>NC_142091.1:53108059-53415184 GCF_054644295.1 Miniopterus natalensis | reverse complement strand
ATAGCTGCGATTTCTACAGATCAGACACTATGCCCCGTGCTCTACAGGTAGCATCTCGTCCCTCCATTCATTCCTCTTGGCTACTGTAGGACGTAGGTATCCCCATGTCATGATGAGGAAACTGGGGCTCACCGACTATTAGGTCACTTACCCAAGGCACGGAGTCAGTAAATGTAACAGCCTAGGTTCGAGCCCACCCAGTCTGACCGCAAAGTTGGCATTGTTTTCACTGCGCTAGTTCTGGCCCTCAACAGTGGGCCAGATACATCTGATGCTGTTGCAAAGTGCATGGAAACAATTCCATCTCCAACTTCCATGTCCTTGTGCAGCGCTGCTCATAACATCTGCTCTGGTATAAGACTCTGAAATGGCAGCGCTACACCGCGCACCTCTGCTCCTTTCTGCTCCTTTCGCTCTTCCCAATCATCTTACCGGGTTCGCGCCTCAGGCTCCGGTGGCCCAGCTCCCACGCAGATAGCAGCGTTCTGCTCCCGGCTGCAACCCACAGCTTGACACGGTCTCTCCTCGGGTTGCTTAAGACTAGCGAGTGCCTCCTACAGGACTGGAAACTAGAGACAAAGAGGCCTGGGTCTTTGTGGGGTGTTTTTGTTTGTTTGTTTGTTTGTTTTTTATTTTGCTGGAGAAACGCCTATAAACCCCACTGCAGCATATATCAGCTCGAGTATAATGGGGCTCCAATTGCGATTCATTCGTATAGATTGCTTGTCACCTTTGAAATATTAGAGCTCATCTTCTGGTGGTCTTTTGAGGTAATAAAAATACAAGATTTATGTCCCTCTCCAGGAGGGTGAGGAAGTTTGTTTTGTTTTAAAAAGGTATACTTATGGACTTTAAAATGAAACTTGATGGGGCATAATGATTCCTCACGTATCACCAGCCTCCGTCTGCATAAGAGAATCCTCAGCACACGGACCCTCATTTGGCATTATCCTCGTTAAAATTAGAGAGCAGGGCCTGGCTGCAAAGAGGGGAGCAAATGCAAGGAATTCTCTTAATAAAATGATGTGATCTACTCAGGCTTTGTCGTAAGAATTTGTCTAGAGAAAGGCAACCCAAGGAGGGTAGGACCAGGAAGGTGGGGCTGGAGGTTGGCCGGGGGGCATGTCCCACTCCCTGTGCACAGTTAAAAAGGAAACAAAGTGGGCAAGGAGAACCAATATTCACTGAGACCGTGCTTTGTGCCAAGTACTGTGTGCATCTTATCTCCTTACTCCCAACCATCCCATGGCCGGCATCAGAAAGTGCATGTAGAGCTCCTAGAATTTAACCCAGGCCCTGTGGCTCCAAGCAAACCTGTTCTACTCTGACTGCTGGACCAGGGGCACTGGACGGACAGTCAGGAATCAAGCTCTACTCCTGCTCTTTCTATTGGCCACCTATAGCACTGAGCAGTCACCTCTTGTCTCAAGACATCGGCTTTTCCCATCTGCACAATGAGGGGGTTGAACCAGAGAGCATAAGGATAGCCCCCAGGTTCTAAAGTTCTTGATGCATTTACGTTTTTCTGTCCGCTCATCATAAACGCCTGCCAGCCTCTGAAGCAGTGTCTCCCGAACCGCCCCGTCTCCTCCTGCTTTAAGGAGCTTGAAGATGATCCAACTGCCTTTCCCGAGACACAGGCCCTGGAGAATACTATCAAGATGGCCTGAGTCTTCACACTGCTCCTGGGTCCCTGTGGCAACTGAGCTGGCGTCTACCCTGCAAATGACGAGCAGCTATGACGAGCAAACAGATATGCACACAAAACCAACGGGCAAGGTCTCCATGAAGTAATAAGATAAATTGCAGAGCAATTGTACCAGACTTCAATCTCCTGACTGCAGGACTCATGAGTTACATAAAAACACGGTGGCTTGGAAAGTAGTTTGTCATATCGGAACTATCAATACTTTCCATCTGTGTCATACTGAACATTTTTGAAAGTCAGAGCCCATGTGATCTTTGATTTGCACTTATAAAAATCCAGTGAAACAGACAAGATGTAGATGATGGTGCCCTTTTTAAGGTGGGAAGATAGAGGCCCAGAGAATACAGAAGTAGAGGCCCAAGGTACCCAGATCGTCGCTGAGCTGGCACAGAACCAAGGTCTTCTAGCTCTGGGAGCCATGCTTTATCCAAAGTCGCATGCTTCTCTACAACTAAAGCCTTCTTCCCAAAGCAAGGGGAAAAAAGGCAAATGCCTATAGATGCTAGGAGTATAAGCAATGCCTGCAGGAGCTGGGTGGACGATATCGGTGCAAAATAAGTCCTTTCCACAAATAAAGGGGTTTCTAGTTTTCTTAAAACATACCTCTCCCTCTCCCCTCGCCTTCCAAGAACAAAGAAACAGTTCTCTCTTATAAGGGAAAAAAAAACACAGCACAAGGCCAATGATACATGGAAAGTGACAAGAAGCCTCAGTGGCAAAAAGGCAATAGAAAGAGCTTCAATTGAAGGAAACTGGAGCCCAAGATTAATAACGCCAGAAGGGGCAATACGAGAGATCACCTGTACAGCACTTGCTCTGCGCTAGACATAGTTCTAAGTACTTTACATACATTAACTCATTTAACACTCATCATAACTCTAGGAGGCGCATGTTACACATAATCATCTTTAATTTACAGGTGAGAAATTGGGGACATAGAAATGTATGGTAAACTGCCAAAGGTCGCACAGCTAGGAGGTGACATGAACTCGGCAGCCTGGCCCCGAGTCTGTACTCTGGGCCCTGCGGCATTTCCTCTCAGGGACAGTGAGCCAGATCTTTGATCTTTCTGGAGAAGTTGCACTGATTTAAATTTTAAAAAACATTGGCTCTGTTTCTGTCAGACATTTTGAGTTTTGTTTCTCTATTGAGATAATTTATACGCCACGCAACTCACTCATTTTTACAGTATACAACTCAATGGTTTTTAGGATATTTACAAATATGTGCAACTATCGCCACAGTGAATCTTAGAACATTTTCATGACCTCAGAAACAAACCTGGACCCTTTATATATTACGCTTAATCCCCATATTCCTTATCTTCCCCAGCCCTGCCCTAGGCAACCTGGAATCTACCTTCTGCGGAGGCTGAAGTTCGGGGGTTTTTTAAGTGAATTTATCGGGGTGACGGTGGTTAACAGATTTATACAGCTTTCAGCTGCATAATTCTATAACACGTCATCTGCACATGGTATTGTGTGTTCACGACCCAAGTCAAGTCTTGGTCCATCACCATTCATCCCTCCTTTACCCTTCTACGTTTTGAACCAAGGAAAACATACCTGCCTATCAGATTGAACCCGCGGACGCCTGTGCCCTAAAGCATGTCGTCACGAGGATCTTTAAGGGGCAAAGAGAGAGGAAGAGAGAGGGGAGGGTAGAAAAGAGGGGGCAGGGAGAAAGGGGAAGGGGGGAGGGAAGGCAAGAGAATGGAAAGGGCAAGAAGGGAATTAAAAGTAAAGCAAAGCGAAAAGAAGACAAAAAAAACAGAAGAAAAGCGGGAAAAATAGTCAGACAACCATGGGAGGACCCTACGTGACTTCTATGGACTGAACTGTGTCACCCCCACTCCAGATTCACGTATTAAAGCCCTGGCTCCCAATGCGATGCTATTTGGAGATGAGCCTTTGGGTGATGATTACATGCAGATGACGTCATGAGTGCGGTGCCCTCACGACGTGATTCCTGCTCTTAAGAGAAGAGGCACCACACAGCCTGCTCTTGCTTTCTCTCCACCACGTAAGGACACAGGGAGAAGCAACCCCTGCGAGCTCGGAAGAGAGCTTTCGCCGGGGCCCCACCACACTGGCAGCCCTGACCTCAGACTTCCAGCCTCCAGGTTTGTGACTAAATCAGTTTCTCTTGTTAAAGCCAAGCAGTCTACGGTGTTTTGTTATGGCAGCCCAAACTCACGAATACAGGCGGGGCCGAAGTAGGCCTACAGTTGTTCATATGGAAAATAATACAATAATTAATAAATAAGGAAAGAATAAACTGTGTTTCATGTACTCACAATGTAAACCGCCTTTTGCCTTACCCTGTCTAATAACCCTTTAAATTTCTCAGCTGCCTGATGAAATGGATTTTTATATCATCTTCTAAGATGTGTGTCAAACAAACATGTTGCCTACCAGATGAAATGTTTGCAGATTAAAAATTCAAATAACCTTTTGGTCATCCTGTGCATAGCAAAGGAGTCTTCTCACACAAGGTTAAAGACACCATAAGGTAGCAGTTAGTTGCTGGATTTCTGATATTTTTGAAAAGTATTTTCCATGTATAACTAGGTCAGATATTTGAAAATCAATGCTAGGGTGTTTTTCCCCCTGAGGGGCTCAATTTCAGAGTCAAACAGTACTATCATAAACTAACACATCTCTTTGTGCCATTGAGAACCCCAGCATACTAATTTCTAACTGGCACTGAAAAAGCACCATAAGACACCACTCCGTGACTTTCTTCCCAGCCTCGCATTTCTGACCTTGGAGAGTATCCATAAACTGATGCTGAGTGTCTACAAGGAAAGACCCAGGCTGGGTGAAAGGTGATTAAAGCAGCTTTGGCCTCAGACTGTGCTCCAGCCTATGTGAGTCTACCAGTGTCTGAACCCTACTTCAGCCGGTAGTACCAGCAAAACCACTGAGAGCCTCCAAAAAGGACCAAGGTTTCCTCGTGAGCTGTGAGTGAGACCAATCAAAAAACACAGTGAAAGTGTAGAAGCTACGATGGTCTCTTGCCTTTCCTACAGTTGGGAAAGGAAAATCAAGGTACATTTACACACATGGAATACTATGCAGCTGTGAAAAAGAAGGGTCTCTTACCCTTTGCGGCAGCATGGATGGACCTGGAGAGTATTGTGCTAAGTGAAATAAGTCAGGCAGAGAAAGACGATCTCACTCATATGTGGAATCTAATGAACGAAATAAACCGACGAACAACGGAGGACCACAGGCATGGACACATGGAACAGACGGACAGAGGTCAGAGGGGAGGGGGTGGGGTGACATATACTTACATGGCTACAATGGCAAATTTTATGCTCTATATATATATATTCTACCACTAATTGTAAAATAGTGGAATATACCAAAAACCAGTGATTTGTACACTTTAAAAATCAGTGAATTGTATGTTATGTGAACTATATCTCAATATGTTTGTATTTTTTTAAAACAAACAAACAAACAATGGGAGCTGGGGAATAATCCCAAACCTCTGTTCTCATCCCTGAGAGGAGTAGAAAGCAGGTATGCCCGTGAGAAGCTGAAAGCCACATAGCTAGACAAAATGTGACAGATCTCAGTTCGAATCCCAGCTCTGCTACCGGTTAGTGTTACCCAAGGTGCTTCTGAACTTGGGTTTCCACATCTGAGATCTATACGTGAGTGGGTAAATTAACAGAATTATTTAAGTGTATTAAACTATGGCATGATCACGGATGCATTTTGAAAAGATCCTTCTGGAAGCACGCGGCGGGTGGGTCAGGCAGGGGCGCCCTGGTCGCCACATTAGCGCAGCGCGAGTGGAGGGCGGGCCGAGTCCGGCGGCAGGGGCGAGTGGGGCACCAGCTCCAGCCGAAGGACGCCACCGAGGGACGGCAGGTTGTGGGTTTAGGAGCAGGGCAGTTAAGTGATGGCAAAGTCGAGACAATCATGAGGTGATACGGGAGCGAAGGTGATTGTAGCCCCGAAGAGGAAACTTCGAGGCTGGACCTTGGCCCAGGGTGACAGCACCGCTCAGCGTGGAGGAGCCTGAGCGGCCGGGTGCGGGAGCCTCAGTGAGCAAGGGCTAGGGGCTGGCCGGGAGATTTGTCACTGACAGCCATTAGAAGGGACAGCAGGTGTATGAGCAGATGGCTGGGACTTCAAAAGAGAAAAGGCTTTTATGAGGAAGGAAGAAATTACTCTAGACGCGGCGAAGCTGCCTTGGAGAGCGGGTGCTGCGTCTGGGCTCCGAGGCACACCGAGTCTCAGAGAAAATGCCGCCTCCGCCCAGGCTCCGGGACAGCTGCCCCCAGAGCTCCCAAGGAGCCGAGGCGGGGCGTCCTGCGCCAGCCTGTGGATGCGGGGCGCTTACAGGCAACGGGGCTGCGGAGAACGCAGCGCGGGGGGAGGAAAAAGAACAGGCAGAGAGGAGAGCCAGCTCGAAGGACACGCGAAACAGGGTTGCAAGGGGGTCTGCGGGAGACAGGCGGCAGGAATGCCTGGCCATCTGGGCGCTGTGACTCCAGCAGGCCCAGGGGATGACCCAGGCGATACCAGAGGCCTAATAAAGGTGTTCAGCTGACCAGAGCATCCTTAGCTGGGGAACCAAACTGAAAGCCAGGGAGTCCTTTTTGGCCAAGGAAGAGGCAGAACTGAGGTGACTGCATCTTGGTACCTAAATAACTCCCAGGAGGGCTCCGCCCAGGGGTGAAAGATGGAATCTGTGGGTAACAAGGATGACCACTACAGGGCGGCATCCGGCGTCGCCACCTGGACCTTACCTTCCGCGGTGAGCTGCAGCTGGCCTGGAGGGGCTCACGAAGGCCGACTGCACGTATCTCCCCAAATCCACAGTAAGTGACAACACTGATCACTCGACGGGAGTATTTAAACCATGGAATTCAGCAAACTCCACAAATCGTGCCTCCTGCTCCACTGATCCTGAGCCAGTGTTAAACATCTACTAGCCCCACGGCCGCCTAACCCTTGCTCCCTACCTCCCAGGAAACAGGTTTTACGCCTCAGGCAGCCTCCGCTCTGCTCTGATCCCACCAGACTCCTTTGGACAGATCTGCCTTCCCGCTTTGGCTTCCGCATTGGGTCCGCCCTAGCTCCTCCTTCATTTTGGGGTACTCTCTCACCCTAGACCTATTCCTGGGACCCACAGGTGCCAAACCCTCCCACTGACTGCTCAGCACTATGTTTGCCAGCTCTGTGCATGGTAACTAGACCTGGAGGCTGATTTTCTTTCTGCACCTTGCTATGACCCTGGGCATATTCACAGTCTATTTCCTCTTCTACAAAAATCCCTATTTTGCAGAAATACTCTCGCTGGATTATTTTTGAGAGCTGCTCAATGTTCCTCATTTTCTCTAGGAGGCAGATGATAGTAGCACACAGTACTTCTGTGTGCCAGACACTTGCTCTGAGCTCTCTACGCACGTTTACTCGTTTAGTCCCAACGAAACCTTATGCGGTAGGACCACTGTTCAAACCACTTTACAGATGGGGAAAACCAAGGCACAGAAGAGATCAGTAACTCACCTAAGACTGTACAGCTAAGACCTGCTAGAGCCAGGACCCAAGGCCAGGCAGTCAGCTTCAGAGTGCTCACTCTTTTCCGCTCATCCATCTTCCCAGGGGCCCCTACACCCTACTCTCTTCCCTCCTACTCCCCATGAACATTTCTAGTCTTTCTGGCCAAAATCCTGAACTACTAAGCCCTAGTGACAGGCTTGAGCCAGGAAAATGGTGACGCTATATTATGCTTAAAGGAACAGACACAGAGACCAGTCAGGTCACCTTGGACTCCTCGGTGCCACCTCTCACAGTGTTCTTTGACCTGGGGGCACAGCACTCACTTGTCCTCTCAGTAAATGTATTCTCATCATTTAGAGCCCATTTTGAGTTTCACTCCACTCAAAAAAGCCTGCCTTCCCATCCTCTGTCCTTCCACTGGGTCCCCCACGGCGCCCTATTCCTACTCCTGACTCAGGACCTACCCTGATTGAGAACCACCGAACCTCTTCAACGCCTGGGACCTGCCTTCTGTGAAGTTAAACCATCTCATCACTGTTTGTACATTTGTCCACCCCCTACTGGCCTGATTTTTCAAGCACAGGGGCTGTCTCACATTTCTATTTTTCTTAACAACCAGCACACACAGCGCCTAATATCAAACATGGGCCAAATACATTTGAACACAAGTGATTGAGGATAAATAATTGGGTGAGTAGATAGCAGGACAGATAAATAACACGCACAGCAATAGATGAGACCTGCGATGAACAGCTCAGATATTAAAAACTAAGTTCAGAGTGAGAAGCGTGGTCAGAAGCGTGGTTCTATCTTGATTGCTTTTACTACTGCTTAGTTTCTTTCCTGGAAACTCATAAAGTTTTAAAAATATATTTGCCCTCTAAAATTGAAAATGAACTTGCATAGATTATCATCCACTCCCACCCAGGCTCCTGCGCATTTACCGTCAGCTTTAGAAATCACCTCATTGACTCATTAAGTCTTCGTCCTCACATAAACTGGGTTATTTCAACCGGAATTATAGGAGGTCAGTTTTCAATGAGCTGGGAATTCTTCTAGGTTTATTTTATAATGCTAAGAAAATATTCCAAGATCTTTGTCTAAGCTTTTTAAATAGCACGGTAAAATTTACTGATTAATGTGATAGATTTCCCAGTCCTAAAGAGGCCTTCAGAGAAGAGGGTATTTATCAATGAGAAGATATTTACCTACAAATGATCCACCTGACATTGGCTGAGGTAATGTATAAGTCATCTAAAAACTGTTACAGTTTATTAAATACCTATTATGTGCCCGAAAATGTACATTCATTAGCTTTAATCTATATGATTCTGCAAGGCATTAAATTTCCATTTTACAGAAAAGGAAATTAAGGTTCAGGAAATTTAATTACGTTTCCTACGATCATGAGATTAGCAGGTGGCAGAGCCAGGGTTGAAATCTGAGCCTATTTTATTTTAAAGCTCCAGCTCTTTCAAAATATGATGCTCATAAAGAGGTTGTACCTAATAAGAGGACAGTTGGTTGGAGAGAACATATCATATCGGTGTTCTGGGCACCACAACCAATGTATCCTCTGTCTGGGGGAAACTGTCATGCGTCTCCCAAGGAGCTGGAGGTTTCACCACACCCCGAAAGCCCATCCAACAGAAAGGATCCCCCATCAGACACACTCAAAAAGATGTCTGCTAAGGTCCGCATGAAAATAAATCTACTTCTTTTGCAAGTAAGCGGGCCAAGAAAGCCCAAGTTTCAGCAGACCTCTCTGCACTTATGGCACTGACCTCATCCCTCTTAACTTGTCCTGCTCAAGACACCAGGCCTCTGCATGAGCTCAGAGTCACGGAGCTAAAAAGTGGCAGAGCTGAGCCCAAATCTCAGACAGCCTGACCCCAAGGTTCACTGCTGCTTGTCAGAACTATGCCTGCACACGGTCAACCAAAATCCCCGTTAGATCTGGGGAGAGAAACCCTGCACAAGCAAACAGGGGAGCCTCCAATGCCCTTTCCTGTTATTTATGAGCCACATCGCGGCTGTATTTTGCTTACCCTCCTAGGGAGGGGCGTTAACCACAGCTCTGTGGCTAACACCATGCCATCAACCACGACAAACGACGCTGTTGAACTCCGGGAAGATGAACTAGCCTTCATAACCCCAGCTGAGACCAGATGTTTCTGGGCCATTTAACACCCATTCTTGGGCCATTCCTCTTCTTTGTGGACTCTCTTTATTTTCTCTATCATTGCACTTCTCACATTACAGAAAGTGCCAGGATGGAAACTGAGCTCAGATAAGACATGGAGACAGTTAGCTCACAAATGCCCCAGGTTCCATGAGAAGCCCTGCCTCCTTCCACCACAGCCAGAGAAAAATGAGCATCGAGAAACTTCCTGCCGGGGCAGCCCCTTCCCCTGCCAAATAAGAGCCATTATTATGACAATCTGAGCCCAAAGAGCACCCCTTCAGCCCCGGTTTGTTCCAGGAGATGGCAGCCACAGAAGGCCACCACCCCAACCTGCACATTCTTTCCTCACCTGAAATACCCCTCCACTGCTCTCTGGCACCCCTGCCAATCTTCCTGAACAGCAGTTAGAGTCTCCCCCACTTTTCCAAATCCCACCTCAACAGAATTCTTGCCCATCAGAGGCCACCAAAGTCTTTCCTCTTTTTACTCGATAAAACTGGCTTCATTATACCTTCAAAGCCTGCAAAACTGAAAGTGACGGCTGACGGATTCCTTTGCCACAGTGTATGAACAAGCAGCTTTGTTAACTTTGTCTTGAACTTGGCTTTGTTTCCAACGGGACTTACATCGTTAGCCATATCGAGGCACATCCTAAAAGAGGGGTTTGTCCACAAGAAGAAGTCATTAAAAGGAAAATTACTTGGTCCAAAGGTGGGAAGAGATTCATTCACAAATATTTTTCATTCTAATCTGTGATAATTTTACTTAATATTATTCAAATTTTTAGGTGAATTTCAAGGGATTACTGCTTTGGTTATTTTTATGCATGCCTTTCATGCACCTTGCATATGAGGATGAAAAATGAGACATATTAATATAGTTAAACCAATTTCCATGAGCGTTTAATACATATTTTACTTTTGCAACCCATTCTGCTATTATCGATCCAGGATGAACGCTAGATTATTGTACTTAAAAATGAATAATTTTCGACTTCACACTGCTTTATTCTGGACAATTATATTAAAAAAGCTGACACTCTCAGCATTTTTATGTGCCTCCCATCCCCCACCCATCGGGGAGGGTGTCTCTTCTCTCGTTTTTATCTCCAATACTATTACACAGGCCGGGTCCTATCTCTGTGCTGTGATATTGACCACTCTCTCTTTAAATTCACATAGATGCTATCTTCAAGTGATAAATTGTAGCAGGCTACCCATATAATTGATCTCGAATTCCCCGTGCCCCCAACAACCTTTAGCTGTGGCATTTTGAAGGACTCCGCACCTCTTTGAAAAATTAAATGCTGATGAGAATTCTGAAGGGAGTATGTCTTTCTCTCCCTAAAAAATGTTGCAGATCTCCCAAGAACTGTGAACACTGACCTCTAGAACCACTTTGAAGATATACTTTTAAAAAATTAGACGAGAGCTATGAATAACAGTCTACGGTAAGAAACTAATATTCTCTCACTTTACAGCTGGGGAAAAAAATGTATTTACTTGACCTGTACATGCAGCATAAGATAGTGTGACGTTAAGGAAAAATGACCTGTTGCTACCAGTACAAATCTGTTGACTATGTCTGGCTTACGTCTACAGCTTACCCAGAAAGAGGCAATGAGGTGGAGAAAGGACACATATGGGCTTTGGGATCAAATTCAAATTTCAATCTGGGCTGGCTCACTAGATTTGTTGTTTTGGGCAAATAACTCCTCTGAGCCTCAATTTCCTTATATGAAATCCTAAGTCCCCCTTGCAGGATAATTGTTACAATTAATGAGAAAAAATGTATAATATAAATCCAGACATACAGAAGCACTCTGTTAACATCAGTTTAATTCCATCAAGATTATGATTTTGCTCAGACCACTGCTATGTATCTTTTGAAGCACATACTCTGAATCATGTCCCCTGAGGCACGACTATGGTCATTATAAACTCCTACGGCAAGGAATATAAAAATCTAGAACAGTAGACTTGTTTGGAGCTACAAAAATTATTTAGAAGTACGCACACATACAGTCACTGGGACTCACAGAAAAAAAGCTGTCAGCCTAAATGGTTGATAGACAATTTGCTTTTTTGCTTGTTTTTAATAAAGACTATTTTTAAAAAGAAGTCTAAGGTTCACTGCAAGATTGAAAGGGAAGTACAGAGATTTCCCACACACATGCATAGCGTCCCCAGTGACCACCATCCCCCACCAGAAAGGCACCAGCGCTGCGACTGATGAACCTGCACTGATACATCAGAGTCACCCAAAGTTCAGGGTCTATGCTACTATTCACTCTCGGCGTTGGACATGCTATGGGTCTGAACAAATGTACAATGGCATGCATCCATCACTACGGTAACATACAGAGTATTTCATGGCCCCAAAATCTTCCAGGCTCCACCTATTCATCGCCATCCCATATCCAACCACTAGCAGCCACTGATCTTTTCTACCTCCATAGTTTTACCTTTTCCAGAATGTCATATAGTTGCAATCACACAGTATGCAGCCTTCTCAGATTGGCTTCTTTCACATTTAAGTTTCCTCTATGTCTTTTCGTGACTTGATAGCTCATTTCTTTTTAGTGCTGAATAACATTCCACTGTCGGATGTACCACAGTTTATTTCTACACCCATCTACTGACAGACATCCTGGTTGCTCCCAGGTATTAGCAATTATGAATAAAAGTGTTATAAACATTCGTGTGCAGGTTTTTGCATAGATACACATTTTTTCAACTCATTTGGATAAATATCAGGACTGCCAATATACTTTGGGGATTAAATACGGCAGATTGTAAAACCAGCATCTAAATCAAGGTTAAGCAAACTTTTTCCATAAAGGGCCAGAGGGTACATAGGCTTGGTGGACCACGTCTCTGTCACAAATGCCCAACTCTGCCACTGCAGCATGAACACAGCTATATCCAACGCATAAACAAACAAGTGGGCTGTGTTCCAAGAAAACTTCATTTATACAAACAAACAGGGGGCCAGATTTGGCCCAAGGAACCTAACTTGCTGACTCCTGATCTAAAAGAAAGCAGGGTCCCTGGAATCATCATCTTTGAGTTCTTTCCTTCTGGCTGTGGTATCTACAGCTCCCCTGGTATTTACAGCACTTTCACAGGGTATCAAGTTCGGAGCACTCATAAATGACATCGGGGCAAAACAGAGGGTCCTTGTTGGTCTTCAAAGACTCATTTCTCACTCACACAGAATGATAACACTTTTCAGCATAATAATTAACAAATAGAGAACAGGTATCCCTTCCGTGAATTTGAGCAATCGGCTATAATTTGTAACACTAGTAACGAGGAGATTATTGTCATTATTTTTTTTTTCCAGATCCCATGGGCACTAAATTCCTTGGACATAACCTTAGGTGATTCAAACAGAAAAATATATATATTTTTGAAAGTCCCAGCATATGAACATTCTCTCACTCTTCTTTGTTTCGTACTTGAAGCTTTGTGAACGTTTTTATTCTAAGCGCTTTGCTCCTGGCTACAAAATAAAACTAGCATTTTCGTTCGGCTCCCTTCAGTGTCAAAGTCAAGCTTTATCTTTAGTTAAAAACCATCCCATGAAAGCTCAGGAGTCGACTGGTTAGTCATTCCTTTTCCTCTCCTACTCAAGATTTTTTCTGTCTACCTTTAAAACTGGTGCTTTTCATCTGAAAGTCATGCTGAGTTTTATATGGATTTAGAACCTATTTTAGGGTAAAGGCTGATAAAGGATTAATGGATTATTACGAAAGTGAGTGAAAGCTCCTCGGACTGACAGTGATGAAATAGGAATCTCCAGATGCAGCAGGGAACATCGTGCTCTTGGTTAAGATTACCTAGATGACAGAAGTCGATGGGTAGTAGCTGTCCACTGTGGGGGAAATTGTAGTCTCAGACTCAGCTCGAATCTCACCTTGTAGTTGCAGCAAGAACTTGAGAATCCTCCCAATGCCCCCCACTCCATACTTAAAGAAAACACTTAGTTAAATGAAAAACACAAGTGATCTTAGCGGACTGCAAAAAGCAAAACTCTCCTTATTCTAAAATAGGTCGTATGTCCAAATAGACAGCAAAACTGTTTCATGTTACGAAGTTCATTGCTTGAAAAATCTGGAGGCTGAAGAAAGGACACAGAGCACTCCTTTCCTTCGTTCTAGATCGCCTGCCATTCCTGTGACCCTCGGGATGAACAGCCACTCGGCGTCCATTACCGAGAGCGCAGCAACGGGCCTGGTGGGAGGCTGGGCTGTGACACAGCCGGGCCCGCAAGCCCGCGGCTGAGCTGCTGCCAGGGCGGGACTCACAGAGGCCCCGGCCCACTGCACGGACCCCTCCTGCCAACAAGCACTTACCAGTGTAGCGACTGCCCCTCGGGAGTCCTGAGAATGGGAGCCCCACACCGCTTCGCGGCAGTCACACGGCAGCTTCTGTCCTTCGTGGCCCACGCCTCCCAAAGCATCCTGAGCTATTTTTTTTTTTTTTAATATAACTTAGATCAAATCCTTTTCTTGAGCAAACTCTCCTTTGCTTCCCCCTTATGTTTAGAATGAAATAAAATGTTTTGCCTACGTCCTTACCTGACCCGTCTCCTGCTTATCTTTCCTACCATCTTCGCTGTCCCCGATTCCACTCTGACAACACCGACTTTCTCTCTTTTCTTTGAGCATAAAGTCATTCCTGCACTGGGAAATACCTTGTTCTCTCTGAGTGAAATAATGTATCTAGAACAGTCTTTGCCCAAAGCTGGCCCCATTTTATCTTTCAGGTCTTGACCCAAAGGTCACTTCCTCAGACACGGCCTCTCTGAAGACCCAGATAAACTAGCACCTCCCCCCGTCACTTGCAATCCTGTCCACCACCCTCAAGCACGGGGCTCATTTATTTGTTTTCTTGGTTTTATCGTCTGTCTCCTCCAACAGCATGTAGTTTCCAGGAGAGTAGGGATCTTGTCTGTCTTGCTCACCATTGCACCCCCAATACTTAGAATAACATCTAATGCGCCCGGCCGGGCGTGGCTCAGCGGTTGGGCGTCGACCTGGGATCCAGGCGATCGGGGTTCGATTCCCAGTCAGGGCACATGCCCGGGTTGCGGGCTGCAGCTGATCAATGACTCTCTCATCATTGATGTTTCTCTCTCTCTCTCTCTCTCTTTCTCTCTCTCCCTCTCCTTTCTTCTCTCTGAAATCAATAAATATATATTTAAAAAAAAAGAGTAATGTCTAATGCATGATAGGCCCTAAATAAATATTGTAATGAACACCTGAATCTATACACGTGTGTAAGAATAATAGCTAATATTTTATTTAACTTTATGTGCTAGACACTGTTAAAAGCACGTTAGATGAATGACCTCCTTTAACTTCCACACCGTAAGAGGTAAGTTCTTCTTATACCGATTGTACAGATGAGGAAACGGAAGTATTGCATCACCGAGTTCTAGCTCAAGGTCACACAGCTCATAGAAGGCACAGCTAGGATTCAATACCAGATGGTCTAACTCTGGAGACTGTGCTCTTAACCACACTGAGAACAACATCCTGCATGGCCTGCTGTTAACCTGCCTGGGTCTATGCGTATATTGCCACCAAGCCCTCACCACTACAGTATTACGAGAAAAATTAGAAACACGAGACACAAATGCACTGTGCTTGCGCCATCAGGACAAAATGGAACTGAACACAGCAAGATGATGGGCGATCTCTTGTATTTGCAAACCAGCGGGTACCAAATGGAAATGACCACGGTGCCTGGACCCTCTTCATATTCCAGCAGAGCTGGCTCAGCAAACTACCATTGCACCGTGTGCTACAGAAGATCCTAATTCAGAAAGCCAGACCCTCATCCCACGGCTACTCAGCCCACAGTCAATCTCATTGATCAATAAATCAAGCAATCAATACAACTACTAATATCCATTGAGCCAACTGCCATATCTAGTAGGTATTCATTTCCTTATTTTACCTTCCCAACCATCATATGCAATAGGTATTATTCTAATCACTCTATCATTAAATTAAAAAATTGTTGGTTGAATGGCATATTGGTGTGTTTTACAGCAGTGAAACAATCAGAAGGTCTTGGAAATTGAGGTGATGGATAAATAATTATTCTTGACTCTAACCTTGACATTCATATACCCAGGACCAAAGAGCTTAAGAGTTCAGGACATAGTCCAATTGCAAGATGCATCCACAGCCTTGAACAAAAAAGGGAGACAAAGGCACCCCTTCTCAAGACACTTCAATGTCATCTTTATACAAAGTAACACTTCCCACCTAACAATGCATTATCATTGTCTCTGGAAAGACAATTATATAAAAATAACTTTAATGTATACTATACAGCATACATTAAACTATATAGCATGAGGTCTGCTAATAAAACCCAAGTTTAAAGTTTTATGATAGATGCTAATTCCCATGCTGCCAGGATGTCTGTCACTGCAGGTAAAACCTTACAGGAAGATGTCTACAGGCTAAATGGAGGTCCTGTAGCAAAGTGCCTCCCACGCTGCATGTGATAGACCCTGGATCCTATCACAGTTTATAAGACAACTGCCAACAAGAGGTGTTCTGAGGAGTCCTATATGCCCTGGTGACACTAGCACCATAAGGAACACAACTAGCATTGTGACCTGAAGCAAGAATTATTTTTTTCTCCAAGCCACTTCTTGCAGAAGTCTCTTATAAAAAGGAATTTAGCAGCCAAGTGTGGGGACAGTGATCCTTGGCTGGGCACACCCCTCCTTACAGCTTCTGACCTCAGGCCATCTGCTGCCTCACACAGTAACACTCTCTGAGCAATCTGCTTGCTGTCTGCTCCCATTTGTCCACTACGCTCATAACCATTTTCTTCTGTCATGTCCATGGTCCTCACCGCTGATATTTTTGACCTTCCCAATGGCCCTATAAAAAAAGTACTGATTTAATTCTCATGTATAAACTTGCTCCCTTCTCTCTACTACACCTGGGCCAGATGCCCGCTTTTTTGGGTTAGTTTGGTGATTCAGTAACCCCTACCCCCCTGAATATCGACCCTCCAATCTGAGGGTGTAACTCCCAAGGCAGCCCAGACCCCGCTCTCCCCATTCCTGTCAATCCAACTGCGGCAGGGCCCCTGAACTCCCCATGCATGCCTTGCTCTCTGCTTTTCTAAGGCCCTCTTCTACTAAGAGTCATGTTATCAGAAAATCAATAAAGAGCAGCAAAGAGTGACAATAATCTAACATCTACCAAACACTATGCCATATGCTTTCACGCCCTGCTTAAAGAATTGTACTTATGTATTTATTTTCAGTCCTTACCTGAAGATATTTTTATTGAGTTTAGAGACAAAAAGGAGGGAGGGAGAGAGAGGAAGAGAAACGTCAATGTGAGAGAGAAACATCGATCAACTGCCTCCCGTATGCACCCCAAGTGGGGGCCAAACCTGCAACCGAGGCATGTGCCCTCACCAGAACCGAACCCACAAGCTTTTTGGGTACAAGACGATGCTCCAACCAACTGAGTCACCTGGTCGAGGCCATAAAGATTTCTAAATGCAGCCATCGGGTAGTACAAAGCATTTTAGTTTAAAGAAACTAAGAGAACAAGAAACAGTGAGAAAATATGAGTTTGTGTAAGAGAAAGCAATTAGTTCATTGTCGAGGGCATAACAGACAAAAAAGTCAGAGAGAAGTCTGGGGAGAACAGCCCCGGAACCAGATCCGAGAGAGTCTTGGAGGCCTTCATCCAGCAGGCAGTGAGAAGCTGTAGAGGTTGAAACCAGGAACTTGCTCAATCTGGACTGTATTTCAGAAAGATGAATTTGACGGCATAGGGAGAATGGATTGGAGACAAAGAGCTCAAGGCGCTGGATTTTATGCAAACCCCCCTGGGGAACTTGTCATATAAGACAGCGCTCCGTCTGTGCATCTTCGGTTACTGTGATTAACTGATAAGAGGCCAGTGGGTCTCTGCAGCTGCAGGGAAAGCGTATGTAAATATGGGATTTCTACAGAACCACCTTGGTGCTCTTCTAAATTAATCTGTATGTTCCGAGGGGGAAAAATGTATTTTTGCCACACTGAGTCCATCTCCACAGCCTCATAAATACTGTGTATAAAAACCCTGTTCCTCTGAATGAGCCCTCTAGTTCAGGGTGGAGCCCTGACAAGCTTGTCCTAAGTCAGGGCTTAAAACAAGGCTCCCTTTGACGTGGAGTACCCGAAAAACAAATGATCCCATTGTAAAGAATTCGGCTGTCATTTCCAAGGTCCCCAAAGGCGATACAGATGAAATATTAAGCTGTAAGAGTTCAAGTTGCTGTTAGGAGGAAAATGGTACATTTCTATGAAAGAGCTTTGCCTGGTGATTCAGATTATGGGCTCTAGAGTCATCACTGCGGGTTTAAATCTCGGTTCCTTCACCTGCTAACCCTGAGTCCTGGAGTTAATTACTTAGTCTCTTAAGGGCAATAGTTGTAACTATGTCATAAGATTATTTGAAGAACAAATGAGATAATTCATGTAAATCACTTACCACATAGTTAGTGCCCATATGATTTAATTTCTATTTCTTACCAAGACCACTCTGATGGCTCGGTACAGATTAGATGGGATGTGGGGAAAGGGTGACAGTAAAGAGCAGAAAGGAAGCTATGTCACAGTCCCCAAAAGGGAGCCTGGCAGCTTGAACATGGGGAGAGGTACATGGACTTGATCACATTTGCCGGGTAAACTGGAAAAAACTTGCAGAGACTTACTTTATGAAGCCGAGAATAACTCACGCGTCCAGCATTAGAACTGGGTGGGCTGTGGCATGAATATTAATACAGGGAGGCTGACATAGGCCGGTCAGGGCTGGAGCGTGAGGTAGCTGTCTTCATATTTCTACTTTTCTCAGTGACTTGAAGTAAGGTCACAAACTAAGGGTGGGAGCGGCAGGAGGACGGAAGGTTGAAAATTTGAGGAGTAAGAGAAAGCACGTAAGCTTACAGGTAAAACATTAGACAACTGCTGAGCACTAATGAATTTCTAAGTGACATTCAGGGATCCCGAGTATAAAATGCCATCAGCTCCCCTGGCTGCACTGCTTTCCCCGGTAATGGTCAGCTCCTGGGAACATGGAGAAGCTGGACAATTGCGTGAACTAAATACAACGTGGAAGAGAAGAGAAGGGGAGGCCACTGGGGGATATTCCCAAGGAGTGATTACAATGATGGGACATGGGATTTAACCAGGAAAGGCACGAAAGGACCTAAGAATCACGAAAAGTGGAAGCAGTCCATAAATGTTTCAAGGAGGTAAAAGAACTGTTTTGCTATGGGAGTCATCTAGCAAAGAAATGGAGAGAATTTTCTGCCTAAGGAATGGAATGATTTAAGATTTCAGAAGTGTTGCCCTTTCTGATGACAAATTTTTAGGCATGACCATGGAAACCATCAGCATAAAAATATTATTGAAACCAGGAGAAGGGGCAGACGGATGGCTACAGTCAAATGAGATACGAAGTTCATGAAACTGAGATGTCGACAGGCTGGGCGGGTTCACTCAAGGAGATGATTAAGTGGTAGCTCAGGTGGTTGGACCACAGACCTGATACACCAAGGTTGTGGGTTCGATTCCCAGCCAGGGCACGTACAAGAATCAACCAATGATGCATTTAGAAGTGGAACAGCAAATCTCTTTCTCTCTCTCCCTCTCTTCCTCCCTCCCTCTCGCTCTTGCTCTCTCCCTTCAAAATCAATAAATATTAAAAAAAAAAAAAATGACCGGAATGGGCAGGAACGGAAAGACAGTGAATCAGAAGTTCCATGGATAAGGGGAGACTCCATCAGAGCAGCAGCAAGAGCCGGGACAGGGCGGTGTAGTCAGATGGCGTGGATCCCTAAGATGAGAGAGATTTTTGTTGCACTCTCTTCAGAAGGAAAGTTACAGTATCTTCCAACATTTGAAATGCACATACCTTTAATATAATCTGCTTATAAGGTTTTTTCTACAGATGAACATAAGCATGCCCCGTGTGCACAAAGAGATAAGTTCAAAGGTGTTCACTGAAACACTGTTTGTGAAAGCAAACCCGGCAAAGCTGAGACGTTCCCCACTTGCGGTCTAGTTCGATGAAGCGTGCCGGAGCCGCACCGAAGAATACGGCGCAGGCCTCGGAAAGAGCAGGCGATTGCTCGTGTTGGCAACACGGGGCTGTGCCCAATGTACAGAGTAAAGTGGAAAGGGGCACTTAGCAATATGGCCAATGTGCTCCCATGTGCATAAATAAAAAGGGATATATGCACAAATGCTTATGAACATGTTTTGCTAAATATGCAGGCCACATCCCTGGAAGGACACCCAAGAAACAGAAGTGGTTATTTCGAAGGAGGGCTGTTGGGTCTAAGACAGGCAAGAGGGAGACGTACGTTTCATTCAATCTTTTCTTAGGAAGGTTGAATTGTTAACGATGGACCACACTGCTCTTTCAAAAATAAAACCATTCTCTTTTATTTAAAAAGCAAGATCACGATCATTACCCACTTTCCTGTTACAGAAGTATGAGGAGGATTGATTGAGGTAATGTTTGTAAATCACTTAGCACCAAGCTCGTAATAAAAATATTTACGGCTATGATCTTGTTGTATTGTAGTAATAAATCAGAAGCCAATATATCCAAGCCAAGGTCATCGTTTTCTCCACCAGTCATCTTTGCCCCCCCTCATCTGGAAATCACTTTCAAAAGGTGCCCCCCCCAACTATTTAAAAATCCCTAAGACCTCCCTTCTCTCATCAGAATTTATAGCTCTTTAGCACTTGACAGCCGACCCCTTCGATCTTCCTCCTCCTTACTCCCCGCAGCACACCTTTGCTCTAATCGGTCCTACCGGCCGCCTTTCCCAGAGGAACAAAAGCAAGCACAAGTTTGACTTGGTAGCAAACCGCAGGCTAGCTCGCAGCATCAGGCCTGCGCGCCGGGCGGCGCCTGTCTCCCACATGCTAAAATCCTACATAATTTCTTGCTTACCTGTTAATTCTTCTTTGAGCAAATAGTTACTCAAGAGATTACTGTTCATTTGCATTCCTGAGCAGCTGAGGTTTTAGGTTTTTGAGACTATCGGCAGTCTTTCAGTTTCTCCGCGCCAGGGTGAAGGAGCACAGCCGGAGGGGTTTCGGGGCGAGGGGCTGCTCGGGTGGTTTTCCGTCATCATCAATGGAAACGTTCGGCGGATATCTGAACAATAGCGATGGTCTCTATAGGGGGCACATTTTTAGATATATCTAGGAATTTGCCTTTATTAACTGTTTAAACCTTATGCTCATTTTTTCTGTTTTATTTGTCTCAGACCAAGAGTAGCACGTTAAAATCGGCTACTGTAATTATGTTTCTGTTCTTGCTTGTCCAACAGATTTTGCTTTATGTGTTTTGATCTGATGTTTTACTAGTAAACACAGACTTTCTATGTTTTAGGCTCTCTTGTCATTTATATGTCTGTTTATTTGTTCATTTTACTAAGATAATTGTGATTAGTTTGCTTGCACCTTCTGTGGTGATTTGGAAGACTGACCCTCTAGCTTTAATTCCACTAGTATTTACCTTTAAAATTTTCAAAACCAGAATCATAACCTTCTCCCTCTCACATTTGTGTGTGTAGTATGTATGGGGCGGGGGGGGGGGGTAAGGAGATGGGAGAGGAGAGAGGAGGGAAGTGGAGGGGGGAGGAAAGGGGGGAGGAAGAACATACCTCTTCAGAGTCACATATGAAGTATGACATTTAGTACGCTTTCACTTCCATTTTTATGGAACTTTTTTTTTCTTTAGGTTCATATCTTTTAATGATGTATTTCCTTAGCAATTAATTTATATAAAAATGATGTTTTCTTCTAAGCATAATCAGCTTGGATATTAATATCTTTTTTTAAATAAAATGATTACTACATCTTCAAGTTCTTTATTTTAAATCAACTTCCTGGCTGTGTGGAGTAGCTCTTTCAATGTATGAATTTTGAGCCCTTAGATTTTGTGTCATCATATATAAAGAACAATTTGACTAGAGAGGTATTACTTGGGTCACATAATTTTCTCCAACAAAACCCAACGTAATTTTCTTTTCTCTTTTGGTAGCTTGTTTTGCAGAGGAAAAGTCTGGGACCCACCGGATTTTTGTTTCTTTGAGTCTATACTTTCGTCAGCTTTGGGATTTTATAGAATTTTTTAATTCTTTGACTTTGGGGGAAAAATCATTGAAATATATTTAAGGATACAACTCTTTCTGTTATTGTTACCTGGACTCTTTTGTTCTATAAATGAACATATGTTTTAATTTTATAAATGTTTATTGTATCATTCATTAATCCACACTATTTTCAATTTTTCGTTGGAGAAGCATGATTACGGTGGCATCCTATCTACTACATTCTGACCCACTTTTTTCTTTTTTTGGTCTTTCCCTCTGCTTTCTAAGATATCTCAAGTTTGAAATATCTGCCATTGCTATTTTCTACCATGTGATTCACTTTTGCTACAGTGTGGAAATTTTAATTCTACTCTTAAATTTTCAGTACTCTTGCAGCGGTTTGCTCTCTCAGTTAATATTTCTGTTGCCTTGGATTGCACTTCAGCTTATTGTCTTTTTATAGCATTCTGTATCTCCTTGTGATGACATACCTTTATTTCCTATCTTAATGAGACATCATCTAAAATTGCCTTTTGTTTCCTGTGGCGCATCATTTACAAGGATGTGCCTTTCTTCTGCGTCTTTAGAATAACACTGTCTATGCTATTCTGGTGAAATTTTAAATAAGCTCATTTACTTTCCTTTTATACATCATTTTTAATTGAATTTATGGGGGTGACATTGGTTTTGCAAAACGATACAGGTTTCAAGTGTACAACTTAATAAAAAAATCATCTGCACACTGCACCGTGCGCCCGTCACCCCGAGCAAAGTCTCTTTCCGTCTTTAAAAGAACAGAGAACAAGTCAGAACTAGTGATTACTGGGTGGAAGGGACCCTTCCCATCGCCACTTTTGGTCTCTTGCGTACTTGTTACCTGTCCTTCCACATTTAAAACTGGAAGGCAGGTTGACATGGACAAAACTAGCCCAGCTTCTGCTAATACTCACAAATAAAGTTCTGCTGGCCCGAGACAGTGTCTTCTCTTATGGCCCCTGCCTGGCTCTGTAATCCTGAGAAAAACCTTTGTCCCAAGAAGCTGAGATGGTCGGTTGTCTTTCTTTGACCTGACTCAGCCAGTGAGGGCCCGTGACTCCTGGCGTCCACACCGCGTCCCGGTCATCTTACGCATCGGCCCCTGCCCGAGCGGAGTGCGAAATAGCCACAGAAGCCAGCGGCCTCCCGTCCTGACAGCGTCTAGTGGAAGCGGGTGGGGAGCCAACGAGGGGCGCCGAGGGAAACCCCAGCTCTGCCAGCTCAGAGCACAGCACCCTGTCACACGGGGTCAGCCGCTTCTGCTGGCTGGAGACTCCGCTCCCTGCGTGCCGCTGACGGTGGGGGTGGGTTCAGGCTGCTCCCAAGCTTCCCCGTTAGCTGTGCTGGTCACACAGAGTAAAGGGCTGCTTCCACAAAGCAAACCCGTAAGCACTGGAGCCAATGAAATGTCCTCCACACGCTGGAGAACTGTTTAGTTATCTTTAGTGAACAGTTTGAGAGTTCACTTGTTTCTGTGTTCATAAACTTCATCCGGAATCAGTAAGAACCCAAGAGAGAGATGATCGGAGATCCTAACGGATCCCAGCTTGTTCTAGGACCAGGCTTCTCCCCCTGCTCTTCTCAACAACCATGTTTCTTCTGAACTCTGTGCCACATGACCCATTACAGGAAATTAGAAAGAACGCCGCGGGAAACCTGGATTGTTATGAGTTTGAGAGTGAAGTGAGCCAAAAGCACTTTGAGTTGAGATCCTGGCAAAGACTAATAAGCTCCCTCCTCTTGTTCATGACATTATAATAAAAGCAGGCTTGTGTAAATGAGCATTCACACTGGGACAACACAAGTGCCAGACATCATTTTTTGTAATGTTTTTTTTAAATTGATTTCAGAGGGAGAGAGAGATAGAAACATCAGTGATGAGAAAGAATCATTGATCAGCTGTCTGCACACCCCTCCCTGGGGATGGAGCCCGCAGCCCGGGCACGTGTCCTGACCAGGAATCAAACAGTGACCTGCTGGTTCATAGGTCGATGCTAAACTGCTTAGCGACACCAGCCGGGCCGTACTAGACATCTTAACCCACCTTTAGGGAAAGCATAGGGTGGGACTTGGAAGGTTTTATGGAACACGGTTGATCAAAAAGGTGATTGTCCTTAATTGCAGATTTAGAAGGTACTAAGCTCGTGTGTTCAGGAGTTTCCTTGGTATGGTTTAACTGTTTTGCTCCTGCTGAATTGAGTCATACTGTAGATAACACAAAGGTCTAGAGAGTTCACACACCGTGCTGTCTCCCTAATTTCTGTATGAAAAGCAACTCCATACAGGAAAGGGGTGAGGGAGTCCACAGGTGCCACTATCCACCCAGGCCGTCAAATAAAACTGACATAAGCCTAGACTCCTGATCTACTTCTCTACCCCTTGCAAAACTAATCATTACATCCTGGTGCTTCAGCCTCAGAGAACCCTCTAAACTCTTCCTCATATACCCTGCCTCACATATCCACACGCACCTTCTCTCGCCGACTCCGCCCACATTCGGATTCTCCTGTGTCCTCTGCCTGGAAAGTGTCACAGCCTCCAGCTAGTCTTCCGCAGGTTCTCCAAGCCTGGCTGCACATGAGAATCACCTGGAAAACCTGAAAAAATGCTCACGTAGGCCTGGCTGGTGTGGCTCCGCTGGGTGGAGCGTCGCCCTCTGCACCAAAAGGCTCTATTCCCCCACATGCCTAGGCTTCGGGTTCGATCCCAGGTCAGGGAGTGCTGGGGAGGCACTTGATCGACGTTTTTCTCTCTCTCAAATCAATAGAATTAATTAATTAATAAAAAATACTCAAGTATGGCTAAATTTTGTGGTATGTAAATTGTATCTTAATAAGGCTGTTCAAAAAATACTCATATAAACTTCAGTTAGTATCTCTGGGGTCCTGGCCCCAGCATTGGGATTTTTTTATTTTTTTTTAGAAACACTGTGAGGAATTCCAGTGAACCGCCAGGGTTAAGAATTATTGCCGTGGTCTCACAACCATCAATAGCATCCAAAGCTGGATTATGAGAATGTCTGAGGGAGCTTTGCAACACGCAGAAAGCGTACACCATCTCTACAACCTCCCTGCAGCCAGCCACCAACTTCTAATTCATCAGATCTGAGTCACTGCTTTAAAAAATATATTGCCCA
Source organism: Miniopterus natalensis (assembly GCF_054644295.1). Classification (NCBI taxonomy): domain Eukaryota; kingdom Metazoa; phylum Chordata; class Mammalia; order Chiroptera; family Miniopteridae; genus Miniopterus; species Miniopterus natalensis. Next base: position 53,390,445 of record NC_142091.1, on the reverse strand, counting down.
GGTGACTCTGATTCTGGTGACCGTCAGTCAGCTGGGTATCGCTGCGTTACAGCAGGCTGCCCACCTGAGATGCTCCTGCCTGATACAGCAGTGCTCCTCAAATGTTAAAGCGCCCCTAAATGACATGGGAGTCTTGTTAATATGCAGTCTGACTCGGGAGGTCTGGAGGGTCCCAAGATTCTGCATTTCTAATGATGCTTGTCCTACGTGTCCTAGACCACACTTTGAGTAGCAAGGTCCTGATCGCCTAGAAATGCCAAATGTTACAGAAACTCACCCTCAACTAATAAGGCTGAAAGACTGGCTTTCCCAGCCTTGCTCTCATCTTTGAATATGATTCCAAAGGTATTTAAATGCCTGACTGCTTTAAGCCCAACAGCTATTGGAAGGAGGTAGTTCCACATTTCCCTCAAACTTAAATTTTCTTGTTTTGCCTAAAAGAAGCCTCTTTAAAATTACCATTCTCAACAGATAATGGAAGAGATTTACTTATGTCCTATTCAATCGCACTTAGATTAATTGGTTGGACCTACCTACAGAAACATTTTTAGAAATATATTACTAAAATGTAAAGTAATAAAACAACTGAAAAATTTTTACTATTTTCACTGTACTTCTTTCAAACCTCAGATTAAATGCTGCTTCCTCCAGGAAGCCTTCCCTGACTGTTTACTCATAATAACCTTTCCTTCTGTCAGCTGGTGTGTTACCTTCAGACCCCACCAGGTAGCCCTTGATAGCACAACAGGGCTGTGATGCCACACATTGGCTTTATGAGTCAAGGTCTTACCCTTTCTACTAAGACTTGAGATCTGAGGGGCTGGTACCTCCTTTTGTTCAACACTGAACAGTTACACAAGGACTCAACTTGAAAATCATCACCTCACTCATTAGAAGAATTGTGCCCAGGTGACTCTGATTCTAATGGCTGTATCCATTGGCATCCATGTATATCCAACCACAGATTCCCAAAATTGTCAGGCTGCAATAGACCCAAATTGGTTCACATCAGTATTTTTCTCTCTTCTATTCAAGGAACAGACCTGAACCATCCTGGAAAAGCACAGCCTCTGATTCCTTCTTTACAATCTCCAGGCATTGAGATTCCAGATCAATCCCAAATAATCTATTCAAAGATTCTCAGGATGATTACCAAAGATTATTTGCAAAGTGCTGGAGCTGATTAAGGCTTGTTATCTCCCTCCAAGGTGATGAGACCAGACATGCATTTAACATAACTTCCAGGTGTTGAGAGGCCCCCAGTCATCTTCAACCAAACCTGCGAAGAGCAGCCTACAAGGTCAACAGCGGAGATGAGAAGAGAGGGAGGCTGCCTGGAAAGAGAGGGCTCGGAAAGCTCCGATGTTACAAAGGGTGTGCAAATGAATAAAGGAAGAGCAGCCAGATGAAATGGTCTGGGGCATATTTTTGGGTGTCGAGTATTTGAGCAGAAAGTAAAACACTTGTTAATGGAATGTGGGCAACAGCCGCACTGCTGACTAAAGATGTACACATATGGCTAACGGCACATAGTCTGAGTAATCAACAAAGAAGTAACGTTTTGCTTTTGAAACAACAAAATTAGGGCACGTGGCTCCCTCCTGATGTCGCCCGAGGCAGCCGTGTCTCCTTACAGCTCTGAAGCACCCGTTCCTCATCTCTCCCAGCTCCTCTTGACTGATTTCTCTGGCGCAAACAGTGCCTCTGTTTCTCCGCGTAAATCTTCGCCAAGCTTTATGCGCTGGGTTTTGTTACAACTTAACCACCTATCTTTAGTCTGTCATTTTTTATATCTCCCATCGCTATAAAGAATTGTTACGGTGCTATATTCCTCATAGAAAACGCCAAGGACTTTCAGACCCAAGAATGCTCTTACACAATAAACTACTGATGTTCAAAAAGAAAACAGGATACAAGTCAGAGCTCTGAAGCTGGGGGGGGAAGGGTGCAATGGAGCTAAGGATTATACCTAAAATCCAGAGGTTACTCTATACAGGACAGTCACAGTGAGAGAACTGTGATGTACGGAGTTCAATATTTCAACCTATATTGTCCTTTCCTTCAAATAACACTGGAGTAACTTACAGGCACTCAGAGTTTCTATCCCGGGCCATTACACTTGTGTTTAATAAATCCCACACTTATTGACTCGATTATTGTATGCCATTTGGCTATTAGCCGCATCAGCTATCCAGAAGTTCATCTGCCATGGTAGAGACTCTAACAGCTTCCAGTACAAAAGCTAAACAAGTTAATAGACCAAGCCTTGATAAAGACACCTTAGTTGCCAGTTTAAATTCATTCTCTTCTGCATATATTGGTGACAAAGCAATCCTATCCTCCTGGTAATGAGAAGACTACGGCTTCCAATTTTCTCTGCTTCTCAAGGGCTTCTACTATCCAACTGGGCCGCGTGATGAAGACCTGCTCCTCCTGGGGAGACAAACTGAGCCATCCGAGATAAGAGAGGCCCTGCACAGACATCAAAGCTGCCAGTCCTGAAAGAGGGCTAGATAGTTTCATTCAAAGATACTCATTCTTTAAGACAGAAAACAGAAACGCTTTCCGGAGTGATCATCTCATTAAGGCCCCTATTGAGCTAAAGGACTCTAATTGCTTTCCATCTTCTCCCCTCTTAAAATCGAGCTTTGAATCCAGATGTCTGAGTTCACGAGCTACCTGCTGCTCCCGAGAGCCATCCTCAGTGGTCTGGAAACACAACGCTAAAGCGATACCAGGAGTCAGGTCATCCTCAAGTTTCTGCCTGATAAAATTACAGTTGGCCAGAGACCCAGCCAAGGCCACGCTGGTGATAGAAAAGGGCTTTGAATGATAGGAGGCTGCCGTGGGAGATGCCATTTTAAAGGTATCCGGTCCTCCTTTCAGCTACAAAATGTTCCTTGTAGTTTTCATTTGGGCAGATGCAGTAACTTAATGCTAATGATGCAACAACTCTTATCATTACTACCATCCTTACCATATATTGAAAGACCAATACATGCCAGATATGTTGCGAAATGCTTAACATACATTATCCATTGATTCCTTCAAGTAATATTTATTGAGTATCCGCTATGGGCACTGAGGTTATAGCAATGTTCAAACCAGGCTCGATCTCTTCCCCAGAGAGAACATACATCCTCATACATCAATGTATTTACTCAATCTTCACAATAGGTACTATTATGTATATTTTGCAAACAATGAAACTGAAGCTCAAAGCTTGCCCAGGGTTGCACAGTGAATACGTGATGGGGCAGGATTCAAAACCAAGGCACTCTAATTCCAAAGCCACGCTCTCAACCTCTTGACTATGCTGATGTTCTGAGATCTGAGGCAAACCTAACCTACATAACGTGGGAGGGCTGAGAGCAAAGTTAGCTCTTCCAGCACTTGGTGTTTTTACAATGGGAGGCATATTGGTCAGTTTTTAAGCCAGCAGGATAAACAGGGCTTCCAGCTGTCAGAACGAGTGTGGGGGGGGGAATGCCTGATCTTATTCACCGGGCAAGTGGGATAGTTCACTTGGCTAAGACTCTCTCCTCCTTGGACATGCCATTTAAGGCATCGTCGGGCTCAGACACTGGATGGTGATTTTCAAATTTCTTCAGATGGAAATCTTACTGTCCGGGGCTCCTTGCGACTCACCACAAACGACTGAGATGTTATACTCAAATCACACTGTGCTGAATACCAGGCTTCACAAGACGTAAGGAGCAGCAAGCGCCAAAGTTAAGAAAACACATGGAAGCAAATCTTCCGAGTAAGCGCATTCTGTGTATTAATGTATTTTTATGCAAATTAGGAAAAGATCAATATTGATCCATTTTAGCAGCGGAACCTTCATGGAGCCCCCGGAGCCGCCATAACAGACTCGCTGCTCTTGGGTCAGCCCCGCTGTGTGGCTTTCTAAGTCATCTGTCTCTAGCTGTGGCCTCTGTGAACCCAACCTTACAACTCCATTTGGAGAGAAGAAAGGACTCTCGTTAAGCTCATCCAACATCCTCCACACCAAGTCCTCCAGTTCTAAAACCTTCCTCTGGTTTACAAGGACTTCTTAAGCTGCCGAAATTCTCCGCTAAATAAGAAAAGCCCAGAGGAAAAAGCATATGTGTAAATATTAGCATATAGCCAGTTTCCTTTGCATTAGCTATGAGGAGGGTGAGATGAACAGGCCATTTTGGACAGAAACATGATTTTGTTCCTTCAGTTTAACTGACCGTGTGGTCCCTGACGACACCGTGACTGTCTCCGATTACCTGCACATCCGAGGAAAGGGGGGAAGTGACCACGGAGAGAGCACTGACCCCGTTGGGCACTGTGCCTTCACGCTTTGTATTCCTTACAACACACAATGACCTGGAAGAAGCTCAGAAAGACTAAATCACTTTCCCAAACAGGGTCACACAGGCAGTCAGTAGTCAAGCCGAGATGAAAGCCTGGTTTTCCGTCTCTAAAGTCCCTATTTCCCAAATATATCCTCTGGCCCTTACCCGGAGATGCTCAGCCAACAGAATCACAGTCATTTCAGAAAGAGTCTACAACCGCCTAAGTCTCATTTTAAAACCTTTAACGATAAATGTCCGCCGCACAACCCGCTGTGTGGAAGAACCGGCCTCATTAAATAGCATCGGTTTACACACCTCGACGGGAGGTTGGGACCTTCTAGATGAAATACACAGGTTTACCCTCCAGGCTGCTTCCCCTCCTCCCACGGCAGCATCAGCAAGCGAGGTGCCGACAATAATGCTCCGAGGTTCCGCTTCTTGGGATCGGAAGGGGTGTTGACAACCTCGAGAAGCCTCACCACGAGTGCCAGGCCCGGTGCGTGAGGACGCGCCACGGGGCACACCATTCAGAGGCTTGAGGAATGGGCACGTCCGCCTGCGCATTCCAGGCCTGTTCTGCCAAGTGGACGGAGGTACTCACTTTCGTTTTCAACTCCAGACCGTCAGAGCCAAGCGGAGCGTTTTCAGGAAAAAGGGAATTGTGAACGAAAGGCAGCGCCTGGCTCTGCTCCGTGGGATTCGGCCCCTCGGGGCTGCGCGCGAACCTGAACACGCGTGGGCCTCCAGCTCATCCACTCCCTCCGCCACCGCCTGCGTGCAGGCGCTCACCGGGGCGCGAAAGCCTTATTTAATAAACATCAGGCGCTTTCGGAGACCCCGGGGATTTTCCCTCAGGCAAACATAAGGTCTCCTAAAGGCAGTCCTGCGCAATTAATCGGCCCCGAGACTGGGCTGTTCGTTTCGCCTCCAGCTAAACTGCGCAGCTGCCGTGGGCAGAAGGCTCCCGAGCCCGCGGGTCAGCAGCGGGCGGTCTGTGTTACCAGCAGACCGGCCTGATCTCTTATCCTTCCCTCCACTCTTCAAGGTTGAGACGCCGACTGCACTCTCCGCAGCGCCGGCCGCCCGCTGAACCCATTTATCTTCAGCTGAGGGGTAAGCAAAACTCTAGAGCCCGGGCCTGGCTTGCCCAGTGGTTAGAGCACAGGCCCATGGACTGAAGGGTCCTGGGTTCAATGTGGGTCAAGGGCACGGCCTCGGTTGCAGGCTCAATCCCTAGCCCCGGTCAGGGCACATGCAGGAGGCAACCAATCGATGTGTCTCTCTCGCATCAATGTTTCCCTCTCTCTCTGTCTCTCTCCCTCCCTTCCGTTCCTCTGGAAAAAAAACATCCTCAGGGAGGATTAACAACCACAAAAAAGACCCTAGAAAGCATGGGTTTGAATGCATGTGTGCTTCTGTGCGCGCCTGTGTGCGTGTGGTGAAAGGCAAAGAGAAGTGAGAAGAAAATGAGAGTAAGCCCCATGCAGAGCATCTACGTTCATTCTCGGCCAGTCCCTGTGCTCTGATTCCCGTAGAATTATCCATCGCCTATTGCACGGAGGGGGGAACAAAGTAGGCTCTGGACTCAGGCTGCCCTGCTTTAAATCCTGGCTCTATTTATTAACTCAGTGGCCTTGGGCAAATTAGTTAACCTCTCTATTTCCCTGTCTGAAACAGGGAGAATATTTATCGTGAGGACTGAACGAGGTAATAAATGTAAAAGGTAAACAACAGAAAGCACCACACGGTGAGCGCTCCCGAAATGCCAGCCACTGTCCGCAGCTACTGGGCTCTGTGGAGCAGGCCCTCCCGCTCGCGTTTGTCCTGATGAGGGGTCGAGAACACACGCAAGGTCACCAGACACCAGAATAAACATGCCACCCTTTATGAAAAGGACCTGCAACAGGAGAAGTGACAGATCTGGGAGAAAAGGAGTACAGATTGCAGTTTTGGAAATCCATCTTCTTTACGGAATGTACTAACCGAAGCTTCCCTGAGCACTTGCATTTGCCTCCAGCTGACCCTCAGCCTCCTTCATTCGCGTACTTTTCCTCAATGCAGAGCCTCCTCCCCGCAAAACGTCCCTGTCACTCTTCCCTGTGGTCTAAGGCTCGCGGGAGTGTCCCTCTGAGCCACGTGGGCGGTGCTTGTCCCGCTCTGTGGACGGTCTCGGCAGAGCGAGCCTTACCCGGGTTAGAGGCAGAGCGTCTCCTCCCAGCCGCGCCGGGGAGATGAAACACGGCTGCAAAACACAAGGCTTTCAGAACACATCGCGTCTGTGGGTGTAGACGGTCTCGATTCTCTTGCAAGCAGCTGGAATCTAGGGCATCTGACGCCACCTTGGACTTGCAAAGGGCTCTCATGGTTAAAAATTATGACTTTGCCACAAATGCCCCTTTGAGACTCGAAAGCAAACCAACAAACAGCAAAACAATAAGAGAATTAAAAATATACTTTACTACCCTGACCCCTTACTGTGAAGGGAGGGCCAAGGAGGCGGCGTTGCACGCAGGAGCTGTTCCGTACCAGGCAGTCTCGTCCCCGTCTCGTTCAAGGCTTAATGGAAGGGGAGGTCCCGGAGGGCAGGAAGCCTCCTCCTCAGGCCCATTGCCCGGTGCCCAGAACACCGCCTGGCACCGAGGTCTCCACAAACACGCGCCGAGTGACTGACGACAGCAACCTGTCGCCTCACAGACCACGCTCGTGAGCACCGAGGGAAACACATGAACTCGCCCCACGTACCCAGAGGACGGAAAAGCTACAGCTTCAAAACTCTACATCCACAGGCCACATTTTACCTCCAATCTCTTGTGCATTTTTATGCTGTATTAAAAGCAAAAGTAAAAGTGAAAAGAAAAAAAAAATCCTGTTTCCAACTCCACTGATATAATAAGTGGAGAAAGTAAAACGCTCGTTATAGACAACTGTCGATGCAAAACGCGAGACGATCCGACGATGGGCGCAATTCCAGGGCCAGCTATCAGGCTATAAAAGTGGGGCGCCAGAGGAACTGGGGGCCATAACGTCTTTATGAAGAGGTTGGCAGCCGGGAGAAAGGTGAAAGAGAAGAAAGTGTCATCGTTTGTCATTCCGATACCCAGCCTGAAAGCCTCTGGTTCCATTACCAGCAAGGACTCCAGAGCAAACGAGCACAAGAGGACAATCAAGTTTGATGAAATGTATTCATTTAGAAGTGGAACTAGGCATCCCACTCAGCGAAAGGCTACAAATCAGATACACTGAAATACTCCAAGTTTTAAATGAATTAAGGACACCTAGGGCAGGCATGGATGAGTTCCCCCACAAAAGAATTAAGTGTTTATAAATCGTCCTGGCCACAGAGCGTTGACAATAATGGGAGAATATTTGATCTTTAGAGATTGCTGGTTTGATTTTTTTTTTTTTTAACTGAGACTTTCTTCCGTCGCACATAGAAAATCAGAACATTTACTGGCGTGAGCACTTAGCCAGTTGAACGGGGAAAAGACATTTCTTCCCAGATTCATTGTTAAACCTTTTGCCCCGTTTTATAACAACTGAAAGTGATTTTAGAGTTAAAACAAGCAGTGTCCCCTTAAAATTATTTACTCCACGGTTAACATCTGGCCCTATATAATACAGCTAGGGCTAGAGATGTCTTTGAACTCAGCACATGCCATCCAATGCCAGGTTACCAGGAAAATAAAAAGGGAATCCATTACCAAGGGTGGTAAAATCAATGCTTTGCACTCTTTGAAGCTTCCTAATATTTCTCTAGACAGCCTCACTGAGTCAGGGTGCAACACATTTCCACAGTGACCCGAACAGACCGTATTGCAGCAAACGAGTCAGGAGCAGACTCATCGACTCAGAGACTCCGTCTAGCAAATCCAAGATTAGTGTGTCCAAGCGACACAAGCTGACTTTTGTTTAAAAAAAAAAAAGTAGAAATTATATTACAAAAGCTAGGACACCGTCTGTACTTGGACTTCCCTAAAATCCTGCTTTCATGAAGCCAGTGAGAACCAGATCCTTTAAAAAGGTTCCTCTCAGGTAACAGCTTCCAGTTATCCTGGCATCCAGGGTCATCTAATCCATTAGGCTTGTGAGCCTATAAGCTCTTTAGGAGCCTATAAAAATCTGTAAGACTTGTAAAAAAATAAAGTATGCACTCAAAAATACAAAAAGAAAACTATACAATCAATATTATGTGTTGGTTTGTCTACAAAATGTAGCACTATATCAATTTCATAAAGCATTCAAAAGGACATTTGCAAAACTATCTTCACAGTCTTAGATTTTGCTCACTTACCCCGAGTACGCAGAATGATTGCTGAGAAATCAAAGTCATTCATGAATTAAATGTGTAACTCAGGCCAAATAATTTCAGGAGTAAAATTAATAAATTCCTTTAAAATGTGTACAGTAAAAATCGCTATTTCATAGAGCATTTGTGGTGTTTCAATTGGTTCAACATGAAGTGGTCTGGTTCCTCCAAGGTACGAGCGAGCCCTTAACACCTACAAGGAGTTTACGTGGCAACCCCACCCCCGGCACCCCCCATTGTCCCCCCTTTCCCATCCTTCCTCCACAGAGCGATGTCTGTAAAATACTAATGTGATCGGGAACTCCCCTGCTTACACTCCTCAGTGGCCTCGCACGGCACTGAGAGTAGAATCCAAACCCCTCACCACGGCCAAGGACACGTCCAGTGCCCAGTCTCGCCCCAACAACTCAGTCCCTCTCTCTCCACTCTTTGAAGGAATCCTATTAATTCTACCTGCAAAATACACCCAGAGTCTGACCACTGTTACCCCCTCCTCCGCCATCGGGTGCCCTATTCTGCGCAGCCATCATCTCCTGCCTGGATAATGACGACTGTCTCAAAGCAGGTCCCCCTTCCATCCTTCCTCTACCCTTGCTGTTTTTACCAAAGCAGCTTGAGCGAATCTATTTAAAAAGAAGTCAGTTCGTGTCCCTCCTCTATTCAAAATTCTCCAGTGGAAGAGTTGGCTCAGAATAAAACCCAAAGGCCGCCCAATGGTCCACGCGGCCCTGCGTGACCCGGCCCCTTGCCGCCTCTGCTCTCCCTCCGCTGCAGCTCCACGGCCCTGGCTGCTCCGTTCACACGGGCCCTCTGGCTGGGTCCTGGCCAGGCCCGGAACGTGTCTGCTCTCGGGCCTTTGCACTGGCTTCCTTGGGCAGGAACATTCTTCCGCAAGACCTGTGCAGGGCTAACCCCCTCACTTCCTTCAAGTCTTTGATTCAATGCCACTCTTACAAGACTGACTCTGACCGCCAGGCTGGAAATTACAGCCGACCATTGCCATGCCCCCCACATCAGCCTGGCGAGCTCTCGTTACTCCGGTTGATTTCGTTAGTGTCTTATCACGACTCAAAATTTTTACGCACGCACACTCCACATATCTGTTATTCACTGTCTACCCCCATGAGAACAGGATTCCGGGAGAGCCAAGACCAGCTCCTCTGTCTTAACTGTTGTATCCCCAGGGTTTAAATCAGTGATTCATGCAAATACAGACATATTTTGTTTTATTGTGCACTGCTGCTCGACGGCTGGCCCATGCAGGCAGCCTCTCGCAGATGTCATAAATGAAATAATTGTTTTCGATTTAAGAATGTAGGTGCAACTTCCAACCCAGCCACAGCCTACTCCACTTAGCGCACCCTAGGACCTCTTCACGAGCCCCTCTCTGGCAGCAACGGAAGAAGCAGGAGTAGAAAGCAGACCTGATTCATCCTCATGCTCCGTCACCCCCTGGGTCTCACAGAGCAGAGAACAGAGGACGACTGTCCTCGAGACACGGAAGCCAGACACATCATGTTAATTATTCACACTTCTCTGATGTGTTAAAATATCAATTCTTTTTGGTGATGAAATGAATTTTCTGTCAGAGTAATTAAGAATTGGTTGCTGTTCATAGATCTGAGGGATCACCTCGCTTCACTAGCACAGGATCAACGCAGAGATCACCAGTAGGTCGTCAGCCATTAGAGGCCTAAGTGTCACCACGCGAGCGGGGTAAAACGCTGAGAAGTCTCTCATGCCGCTTCCAAAACAAATCTCAACGCGCAGCGCAGGGAAACAAGGGAGAGGACACGGAGTGTGCTTACTAAGAAAAACAAAAGGAAACAACAATTGAATTTAAACAGGCTAATCCAAACACTGGCTTCACTTAAAGCCTGGAAAATGTCATTTCACTAAATCATGCTTTCATTTCAGAAGATGACTGTCGGACCTAAATTATTTTATTACAATAGAAGATAAGAACATGTAAAGATAATATACTTTTAGATTAAGTGAATCAAAATGTATCTGAGTTGTTTTAAAAAAAACAAAACAAAAAAACTTTATAATGAACTTATGAATTTCTAAGCCTAAACCTGAGACAGGCTTGTACCAGTTTGCTTTGTATAACATCCAGGGGCCCGTACGCACACAACTACCCCTCTGCCCACAAGTGCATCGGTTACAGCCTATGGGAGCTATGCCCACGGTGTGAAAATCTTAGAGAGAGGGCTTAGCCTTGTACACAACGACATTGCTCATACTCTCGGATCTTCTGCACCCTAGATTTTGAACTCAAACTCAATCCCCTTTGGCTAGAAAATGGCAAAGTGACATGGAAGGTTTTAATCAACAAGTTTTCTGCACATATGAGAAACTATAAGGAAAAATAATTAGAGTTTCTTTAAACCATTTGTAACTCTTTGAAAGTAATACAAATAACTTTTTCCTAGTTATGGATCAAAAATATATATTTTTAAATGTTACATGGTTGCTGATGTGTGTACTATGTAGTTAGTCCTGCATGTAGGATGCTGCATCTGTACTAAACATGTAGAGACTCTTATTTTTTGTCACTATTTCCTAAACAATACAGTATAACAACTACTCACAGGGCATTTGCATTCTTAGGTATTATAAGTAACTAGAGATGATTTAAAGGACACAGGAGGGTGTCTGTCGGTTACATGCAGATAGTACACCACTTCATGCAGGAGACTTGAGCATCTGTGGATCTGGGTATCACAGGAGGTTCGGGAACCCAACCCCTCATGGATACCAAGGAACACAGGTGCTTTTAAAAACAGGAAAAGAAATCATACTTTGAAAGATACATAGGAAGAACCTAAAAAATAGATAATAAAAAAAGAAAAAGCCACATCAAGTTTTTGTTGCTGTTGTTACTCTTATTGTTTAGATTTCATCTAAACAGCCATCGATTCTGACTAAGAATCTGGTTTATTACAGAGACACATTCGCTCAAGTGAGGCATCCTGCAGCCTGGAAGAAACCTATTGTAACCACGGACACTCACTCAAAGCAAAGCAATTTTGCCAAACAATCATATTTTAGGGAAAGCTTCCAAGGCCTGACAATTACTCCAACAACCTCTATTCCAATGGCCTCTAATGAAATGCAACCACTGGATTTCATTGGGAACAGAGTCAAGAAAGTGGAAGATGCTCCTCAAGACTCTTGTCACTGGAACCCCTTTTCATTAACAGAACCTGGACCTCAGCAGCCGTGACAGCCTTGGAGACCCAGGATGGAAGAGAATTTTTAGGAGTAGCCCCCTGAACCCCGAGTCTACAGTGGCCTAGCCACTTGTCTATCTAGAGTAAATCTTAGGTTCACAGGATGTCAAAGTCACATGGCACCTTTGTGTCCCAGAGTCCTACCCCCTCATTTAACAGATGAGAAAACTAAGTCCCATAGAAGTTAACAGACTCTGAGGTCACCCTGGTATTTCCTAATCACAGGTATGAGAGATGACCAACATTAAAGCAGAAAACTTACAAAAAATTGTTTTTCACCAGAAAGAGGTTCTTTCTGACCCTAAGCCGAGCCGTGTAAGCTGATCCAGGGTGTAGGTTTGCATATTGATGTGTCACAGCAGATTTGGAAATAATTCCCCTCGCCTGAGTCAGATAACACTGCACATTTTAATTCTGGCAGCCCTTTCAGAGCCTGTGCCATCTACTGTGCACGTGACACCTTATTAAATCAACTTCTCAAAAAAAGCCTGTTTAAAATAGACTGTCTCAAAAATGACATCTATATAATTTATGAGCTTTAAGTAATCTCTATTCAGATTGTCACTTCCAAGAATCTAATTAAAATTATTAGTTTACAGAAGAAAGGCGGAAGCAAGCTTTAAAAGAGCAAAAAGAAAACTGCAGGCCTTTTCATTTCCCCATCTATCCCTGATACTGCAATGCTGGATAAAACCAAACACATTATCCAGTGATGGGAGGGGACGGGGCAAACCAAGGTAACTACTGCCGACAAAGGCAGACAATATCCTATTTTTATTCATTGGCTCTGAAAGTGCTTAAAATGCAGCAGAGCCAGTGCCAGTGACTGACATCGACATCTGTGTCTGCTTGCAGCATCAGTTGTCAGACTAACATTTCATCAGTATATATATTTTTTCCATTTAGCTTTTAAAGCGTCGAATGCAGGCCTGCGATGAAGAGCTGCCATGAGCTACGGAGCTGTGCGGGTCTTCAAAAGACTTAGCTTGTAGGCAGCAGCCTGGCCCTGAGACCTTCGCTGGGACGGATCTGCATGTTCCGAGACCACCGAGCTGCGGGGCAGCCTGGAAGTGATGCCTGGGGGTGGATAGCAGCCTTGACCGGCTTCCCTCTCCCGATGCCTTGGCAGGAAAGCACTTAGGAAGTGTTGTATTTATAGTTACGGCCGAAAAGCGCAGCTCAGAAAGCTTAAACACAGTTCACTTCAGGGTGGACAAGGGAATGTGAGGAAACTAGGGAACGGAAGAAGAGCCCAACACACATCTACAGTTGTGGTCCCGGCCACGCTGCACAGTGCACAGGACATTCTGACATTCCATGCGAATGCTGCTCCTACAGGTATGCAAAGACCCCTCCCTTTCTCCCAGCTAATCCCCCCCCCTTCCCTATTTTCTATCTGGTCTCAGTATCAAGATTCTGACATTTTTAAACCAGTGGGAACAAGGACTTTGTGCTTTCCTATAAAAAAAAAAAAACAAGCACTGCTACCATCAGTAATTTCCTTCATTCACTCATTCCTGTCATCCACGTATTAATTCTGCATTTACTGGCAGCTTAGAATTGAGCTGGGTCAGAGTCCTACATTACAAAGACACATATCTAATGTGCAGTCACCTCAGACCCCACCAGGTTTCCTGTTGGCATAAGGTCAAAATGGGGAGGGGACTCAGGGCCCTGTAAGCTGGCTCCAGGACACTGCGACTCCAGATTCTTCAACAAAGATGGAAGAGGTCTGTCCCATCCTCTGAGAATGGTACCAGCGGTAGACTGTTGGCAAAAATGCCCATAACAATTCTCCTCCACGTCACCAGGCCTTTGGGTGGTCCCCTACCACGTGAACTCTAATCTTGGCCATGTGACTTGCTTTGGCTAATAGGACCATAGCAAACATCACAGAAATAGACACCTAACAAGTGCTTGTAAGTTGGGGCTTGCCCTCTCTTGCTGCTCTTGGGAATTAAAAAGAACACCACCATGTGGCCAAGCGCAAGCTAAGGCACTGGAGAATGGCAACTTCGCAGCTAATTCGCCCTATAGCCCCACTTGACATTAAGCCAATTTCCAGTCGTGTGAGTGGGATGTTTCTAGGCCAGCGATTTTCAACCATCGTGCTGCAAAAAATTTTAAAACATGTGATACCTGACTATTTAGTCAGGGGCCCTGGCCTCTTTTCCCTTAAATTGTCAAATAAAAAAATGACAACAGCCAACACAATGCTGTGCAGTGTGAATGAGTCAGAATTATACCTATTTTTTTGTCAGATGGGCAAAAAATATATTTTTTGGTGTGCCACAAATTGTAGTAATTAGTTTGTGTGTGCTGTGAGATGAAAAAGGTTGAAAATTGCTGTCCAAGGCCATCCCCTGGCTAACATAAAGAAACATAGGAAATTATATACATTTTGTTGTATGACAGTAAGTTTCAGGGTGGTTTGTTATTTACAAAAAATGATTGAGTCAGTACTTTACTCTAAAGCAGTAGAAATTCCAAAGACAGATCCTAGGACAGTGCCCGGTTAGCAAAGAATGTGCGGATGTGCGATCCTAGGCATTTTAATCAAACGCTACCAAGCTCAGAGCTTAAGGGAATTTGCTGTGTGTTTCTTAAATCAGGAACATTTCGAGTCGCTACAGTTTCCTAGAAGCCTAACAACTCAAGTTCACTGAAAGTGATGCAATTTGGGGGGTGCTGGGGGGAGATGAAAGCACCTGGGGCGGTGATGGCCGGTCAGGAGACGTTTCATCCACAGAGGCAAGTGCTGCCAAGGGTAACGGTGCGACGTCCTGCAAACGCTGTGGGGCCACACTACGCAGCTCCCTCTCCGGGGCCGGCGCGCGTGTTCTTCAGGGTCTGGGAGTGTCGGCAGTCCAGTCTCTCTCCAGAAGCTTCCCTCAGCTGAGGAGAGCTCCTTTTCCCAAGGTCATGGCCCCTTCCTTGCATTGCCCAAGGTCATAGCCACTGACTGGTCCCCGCCTTGCCGGGCTGATACAATCCTTTTATTCCGAGGCAGGGCAATTCCATGCAGTGCCCCAGCTCCAGAGCTTCCCGTGGAAGTGGCAGGGCTTTCCTTGTGATGACACAGCAGCTCAACTTCCTCCACCCAGCCCAGCCCCTTCGTCCCTCCACAGGCACTCAGCAATACAATCCCCGCGGACTAGTCTCTGTGCCTTCTGGGGAACTGGATGGGAGACACCCCCAGAAGCACTGCCTTGCCAGGTGGGAATCTAAGGGGCAGTGGTTACAGAAGGGAGCCATCACCCCCCAGGATGGCGGCCACAGAGGAAAATGACAGGAAGCCATCGGAAGCATGACATTCCATATGTTCATAAAAAGGGAAGAATCCCAAGGAATTAAAAGCAGTTGGCAAGAAGAGCTACACACCCTGTGACTGTGCCCCATGGTTTATAGAGCCGAGAAATCAAGAATCATGTTTGTCCACAACACGGAAAGGTCAGCCCTAGGCCACAGGAGCCAGACAATTAAAAAACAAAACACCAAGCAGATGACAAACTCCTCTCCCGGGAGAGAGGGGACCTGAAGTAGGAGAGTGCAGTCACCTTCTCCAGGAGAGGACTGACGAGGCAGGGAGATGTCAGCAGACTGAAGGGGGCACAGATCTCCACAGGTAGGGACGCTAATGAGAATCTAACAAAAGGCCTGAAGGCTCGGACATTTTTCTGGATGGAATTTTCAGTTGCTCTCTCTGTTCGTTTACCAGCAGAACTTTCTGATGGCAACCAATGTTTAAAGAAATGATAGCAGGCATCCTGTCTTCCTTTATTTGTTGATGATTCTAATGGGAATTCTGTGTTCCAAATATTCAAAAACATTTAGCAAGGTTTTGACATTTTTGTGAATGAATATAAACATTTTGAAGAAACAGATTGCTTTCTAGGAAACACAGGAGCACAGATTAGTTCAGAGGTAGAAGAGGGCTAGACCGGAAAGCACATGAAAAATGCAAAGGTATCCAACAATTATTTTCAAAAAAGCGTTCAGACCCACTTTCACCAGAAAGGTGTTTCGGACTTCAAAGTCATCAATAACCCCTATGTAAGTAATATCCCAAGTTAAAGAGGGGGTGGAAATGGATGTTTCCTGATGAGCCATAGCCAGGCCTGCTCCAGGGCTGATAGGTAAGAAACAGAAGACAGGAGAACCTAAGGGCGACAGGACGAGCCTTATACGGTGAGAGAGAGAACTAGAGACGCGTGGGCCTGTATCCATTCACCTGCTTCCTCCACTGCCACATAGCCTTTAGACCACATGGTAACTTGTCTGGAGACAACCTTGAGCTGAGCTTGAGTTATCAACTTCCAACCTAAATCAGCCCTCAGCAATCCAGCTAAACTCTCTTCCCAATGCGTTTTGTTAGCAAACCGTGATACCAATAGTTAACAACAGTAACAATCAGAGAAACAATTCCAAGATAAAAAACAATTCTTCTAAAGTATAAAATACTAGAAAATAGTATTTTAGAAATTCTAGAGATTTTAAACCTGAAATGTTAAAATTATATGCCACTACTAAAATGGTATGCATTTAGTAAAGCAAGAAAGGCTTAATATTAGAAAACCTATTAGCATATTATATAACATCATGAATTCATCTATTAATAACCAGGAGGATCAACTAATAAATGCCTAAAATAAATGTGATAAAATCTGACAACAAATTATTCTGAAATACTAGGGGAATTCCCATTAAAATCAAACACATTTAAAATATAGGATGTCTACTCTCATTTTTTTAAACAGTTACCATCAGAAAATTAAAATAGTTACCATGGGCCAGTAAACTCACCAAGATCAACTGAAAAGGAAAAGATATAATTGGTAACATTTTGCATAAAATGCATGGGGTACTTTGTTTTGTTTTACCTGGGTTTCCCAAGAGCAATTGAGTTCATGGAACCCTAAAGGTTCATGGCTACATTCTCAGGCTAGTCCAGTTCTCCATAGTGATTTTGGATTCATGTTTCTATTTCTCTGATCACCTGAAATATGTAAGTATAAGCTTTTGAAGAATCTACAGTCAATGAGCGGGCAAAGCTGGGTTTGGCCTGCGGGGCATAGACGATTTTAACTGTGCATAGTCACATGGTTTGCCCACAAAGGTCCCTAAGTACTGCTGTTTAAATTTTAAGTACTGATGAGAAAAGAACACAGACATAACATATAAGTTTTGCATTTTCATCAAGTGATGACATGAATACAGGTTTGCATGATAGGAAAATGAAAGCCAGGGAGAGAATTGAGCCTGCACAAGGAACGTGATGTCTGAGGCAGGCTGAACCCAGCCACCCCGGGCAAAGCAATCAGGACACTGTCACCTCTCAAGCACTGTTTTGAATTCAGCAAAATAATATATAATAATGTACAATGAATGCTGCTCATTTGATGTTTATTAGCTTTGTGATTTATGATTAAGAGCTACCAGAATAAGAAGTGTAGTTTTAGTTATAAGTTTTTAGAGATTAGAACTGTTATTCTAATTATGCTCAAGAATAATTTAAATTATCACAGGCTGTTCGAAATATTTTTTCCTCTAAAAAATGGTCAACACCTTACCGAAATTTAAGAAACACAGCCTTAGACAATCAATTAAAATGCCACTAACACTAGTAAAAATGTTCAGTGATAAAGACAGATACAAAGTAAATATATAAAAATCAATAGCATCCTTAAACAGCCGCAATAAAATGGTAAAAAAGATAATGGGAAAAGATAATCACCATAGTAGCAGCACAACAAAAGATAACCAGAAATAGCATTAAGGAGAAATATTAAGGCAGGACATATGGGGGGGGAGGCTATAAAACTTTACCTAGAGACTCAAGAGTACCTGAATAAATGATAAGGCATTTGGGATAAAGCTAAATAATGTTTAAAAGGCAATTATTCTGAAATGTAATTACATGTTTAATTCAATTTCAATTTAAGTCCACACAGGATTATTACTGAAGTGTGACCATGTAGGTACCCAAGGATAAACTTTCTTGAGAACAGTCAAGAAAGTTGAGCAAAAGGTAAGAAACGAGTATGTGGTCAGAAAAGAAGTCACAAAACAGAATTAAAGTTAATCGATTAATTTAACTGGTATCTTTCTACCAGTATTTCTCAAAGTTTTCTACATGCAAAGATGGTCTGTGTCAGGAGTTACAGAAAGGCATACAGTATTTACCAAGTGTATTTAAACGAAAAACCCTTCTCTGTAAAACAGCCCTGAGACATCTCCCGCTCCCCACACAACACGGCGGGAGAAATGTTCAAAACATGGCACCTGAAAGCGGCGCCTGGACTCCCAGTCTCCCGCCCTCCTTCCCTTAATGGCCCTCCCTGAACCCTTGTGTCATTCACACCCGCCCGCCCCCGGGCCGCAGCACCGGAGCCCTCTGCCTCCCACACTCTCTCCCCGAGCCTCTGGCCCTCGGCCGCGTCGCTCAGGCCGTGGGCTCGCGGGCACCGCCTTCCCTTCTGCCAGTCCTTCACCCCGGGGCTGCCAGCCCGGTAATCCACCGCTCGCCTCCCGCGGTTCTGCCGCCTCTCCCCGCTCCCCACCTGCCCCGTGGGGCTCAGGTTCTAGGTCTTTCTCTTTTCTATTAAACGTATTGGGGTGACAGTGGTTAATAAGATTATAGAGGTTTCAAGCGTATAACTCTAGGATCCATCATCTGTCTATGGCACTGGGTGCCCACCGCCCAAAGTCTAACCTTCTATCACCAGATAATCGGCCCCCTTTGCCCTTTACCCCCCCCCCCCCCGACAGCCACCACACCGTTGCCTGCGTCTATGAGCTTTTGTTTATTTGCTTTTCTTGTTTGCCCATGTGTTGCTTTCAGGCTTACATCCCACATACGAGTGAAATCACAAGGTTGTTGACTTTTTCTGTCTGACTCACCCTGCTTAGCCTGATGTTCTCGAGATCCGTTCACGTTGTCGCAAACGGCAGCATCTCACCTCTTCTTCTGGCAGAGTGGCTACAATGGCACGCTCCTCGCCCATGGCACCTTTTCAATCGCTCCCTTAACCTCAGCCTCCTTGGCATCTGCTCCTCTCTATGCTCCTCTAGGCAAAGCCCTAAAACTTAGGAAATCAACTCTCCACTTTTCTTTGCTTTCACACAATCAACTGAGAGTTTCAAAAAAAAAATCAAATTCCCGCAACCAGTTTACGGAGTGTCACATGGGCACTCCTACACACTCCTGGTAACCTCTCCTCCCAGCCTCTGAGGCTAGTCAGATCTGCCCCGCTTCCAGACTCAACCTACTGGACACTCAGCAGCTCTCAGCTCACGACTCCGCTTCACCTCCCATGGACAAAACTGCCTCCTAGAGAAACGCTCTCATCTGTCCACCAAAAAATCAACCCACACCTCTCTTTCACTTCATGTTAAAAAAAAATAGTGCCTGTCCCCCGCAATGGGCAGCTTTTCTACTTGCCTTCTAGATACCATACCGCTGGCCCCCTAAGGGTCCCATCTCTCGGCCATCACAAATCTCTCCTCTACTGGATCTTTCCCACCCACGTTTGTCCACGCTCTGATATCTCCCATCTTAAAAAATGAACATATATGTTCACACAAACAACGAAAACAAACTCCACCTTGACCCGTGACCTGTCCTCTGCCACCCATGCACCTTTTTGTTATCCTTTAAAACTGCTCAAAAGAGTTGCCTACAGGTGCTTCTCCACAATCTTACTTTTAACGCACTCCTCAGCCTACTCCTATCTGGCAGCCTTCTGCCCCAACTACTGCCGTGGAAACTGCTCTTTGACAAAATCCCCAACAACCAACCTCCTGTCAAAGCAAATAGGCAGCTTTCTGATCTCCTAATGTTTCTCGGCAGCAATGCACAGAAATAGCTCCTCTTCTTTAAAACCCTTTCCTAGACTTCTGCCTTCTCAACAAAACCACCTTCTAATGCACTGGACACCATTTATCAGTCTTCTTTGGGGGCTCCTGCATCTCCACCCAAACTCACACTTTAATAGTCCCCAGGATTTGGCCTAAAGCCCATATCGTTCTCTCTTGATGATCACCACCATTTTTATGACTTCAAATATCACTTAGACCTTGATAACTCCCAAATTTACATCTCTGGTGTGGACTTCTCCTTTGAACTTGAGATTCATATGTCCAATCTCCTACTACATGTCTTCACTTAAATATTTTACAAATATCTCAAATAGAATTCTTGAATCCCCCTTCTCAAAGTGACACCATCATCCAGTTACCAAAGCCAGAGACTGTGTGGTCTTCCTTGACCTTCCTTTTCCGTTACTCCACTATATCCAACCTGTGAGCATTACCTATAAATGTATCTCCCTCTTCACTGCTACCACCCAATCACCAGCCCCTCCCTGAAGAGGTTCTCCGGAGTCCTTGCTCCACCATGGCCTCCTCCAACGCATTCGTCATAAAGCAGCCACCGGACAATACAAAAACCTAGGTCTCTGCTTAGGATCCTAAGTGAATCCTCACACTCATAAAAAATTAAAAGTTACTTAACATAGCCTCAGACCCTTCAAAATATGGAGTCTGCCAGCCTCCTCAACTTCACGATGTGCCTTTCCCCCCTGTTTCTCTAAGCAAAAGTCACATTCCCATTTTATTTATTTATTTTCTCATTTAATGTCCATCTACCACACCAGAATACAACTTTCACAAATTCAGAGCCAGGCCTTGTCAATATCTTTACTGTTGTATCCCTGGCAATAAACAGGAATGCTTGGACATTGCAGGTTCATAGTAAATATTTTATTGGGGTGACATTAGATAGGTTTCCAATGTGCAATTTTATAACCCAACATCTGTACATTGCATTAGGTGGTTACCGCCCAAAGTCACATATTTTTTAATATAATGAATGAACAGAAGTACTCTTTTTGCCTACACACTCCTTTCAACCAAATAGCACTACCAAATTTTTTATAACCATCTTTTGAAAAAATTAATTTTTTCATAGTCATGTCCATTTCCACCTTGGTGAACACAACTTTCAGTTAATTGCTATTTATTCTGCATCCTCAATTTACCAAAAGACACGTTGCTTCATTAAAAGGGGGGGGATGCATTTCAATGAAATGAAATCTCACAAAACTTGCTCGTATCATGCATGCTCTTGCCCACGCTGATAAGCCAGACCTTGTAAAATTCAGTTTCCAATGGTGCTGAACACATGTCTTGGAATGTGTGTCAGCAACAGTCCCCTGACCTCCCGTTCACCTCTCACCAGATGATTTCAAGCATCATCGCCTGCAAGTCCCCCCGGCCAGTGTGGCAAAGAACTGGCACTCACCAACAAGAAATGAAGAGAAAGGCAGCTGCAGTGAGGAAGCCACTGTCTTCAGAGCAGGTTTCTTTTCAGGCACCTGGTGCTGAGGCTCCTGCCTTCTCTGTGTCCAGGCTCAGCTTTTGGCATAGGTTCAAACTATTTGGACTAAAGCACGGTCACCTCTCTCATAGATATTGCTCCATAGCATTACTAAGCTCAGCAATACCTGTAAATATTTCTTTTCCTAGCCCTGTCCCATTGCCTCCGAGACTCTGTCTTCCCTGTGAGCTCAGGAGCAGAGCAGTAGGGCCCAGTATCCAAAAAATGGGTCCATGGGATATTAGGAATACATACATGTGTTCAGGGGTCTAAGTCCAATTCAACACAATACAGTTTGACAATAATCCTACCATTTTCCTATAAGTATGCTTGGGATTATGTAGAAGAACTCTTACAGAGTAGTAACATGCAATTTTTGTGTCCATTTAAAAAAATATATGTTTCTACTGATTTCAGAGAGAGGCAGGGAGAGGGGGAGAGAGAGACAGAAACATCAGTGATGAGAGTCATTGATCGGCTGCCTCCTGCACCCTCCGCACTGGGGATCGAGCCTGCACCCAGGCGTGTGCCCTGACCGGGAATCGAACTGTGACTTCCTGGTTCATAGTGACACTCAACCACTGAGCCACACTGGCAGGACTTTTGTGCCCATTTTTATTTTTTATTTACAGTGGATTGTGCTATGAGGTTATACTGTAAGTACTGTTAGCAAATGAGAAAAGAATACGCTCACCCCAAATGAAGGCCAAATGGTATTTGGAACATGCTTTTCCGAAGGAGACTCAACATGGCTCAGATGCTGAAAGTGAAGACAGAGGGGTCATCAGGCCACCGGCGGTGTGCACACGAGCCAGACCCGAGGAGCCTGGGTCTTTGGATCCACGCTGCGTACACATCGCCAGCGCTGATTTAATTTCAGCCAAACACCATCCGTGGTCGTGTTGAATCAGTGTAATTAATTCGAGCTTTATTGGTCTGCGGTTTTGTTTGTACTTACCTAGTAAATTGGTTTGCCTTGGTAGTTGTTTAAGGGCTATAATTATTGGGGAATATATCCCTGGTTTTATGTTTGCCCATATTTAAAAGCTATTAGAATGAACATATTTAAATTAAGCTCCATGGTTTTGGTTGCTTCTTTTGTTCCCCTTTTAAAAGTCTGTGAATGCTTATGCAGGATAAAATGCATGAGGTTTAGAAAGAGATCAAAGCTCAAGTCCCGGCTTTGCCAGCAACTAGCGGTACGGTCTCAGGGAGCAATTTACACATATTCTTTGAACCCCGGTTTCCCCAAAGTGGTCATAAGCATTATGAAAGGTGATATGTGCTAATCACCCAGCCTACAGGTGGTGAGAAATAAAGCTTGGTTTCCCTGTACTTGACTCCCCGACTTTCTGCTTACTTAAAAATTTAAATGTCCATTGAGTGTTGGCACCCATTAATGCCAGGATATTATATTAGCTTTAATCCTTTATGTGTTTATAACCCTTGTTATAAAATATCCCGTGAGTGTTCACCTATTAATGCCAGGACATTATATTAGCTTTAACCCTTTGTTTTTGTAACACTATGTTTTACTCTATCTTTATGATAGGAAGTTATTCAGCCATTAAATTGATGTTTACAAAGAATTCGAAGGACAGAGAAGTGCTTTTGACGTGATGCCTAGTGTTTATAAAAGCGATAAATGTTCATAGGATGATCTCAACTGTGTAAAAAAAAAAAAAAAAGGCTATCACAACACAGAAAAAAAAGGTGGAAGGAAACATATGAAAATATTAGTGGTACTTTCAGGCTGGTGAGAATTAGGAGAAAATATTGTCTTTATTCATATTTTATCTGTATGTTCCATCATGTTTGAAATAATTGTGTTACTTTAGTATCAGTAAAAATATTAAATGTCAATTTCTACAAAACTATTAATATTCCTTGAGTCCAGAGGAACAGGGCTGAGCTCCCCTCAAAAAAGGGCTGTAGCACTAAAAGCCAAAAAAAAAAAAAAAAAACCCACACAAAAACCCCACAGGTGTGTGTCAATGGAATAAGGGCATCGGAGATCTACGGGAGCTCAGACAAGGCCCCAGGCAACCTTTGGGGATTCCTATCCTCCAATCTCATGCATTTTAGAAAGGATTTCCCCTCTGCAAGCCCCTGCAGGGGGGCACAGTAAAGCCAAACCTGCTACCTTATTCCACCTTTTTGTCCTGCACAACGAAAACTGAACCAGTTGGCAACAATGATGTCTGAGATTTTTAACACAGATCTTCCACAAAATACTGAATCTTTTTCCCCACCCAGAAAATCATCCGGCACAGGCAACTTTTTCTTTACATATCTTACATAAAACTTCTCTAAAGGCAAAGTAAACATGTGCTTTACAAAGAAAAATCCTGGGGGGCTCTCTTAGCTAGAGCTGCCCTGCTTTCTCCTAAACGCAGCAGCTCACTTTCGCCCCTGGCCTGCCGCCTACCTCGGGCCTAATCTTACTCCAGCCCCTTCTGACCCCTTTGAGCCTTCAACTCTTCTTCATCCCCTAACCCAGGGTTGCTCAAAATGGTTATGCTGAGGTTTTTGTGACAATCCACAAGTTAAGGAGTTTATACCAGAACGTAAACCAGTGCACTATTTCCTTCATAAACAAGTCTTGCTAAAACAACAAAAAACCTGCAATGCAAAGAAAGAAACAAAAATGTCATCTGAAATAAGCAGCATACTTAGGGACTTCATTGATTTACATTCTGGAGTGTGCCCCTTTTCTTGTCACAGACTAGTAACAAACATTTTCAGAGCAGCCGTGGTCCACATACCACACTCTGAGTTGCATTGCTCTACCTCTTCCCACTCTCAAAATGTTTCGTGCAGTGTTCTCAGACAGTGATAAATGCACTGGAAACAATATAACAGGACAACACACCAGGATGGTCAAGAAAGAATTCTGTTAGGAGGTGACATTTGAGATAATTAGAAAAAGCTAACCAAGCGAAGATCTGGAGAAAGAATTTCCAGGTAGAAGGAACAGCCAGTTCAAAGGTCCTGAGGTGGGAAACAAAAGTTGAGGAAAAATATGATAGAATTAAGTGCTAGTGGACTTTAGAAATCGCCTGGGCAAGAGCTCCCCAAAGAGGGTGTTACAGAACACAAGCTCCACAGGATGTTAAGTGGTTTTACATTTTTAAAAAGTTCCCTGGTCAAGCAAGTTTGAGGAAAGTTGAATTAATTAAGTTTAAATTGTTAAAAATAAATAAATAAGCTGCTAATGTACATTGGGAATCTCTAAGTGTCCCCTGGAACCCAGGTTAAGGCATGCTGTCCAACACCTTAATTTTACAAATAAGGATACTAAGGTTCAAAGACATTCGATGAGTTGACCCCCATCCCGTGGTGCACTAATGAATGTTTCACAATTTCTCCACCCACCTCCCCCACAACACCACCAAATACACACTTACTGTGATGGGCATGCTTGCTCTCAGGTGTCCATGTCCTGGGGCTCAGACCTTTGTATATGCTTTCCCCCTTGAATGTGGGTATGGACAACCTATAACTTGCACAAAAGATGGGATGTCACTTCTGTGACTAATTTACATTATAAAAGAGTCCGCCTTGCTAGGGGACTCTCACTAGAGACGCTCTTTTTCCGGAACTAGTTTTTAAGAAGTAAGCCCTCCTGTGAGAAGCCAAGTGGCAAGGAGCTGAGGGTGGCCTGTAGGGACAGAGGGCAACCTGCAGGTGACATCAGAAAGAAGTCAGGGCCTTCGGTCTTAACACTGTAGGAAATGAATTGTGCCAACAATGTGAGGAAGATTGGAAGCAGATCCTTTCCACTTAAGTCTCCAGATAAGAGCACAGCCCAGCTAACGCCTTGCCTGCAGCCAGGGAAGAGAGAGCCCATCTAACTAACCTGTGCAGGACTCCTGACCCACAGACACTGAGAGGAACAACTGTGAGCTGTTTTAAGCCAGTAAGTTTACAGCAATTAATTCTGGAGCAATTGCATTAAGTAACATACACACATCTGTGCATATATTTATTATAGCTTTACTGCCATAAAGGATGTGTAGCACTAAAGGTAATAATAAAATATGCAATAGTCTTTATATATATAGCCAGTTGGTTCTCACAAAATGCTTTTGTTGATTTTTGCTGATTTATTGCATCCATAACCTACGGTTGCAACTGATGAATAAGTGAAGTTTCAGCCCGAACGCTGGTTGATATTTTTGTTTACACGAATGAGCAGGATGAAAATGAAAGAACAAACACATATTTCAAAACTTCCCTCGATTGCCAGTGCAGAGAGACTTCTTTGCTGAATTGCAAAACAGCGTTTGAATCCTCAAATGCTATTTCTTCCATTCTCGGTACTATTCACGGCGTAACTACTGCGGGCCCGAAGAGCTTTTAAGTGTACCCGGTATTATTAGCACGTTCGCCGTCACTGCTCGGAATGCACGAGATGTCAAGAAACGATTTCAGTAAAAAATCAGACAGTAAATATTTTAGGTTTGCAGACCACCTATGCGTGAGTCATATATTGTTTCTTGTGGTTTTTCGTTGTTGTCGTTTGCTTGCTGTTATAACCTTTAAAAATGTAAAAAGCATCCCTAACTCTCTGAATATACAAGAACAGTCCTGGGCTGGATTTGCTTCATAGCTATAATTTTTCAAATACTGGCCGAGACAATCAACAAAACAATAAATCAAAAATCTCTGATTGGTAATATTTGCGGATTTCAGTGATGTAAATACTCACAGCGCGGCCAATTTCAAGCTACTGACATGATGCCACTGAATGGGGAGCTGGGGAGAGATGCGCAGAAGCACACCGTCCGTCTCCGTCTGCTCGGCTGCCGTGACAAAGCACCATGGATCAAGTGGCTTAAACAACATAAATTTATTTTCCCACAGTTCTGAAAGCTGAGAAGTCTAAGATCAAGATGCCACAAAGGGGGGGAGAGGGGAGGGGGAGAGGGAGGGGGAGGGGGGGAGGGGGAGGGGGAGGGGGAGGGAGGGGGAGGGAGAGGGGGAGGGGGAGGGAGAGGGGAGGGGGAGGGGAGAGGGGAGGGGGAGGGGAGAGGGAGGAGGAGAGAACTCGAGCATGGTCTCTAATGTATTTTCTTCTTAGGACAACTAATCCTATTATATCAGGACCCAACCCTGATTACCTCATTTAACCTTAATTACCTCCTTAGCTATCCCCAAATGCAGTCACATTGGGGGTTAGGGGCCTCAATATATGGTTTTTAGAGCACATTTCCACCATACAGACACAAGATCATAGATAATAATAGTAAAAGACAGAGAAATAATTAAAAATTGATGAGCTTGCAGTATTTATTACCTTTGATCTTAATACAATTTATTTAATTGCAAATTGACATAATTTAATTTTACATATGGACTGTGTTAATCAGCTGTCTCTCAAGATTCCTGACCGTCTTCTAAGTGCCCAGTACCAGCCAGTTCCAGCACATCCCCCCCAAAAATAGTTAGTCCCAGAGCTGGTCCCAGAGCCCATATTTCTAAATCTAGGGTTCTTTCTTCTTTTTCCTTCAGCAAATTGCCAAGACAACACTGTTCATACATATATTGCTTACCATCGAAAGGAGATACGACCAAACTCTAGCTCTTGTGACAACTCACTTCTTTTTCTCCAGGTTTTAAAAGGTATGAAGACTAATAGATTTTTATCCCACAGCCTATAAATAGCTAGCTTGCTCATTAAATACATAATTCCTATACCAGTTTACTATTTGCTTCTTTGCTAGTGCCGAATTCTCTTGGCCAAACTTTGATAAAGTGCCATCAAAGAAATATTATAAACCAGTAGTCTCCCGAACATCTATGCATAGGAATCCACAGAGGATGCTTTCTGAACTATACACCACACAAACTCAGTAATATATCACAACTGGGGAGGAACGGGCCCCAGGAATCTCTATTTTTAGCAAGAGCTGATGGTGATTCCGGTGTAATTAGGCCAGCATCTGTCGTCAAATAAACATTTGAGAAGTATTAGCATAAATGATAAAATCAGTCTAAAGAACGAGCCATTCAGCAAGCCTAATAGGGCCTATTCTTTCTTATACCTTTCCTGGGGTCCTTTCTGATCTTATCCGTATCAATCTTTACAGTAATGCTTTGTGTCAGTCCCGCAGCATAATATGAGTAAGACATAATTTCACTAGTTTTCCTATAAAAGTTAATAAGACAAAATTTTCAGCATATATTTCTCTGAAGTGTTTCCAACCTTTCTGCTTCCTTTTCATTTCCCTGAATTCTCTATCCTCTTGTATCTACTTGCTCTAAGGAATTAGATACGCTTATTCTCACTAACAGGTAAAGGATTGACATGGGATCAACCACAATTTCACTCTTCCTCACTCTATAGCCAATCTCACCCACAAACCCAGCTGGCTTCATGCTGTATCCCTCCAGAGCCAACCACTTCTCGCTACCGTTTCCACTAGAACTCTGGTCACAAGCCACCATCCTGGTGCTAAGTTATTAAAACGGCATCACGACGGATTTTCCTGCTTCTGCCTTTTCCAATCACCAGCTACAGAGCAAGCAGAGAATGGAATGGGTACCTCTGCCAGGCTTGCTTTCCCTCCCATTTCTGAAGCTGGCAGAACATTAGCCAGTCTCCAGACATAATCCTGGGAGGTTCAGAATTATATTTTTAAAGTATCAATAACATGTCATCCTTCTGCTGGAAACTTTTCAATGACTTCCCATCTTAGGGAGAATGGGGGGGCTGGATGAAAGAAGGTGAGGGATTTAGCAAAAAAAATACACACACATAAGTGTGTGTGTGTGTGTGTGTAAAACATATAGACACAGACAATAGTGTGGTGATAAGCAGAGGGAAAGAGGGCAGGGGCGAGGAGGTAAATGGGGATGGAAAGAGACTTTGCTTTGGGTGATGGGTGCCCGATGCAGTGTGCAGATGATGTTTTGTTGAGTGGTACACTTGAAACCAGTGAGGTTTTGTGAACCAATGTCACCATAATAAATTCAATTTTTTAAAAAAAGAGAAGAAATCCAATATCCTAGTTACCATGACCTACCAGGAGCCTCACCATCGCCTCTCTGCTCCCCTCCCACCGGCCCCGTCTTCCATCAGGCTCCATCCGCACGGCCACGCCATCCCCGACCGATCGCTGTAAAACAGCACACGCCCAGCAGCTCCCAGCAGCATTTCTTTCTCAGAGCCCTTATCTCACCACTTGACAGAGTCTGTGGGATCACCTGTCCCCCTTAACTAGAAAGTTGGCTCCGTGAGAACAGGGATTTGTTGGTTTGGTTCACTACAGTTTCCCCGATCCTGGCACAGCATCTGCCACGTGCCATAGTCGTTGTTCAATGAATATTCTGAACGTAAGTTATGGGGTAAAAGGTAATTACTGTCACCTCCCCACTGCTACTACTCTTTTCACAAATGACCTACTTCTTCTCTGTCTACCCTGGAGATTGAGCCACCCTTCGGCATATCGAATTCATCTCGATGAGGGCTGGCTTCATAATTTGTGAGATCCGGTGCAAAACAAAAACTTGGGGCCCATGTTCAAGAATTGCTATTAATAATTCCAAGATGGCAACAGCAGAATATTAAACCAAGGGTGAGGCCTTTCTAAGCTCAGAACCCTGGGCAGCTGCCCATGAAGCCGGCCCTGCCTCCAGTGCTCGGAACGTGCCACACTTGCGCTAGTGCCGAATCGGCACCTGAACCTCCCACCTTCCCTTCTCCCTGACCTGCAGGTCCCAGGCTCTCCCTCAGGGAGACATTTATTTCCAAGTGCCCTGGGCTAGATTAGACCACCTTACATTCCCACCACGTATTACCTCTTTGATAAAGCCATCGCCCCCCTTATGATAACTGTTGATTTGGGCTTTCTCTGCTGGGCTTAATGTAGCAGGCAATGCACTATGTAACCGTATTCCTACCGCCAGGCCTGGAACCTAGTTGGTGCCCAGCACCTCCTTGTTAAATTGGCTAAAATGAGGAACTGGCTAGGTGCGGAATTTGAGATATCAGAAAGCAGAATGGAAAGGTATTTGGATAATCAGGGCACTCTCAGGCCATGATAAAACTGGCTCCTGTTCAAAGAGACTAGGCCCCAGGCAGTCTACTGGACATCTCTGGCCCAGGCGTGGGAGGTGTGGACATAGGAGAGCTTTGGCTAAAAGCTGACAGCTCGGCAGCCTTGGCAGTGAAGCAGGTAACACGGGGGAGCATAAGATGTGACTGTCAGGAGGGACAAGCCCAAGAGAAGGGAAATAAAAGAGGCAGTATTCCCCGATCATGGTGAACCCGAGGCTGCCCTGTTGGCCTCTCAATTTAACACGTAGGCGGGAGCCATGGCAGCCAGTCGGTGGGGTTGGCAGCAGTGCCGTCGTGATTCAGGGAACAGCATCGGGGGAAAGGCCTGCATAAATCTAGCCCAGGAGTCCGAACATCAGCCCAGCACGCGCAGTGCCAGGAAGGGTCTAAAGTACAGTCAATAAATCAAGGCTGAACTCACCAGCCACAGGAATCAGAGAAACCCTCTGGCATTCAGGGGGAACTGGAACACTCAGCAGATAGATAGAAGCTAGCATCTCATAGCCTGGCCTTCCAGAAGCCTGCTGCTCAGATTAATTCCAGGTCCCAGGCACAGGCTGGTGTAAACGGGCGTGGCCCTGGGACGGATGGGGCTGGGTCTGCACGTGGAAGTCCTCAGGGCCTACACCAATATAGTATGAGAAAAGGCGGAGTTGATGCAGGCGGGACTTCCTGGCTCCTCTATGTGACTGTCTCATCCAGGGGCGTCCCAGAAAACTCACCTCACCAGATACATTCCAGGCTAAGTTTCTAGCACGCCACTGGAGCAGACAGTTCTTCAGCTGTCTCAACACCCATTCCCAATTCCTTCCTTGCCTACCTTCTACCACAGAGACTGAAAAAGGCAAAACGTGCAACTTTCCAACACCCTTTGCAGCCAGGATGGCCATGGGACACAACACCATCCAATGGGACAGAAGAGGCTATGTCTATGGGAGCTTTAGGGAAAGACTTTTCTCTCCTGATTCAAGGGGCAGACATGGCCACCACTGTTTCTCTTTCTTCTTATCTTGAACAAGAACGTGATGTTTAAAGTACAGAAGCCACCTGGATACCATGAGGCAAGACTGAGAATGAAAACAAACATGCACGAAATGGAAAAAAGAAAAAGAAAAGAGGCTGGATCCTTGAAAGCATCACTGAACCAATATCCAGACATCGCGCTATGAGGGGGGGAGGGGGACCTTATTGTAGCAGAAAGCACACCTAAAATGTTTACTTATACCGTTGACTCTGTCACCACTGAAACCAGTATGTGCAACATTAGAGATTATTTCTAAAATGATGCACAGTGGCGAAGAGTCAGACACTGGAGTTTGGGTTCAAATCCCAGCCATGCTGCTTATCAGCTGTATGAACTTGAGCAAGTTTCTCAATCTCTCTGTGCTTTTGTCCTCAAATGAAAATGGAAATCATAATGAAACTTCCATTATATAGTAGATGAAGGGTTAAAAACATAAGGTTTTAGAACACTACTCAGAATATGCTAAATGTTCAGTGAATACTGGCAATTACAATGACGCTGCTGCTAGAATAAAAGGAAGTCAGAAAATGAGCCATCGCTGCTAGCCCTTTTATGTCTTATTAACCAAGCTGCAGTCCTACACTTTTCTTCTAGTACAAATTAACCCTGGCTTTCTCTTTTTGTATTATACAGTTGTTTTTCCTGTGGTAGCATCTAATTCATATATGCAATTTTAAATGGAGAGGGATAGAAAATATATTGCCTACTTATCACCAATAGACGTGTCAAACCAAGATCATCTCTGCAAAAAACAACCAAAGGCAAATAAAACAACAAAAGCATTTACAAACTCTTGCCTTGCTGATTGAACCTACTATCTCCCAGGTTTCTTGTACAGTTATAATAAGGTAATTTGACCTTCGCAGACTCATGGCTCACATATAAATAATCCCATGTGCCTCGGTGCAGCTAGGAGGATAAGATGCATGCAGCTTGCTCATAAACCAAGTATGTTAAACCCTAACTATAAACAAGTAAACAGTATTCAGTTGACAATACAAAGTATCATATGTCATCTATTTTATTCATAAACTTAATGGACCGTGAAAAAGACCTATTTACATTCCTGTAGTATTATTTAACTACCAACTAATACTTCTCTCCATGCCCAGCAAGAAAGGCTCCCAATATATCTGTCCCTTACTAATAAATTAGTCAGTCAGGAAAAAAAGAGAGGGGGACTTTCATTTTCAGCAGTAAGGCAGAATAAATGTCCTGATAAGTACCTATTTTATAAATTAGTTTGATAAAAATATAACAAACTCTCCTCCAAACGACTCTCCGAGCTTGCAAGAATGCAGGGGATATTTGCAGGGGCCAGAAAAGAAGAGGGATCTACGACTGCTGATCAAATGACTACCAGGTCTCAATGTTTGGGAAGAGAGAAAAGCACAGACCATCCCAAAATGGGAAACAAAATCCTTAAATAAAGCTTTGAGTTCCTAAAGAATGACTCATGCATTAGGGAATGTGAGCTAAAAACATGTCTGTTCACCAGAAAAGGGAGGTGGGCAAGGAATATGCCTCTCTTTATAAATAATAATATCCCAGGGAATTTGTACAACCCCCCGCCTATACTGACAGTGTCAGGATCAAATCTATTTATGTATAGTATGAGACACCTCTGGCCAAAAAATTGACATAAAGTGGCCCTAAATTAATAGTTCCCAAGTCCACCCGGAGAAAGGAAAAATCAAATACCCTTTAGCCCTGTGCTGTCCAATCAGTTGGCCAATAGATATATGAGACTAAGTTAAATTTACATAAATTAAAATGTAATTTAATTTAAAATTCAGTTCCTCACATTAGCCACATTTCAACTGCTCAATAGTCAGTCACATGTGACTAGTGGCTTCCATAGTAGACAGCAGAGACATAAAACATTCCCGTCATTGCAGAAATTTCTATTTAAGAATACTGGTCTATACAGACATGCTCTTAATCCAGGCTTCGCAGGATTCCCACAGCTAACTCTGCTGGAAATGAGTTCACAATCCACAATTACTAAACAAACAAGGCAACCATCAAAAGGGACCAGGTAGACTTGAAAAACAACTAACAGAACTTCTAGACATATATATATGTGTATATAAGCATTATACGTAATATGTCTGCTTGTGTGTTTGTGTGTGTGTAATCAAAAAAATTTTAAAAATTCAGTGAGTCAAGAAATACTTCATTAACTGGTAGCGACATCTAAATAAATTACCAACAATGCATCAGAGCACTTTCCACGGAAAGTATAGAAATATGGTTAAAGATACATGAATGACCAAGTGAGAAAATCTAATAGCTCTAAGGAGAAGAAAAATAAAGAGAATGAGAGAGAGGATAGCTGAAAATTTTCCACATTTTAGGACAATCACCTTAATATCTGATAATAGATTAAGTGCAGAGAGTGGTATGTCTGTACAATGCAATGTTACACAGCCATTATAAGTCACTTTCTAAAAGATTGTTTCTACCTTAGGAAAATGCTAATGATAAAATATTAAGAGGAAACATGGTATTAAAAGTATGATATCCATTTTATTCAAATATTGATGTTGCTGTAAACATTGACAATGATAGATATGTGCACACGAAAAGACTGAAAGTAAATGTGCCAAACATAAATACAAATTATATCTGGGGTTGCGGGGTTGAAATCATTGGTGATTTTTATCTTCATTCTCTAAGTGAACACTGCTATAATCTGAACAGAACAGAATTAACAAATAAGGTTTAGAACTTATTTTTTGTGAAAGCACTGGCAACTTTAAAATTTATTCTTACTCCTCTACTGAGTTCAACAGATAAAAGTTAACACGCTACAAGGAAATAAAAGCAGAAGAAAATAAACCAAAGAGAAAGATAAAATGTCTCTGAATTTGATTTATAGGAGGCCATAACCTGGTTCTCATTATCACTGAGTCCTAATTAAACAAGGAAACTGGCCTTAGATATATAACTGAAAACCAAACACAGAAGGACCCCAATTCCCCAGACTTCTGGTTTCACAAGAGCATTAGCTGAATATCCAGAGGGCTGGCCAAAACACAAACCTCAGCCAAGACATTTCATCCATAACAGTTGTCTGTGCGACTGAAAGGTCAAACTGTGTCTCAAAAAGTGCAAACCATCCAACCACACAGATACATCAAATCCTCGGGACACTTCCCGATCCCCTACAGTCCCTAAACCCAGGCAGGCAGGGACAGTAACAGTTTTCTTACCGAGGATACCCATTCCACCAAGTCTCTTCTGCTGACCCTGAAAGAAATATCTAATGTAATCTTAAAGTTCAATTCACAAGCTAACATCCAATACTGTAGGCTGTCACTTTCCCAAACCCGTCGTTCCTATCGCGTAATATATCATGATGAGCCTCCGATCACTTCATTGAGCTCTGTGCTGGCAATCTCTCAACCACCTATTCAGCAGGTCACCAGAGGGCTTGCTGAGGATGGAGAAATTTTAAGATCTTCAATCTTGTTTTCGGCTATAATGTACCTGCCATCAGAATAACAGCGGTTAATGGTTTTTCCATTTCTTTTCCGTTAAAGAACTAGATGAATGAGAGGGGACTGAAAGCTGGAAGCTAAGCCACTAGGAGATTCTTCCCTTTATTTAAATCGAATATTCTCCTGTGCCCTTTATTCAACCCCTCTCCTGCTCCCCTCTTCCTCTCCTGCTCCCCCTTGGAACTGTGAGCCTGAATCCAAGACTCACAGCAGCAAGCAGTGCAGGGAAAAATAAGTTTGGAGCTCAGAAAATCAGAAGGATCTAGCTGAAGTCATTTAAATGGAGTTTTCAGAGAAAACCCTGGTAAGTCAGGCTCTTGCACAGTAACTCGGATCACAGTTAGGTTTTCCTAGTGATTTTGGGTGGTGACAGTGGGGAGGGGGAGGGTGATGACGGGATGGGGGGGCGATACATGGAGGAAGAAAGGATATAAACTGGGAAACATGGCAAATATAAACTTATGAAACAAAACAAATTTGTTCTACAAGCACCAAACTGACAAAAAATGTAAGTCAAAGGAAGACACAGTACAGACCTAATTATGATGTAAAGTTTAAACGAAGCTGAATTTTGCCATTTATTAAAGACAAATCGTTTCTCTGCCTTCGGTGAATGTCAGTAAAGCTCAACAGCACAAGCATATCCCTATATCCAAACAAGAGTTGCACAGGGAAGCAAAGAGTTCTGTGCCCCACTTAATCCCTTCATTTCCAAAAACAGGTGCAAAATCTGTATAATTCTGAGCTTGGCATCTGAAACACTGAAGTTAACGCTACCAAACCCACATGACGGGGGACAAGACAGGAACAGTGTTAGCAGGCTCAGGGGCTTCTCCTTTAATTTGTGTTGCATTAACCCAGAAAGGAAATATATTTTCATTAGACTTCAACATTTTGCAAAGGGAGAGAGCAGAGTTTGGGGATGTGAACTTTTCAGAGCAACATATAAATTAAAAAACAGGAGAGTTTTTCAAATTAAAAGAAATATAAACTTTCCAACGAATTTGCCTTCAAAATAAATCATGGGGAGCTCAACTGCTTAGAGCATTGCCCCGATACACCAAGGTTGGTATTCGATGGGGCACATGCAAGAATTAACCAATAAATGCACAGATAGGTGGAACAACAAATCGATGTTTTTCTCTCTCTCAAATCATTTTTTTAAAAATAAATAAAAAATAAAATAAAATATTGGAGACATATACAACTCCTCAATACACATTGCAGATAACACAAAATGTACCTCATCTTGTACTCTGGCCAAATACAGAAAAAATAAAAGAGGGTGAGAGAAGTATAGAGAGGGAAAAAGATAACTAAAAGATGACTAGAATAAACTCAGACAAGGAGACAGTCGATTCTCAGGGAAATAAATTAATGAATATAACTGGTTTTGTTAATCCCAGCTCCTCATTTCATCAGTTATCTCTGACCTTTGGGATTAAGTCTTCAGCATGCATCATTAATTTAAACGAGATCTGTTAACTAAATGTTTTTATTTTATGTTCTTTAGCTCTAAGTGGGTCATATTTTTCTAGCCAAAGCATGACATTAAGGCCACAGGAGGAAATGATTCTTTTAGCACCAAGACCAGAGATGGCTTAAAGCACCAGGTCTCAATCCTGGCTGCAAACTAGAATCACAAGGAGAGCTTTACAAGAAAATACTGATGTCCCAATAAAACACAGATGCCCAATCCTATCTACCCTGGACTAATTAAATCAGTATCTCCCAGGAACAGACACAAACTAGGAAATCTGTGCTGCGTGAAAAACATTTTTGCATCCCCTCAAAAATGAAGAATGGCTTCTAGAGTGTAGGTACCTAAGGTTTTTACATAATTACATTTTGGTTTTTTGCTCCATTTTCAGCTGGATTCTGCAGGAAAGAAATGAGTTTCTGTTAGCAAAAGCAGCTAGGAGTTAACAGAAGAGAAGGGAGCTAGACTGGCTGAGCCTGATTAAGTCTGGGAGTTACAGCTTCAGACACCCCAGGAGAAAACCACATCCTCTGCCAAAGGGGACTTAAACTAGGAAAGATCAGCTTTCCAGTCTCCCTGGGGGACAACTGACTATTAACCGGGATTACCAAGGGAGGTACAGGGGAAAATCTTTTGCTAGGTGCACGCATAGTAGAAGCCGAGATGGTGCAGGGGTGGTCCTACTGTGAGGTGTGCGCAATAGGAGACAAGTGGGCGAAGATAAAGGAGAGGAGTCTCGCCTAGAAAACCTGGGAAGAAGACTGGATTGGGGAAAGGGAAGACCCAGCACAACCCTGTGAAGGATCGGGAAAGAGACTGGGTAGTCTGAAAGAATGCCCCTCTCTCCCAAGTCCAAGGTCATCTAATGAAAGTTGAACAAGGGCCCACCGTGGTAGCACAAGTTCGCCTGTCCCTTAGAGCACTCTCTCTATCTGCACGGGTTCCGAGCAGGGGCCTGGGTGGATCAGCGCAGTGCTCGTCAGAGAACAGCTGGGAACAGAGACTAAGCTAGCCCAAAGGGGACAGAGACTGAGCGAGCCCAAAGGGGACAGAGACTGAGCTAGCCCAAAGGGGACAGAGACTGACCTAGCCTGAGCTGTGGCATGGACTGAATTGAGCCACAGCCGCTTCGGATGCCATGCCAATGCCAGTAATGGAACAATACCTCTGGATCCTGGTCCTTCTGGCCTTAGTGAAGACAAGGCTCGACGTCTTCCACAGCCGGACGGAGCTGAGCCACTGATCGTGGATGCGACACTGAGCCCCTGGGGACAGTCCTTTGTGATTGCCCCAGCCCCAGGGTACCTTACCACTACACCTCATATTCCTGTGCATTGGTCCCCAAAATACTTTTCTTGCAACTCCATGTAAGAGCCCTATTTCCACCAGCAACATTTCTAAGAACCAGTTTTGGAGACATGTTGTTCCTGCAGACTCAAATCCACCTGACTTTTTGTAACATATGCAAAAGGAACTAGACTGCTGGAAAAGATAAGCTGCAGCAGGAATTCTGCCTGAAAGGACACCTGAAGCACAGCTCAGCTCACTCTCTCCGCTCCACCACCAAGTCCACCCCAGCAGTACAACTCCCTGCTGCACTGCCTTTTAAATGCTCATTTTCATCCCCCTCCCCCTGCAAAATGAACTGTTCCAGAGAGAGAGCTAAGGTTTCGGGGAAATTAAACTGCCTCTTGCTAAAAAGCGAAACAAAGCAGAAAAAAAGGTATTTTAGGAACTGTGAGGAGTAAGAAATTTCTCTTTAAAACTGACCCTCGCCCTGGCTGGTGTTGCTCTTGGTTAGAGTCGCCCTGTGCATTGAAGGGTCTCGGGTTCAATTCCTGGTCAAGGGCACGTACCTAGGTTGCAGGTTGGATCGCCGGCCCTAGTCAAGGCATGACTGGGAGGCAACCAATCAGTGTCTTTCTTTCACATCAATGTTTCTCTCTCTCATTCGCTCCCTCGCTCTCCTCTCCCTCCCTCCCACTCTCTCTAAAAATCAATGGACAGAATATCCTTGGGTGAGGGGTAACAGAAAAAAACCCTGACCCTCTGCCATCTGGTCCCACCTGCAGAATCCCAGAACCTGAAAGGCGGTTATCAGTCACGGCTGAGATGACACGACTCAGAGAGAATCACAGCATTATTTGCAGGCAATGCACCGACATCGGAGAGTTAACAGTGCGGAGGAGCGAGCGGGCCCGAGGCCGGGCCTCCTCTCTGCCTGGCGAGGAGTCTCAGAGAGGAAGCTGAGCACTGGGCTCCGCACACTCGCATTATTCCTTTTTCCTGCAAGGTTCGCGGTTAGTTTTGTTAACTTTCATTAACAGTCTCTAGCGTTTCACTTGCTCCTAAGAGAAGACATGCTCCCTGCCTGGCAGGACCTTGAGAACCAGGTAGAAAAGCCAGGAATACAGATGGCACAGCTTAGGCAGGTTCCCCCAAGTGCCCGAGGGAGCCGCCTTGAGCTCCAATCGGAGGTGTCCCGTGAGGCTGGCTGCCACTCTCAGAGAGGGTGGGTGATGCCTCACCAGAACGGAAACATTCTCCCTGCAAATGTCATTCAAAATAGATTTTGTTCCTAGGCCTTCCCTCCACCCAATCCCTTATCCTCAGCGAAAGAAGAAGAATCACCAGGGCTGATTTTCTTCCTTCCCCCAAAGAATGCGTGTTAATCCTTCACAGGACGCTGAGTAGGAAATGTCCCAACAGGGCTGGAACCAGCCAGGGCTTCTAAGGAAGTGGGGTCAGGGATCTGGCTGGACAGCAAAGCCAGCGGAAGGTACTTGTGTGGAGCAGGGGTACCTGTGTCTAAACTTAGCAGTGTGACCTTGAGCAAGATAATCTCTCTAAGCTCAAGTTTCTCACCTGTAAAGTATGTACAATAAGATTATTTCACTCAAAAGATCATCATAATAAAGATATTTTACAATTTAATAATGAGTGCAAAATGCTCAGCACAGTGTTGGACACAAAGTAAATGCACAATTTATTCATTTATTCAAGAAGTATTTAATGTGTGTATGAAACGTGCCAGGCAATGTTCTAGGGGCTGGGCCAATAAATACAACAGACAAAAATCCCCACCTTCAGGGATTGGGGAAAAAGAGGAACACCTACTACTAATTAAATTGCATAGTGTTTTAGATGGCAGTAATTGTTATGGAGAGTACAGGGGTGGGCAAGAGTGGGTTTACAGTGGCACTGCCACATTCATTTGAGTTAGTAAAGCTACTAGAATAATCATAACCTGCATGTCTTTTTCCATACGAGCAACTGAACCTATTTTTGCCAACCCCTGTATAAAATGGAGAAGGGGGGATAGGAAGTCAAGTTGATACGCAATTTTAAATAGACTGTTCTCATTTGATGACTTGTGAGTAAAACACTGAAAAGATGAGGGAATGAGCCATGCAGAAGAAAGTCACTGCAAAGGCCCAGAGGGAGAAGCTTGCCTGGTGTGTCTGCCAAGCAGCAAGGAGGCCAGTGTGGCAGGAAGAGGCTAAGTCTGCGGAACATCAGGAGGAGACGGGATCTGGGAGGTAAGGGCATAGCAGGCCAGGTAGGACTTTGACGCTTGGCTTTTACACTGACTGAATTAGGAAGCTGCTGAAGAGGTCTGGGAAGATGAGTGACATAATCTGATCTACACCTTAACCTGATCACATTAGCAGCAGTGTGCAGAAGAGATGGGGGGAGGTGGGGTATGCAAGAGTAGAAACAGAGAGATGAGCTAAGAGACTAGTGCAGTGATAAAGGTGAGAGTTGTAAAGATGGTGAGATGTGGTCAGATAGACTGTGCATATATTTTGAAGGTTGAGTTGACAGGATCTGCTGATCAATTAAACGTGCAATGTGAGAAACAGGGACCAAGGATGACTCCCAACGTTTTCGCCTGAGCAACTGGAATGACTGAAGGAGAAGCAGGCTGGGGAGGGTGGGTCACAGGGAATATAAGTTTGCGTGCCTTCTGCACATCAAGCAGAGATCTAACATAAGCAGTAAAATATCTGAATCTGGGAGGGAGGGGTCAGGTCCGGACTCAGATGTAAACAGGGGCATCCTTAGTACATCGATGCTGTTTAAAGCCATGAGACTGAATGAGATCAACAAGGGAATAAAAACAGAAAGAGACGCACATGAAGAAAGCCCTGGAGCGCTTCAGCATGAACCCGGGAAGATGAGGAGGAACCAGCAAGGGAGACGGAGAAGCAGCCGCCGAGGAGGAAAACCAGGCGATTCCTACGTGACCTACAGTTCCTTAGACGAAATTCATTCACCTACGTGTGCATGACCCCATGCATCCATCCATGCATCTCGTCTAGCAAAACAGTCCAGCCCTGGCCAGTGTGGCTCAGTTGGCTGAGCATGGTCCCATGCACCAAAAGAGCCCCAGTTGGATTCCTGTTCAGGGCGCACACATACCCAGGTGGCAGGTTTGATCCCCGGGAGGCAACTGACCGATATTTCTCTCTCACATAGACGTGTCTTTCTCTCTCTCTTTCTCAAATCAATAAAAACATTTTTGTTTTAAAGTTCAGAACATGGACTTTAGAATGAGATAAACCTAGATTCCAATCCAGATTCTTCCACTGACCAGGTCTGGGGCCCAGTAAAGTTCTTTAACCTTGTGGAGTCTCTGCTTCTTTGACTATAAAATGAGGAGAGTAATAACACCAGCGACATGGGATTGTAAGGATTAAATGAGACTTTATATATAAAGCACAGAGCTTGGTACACCAAGTGCTCAATAAAGAATGGCTATAGGTTCTATAGTTATCATTCATCAAATACTTTCTAAGAACCTACAGTAAATGCCAAAAACACCGTGTCGGGCACTGAGAAGATAATTAAATCCTGCAGAAGATAAAAGATGATACATGGAAATTTCAAAAACACTATATAGCCCATGGTCCCCAAGACTGTTCCTGTCTGATTTATAGAGTGTCCTCAGCAAGTGAGACAAGGGTGGCACTCCAGTGTTTCATGAGTGAATGAATGAGTGAGAGAGAGAGAGAGAGACTGACATGGAGAAAGACTTTGATTTTGTGGCAGAGAGAGATTCCTGAGAGATGAAATGGACAAAGAACACTTCATTAATGAGATGAGAAGAAAAGCTTTAGGTGAGTTTTTCCCACTGGACGAATCACAATTTACATAAACAGGCAAGATGAAATGGAAAAGTCTGGATTGTTAAAAACGATGGCATCTGGGATTATAGAATAAGCCTTAGAACCTAAACAGAGGGAGGACCCCAGTGCTTTGATAAGTCTTGATTTAGGGAAGTTGTTTTGATTCATATTTGTCACCCATAGAACATCTTTCATGAGAAATAACAAAAATAAAAGCAAACAGCCATGGAAATCTAACTTGTTCCCGGTACACTTGCAAGTGATTTATATGTAGTTACTCTTCAAAACAATCCTACAAGATAGATCCTATTACTATTTCCACAGGATCCATGAGGAAGTGGGACAATATAATTTCAATTAACATACTGAGCGGTAGAACAGGAACCTGCCCCAGGGACTCCAGAGCTGAGCCCTTAGCTATTACAGCACATCCTATAGAGACCATATGAGTCAGAGGCCAAAACACTGACGGTTCCCAAAGAACCTGTTAGGTAAAGAAAGGCATATAACAGTGAATTTGGTCAAATTAACGATAAAGACAACCATATCATTCCCCTGATATTTGATTTTAAGTCACCCATTTTTCTAAGTTGATTTTATAGTCCAAATATTTGTGAGTGAGTGAGTGAGTGAGTGAGTGAACAGTTAGGTAGGTAGATAGATGATAGATCGATCGATCAATCGATAGATAAAAGGAACCAACACATTCTTATAGTTTCTGAGTCTCTGAGTGAGGCTGAATGTGTCTGTCCCCACACTTCGAACATCTAAACATCTCTCAGTGTTTTTTCTTTTCTGTAACGGATAGGAATTCCTATTGCTTTTAACTAAATAACTGTCTTTATCTGCATGAAGGATTTCAAAAACCATTTGCACCTGTTTTGGTAGAAGAACTTCTATGCAATGCTGTATTGCTGTAGAGAAAGGTGTAGTGATTATATGCACAAAATGTAAAAATAAAATGAGGTGCACTAAACCCCATCAAAGCAACTGAGCACAAAGCCACACCCACCAGTTATCCCCGCAAGTGATGGGCCAGAAAAAAGACAGCATTCCACGCACCTGTGCGCACAGCTGCACAAGTGTCACGCATTGTTCGTATTAGCATGGTCAAGGGTACATTATCTCTCAGTAATGGTCTACAGGCCAGCAGGGCTGCACACCGCCTTCATTCTAAGTCTTAAGACTCATGGAAAGCTTTTCCTCTAGGTAGAAAGCATTTTTCCCACTGGTTTATTAAATTTGTAGATTTGTAGATTTTAAAAAATGAATTAGTAGCATTAAATATTTTCTGATTTGAGCCTGGCTGGTGTGGTTCAGTGGTTGAGCATCGGCCTATGAACCAGGAGGTCACAGTTTGATTCCTGGTCAGGGCGAATGCCCAGGTTTCGGGCTGGATCCCCAGTAGAGGGCATGCAGGGAGCAGCCAATCAATGACTCTCATCGCTAATGTTTCTCTCTCTCCCTCTCCCTTCCTCTCTCTAAAACCAATAAAAACGTATTTTTAAAAATATATTTTTTCTGATTTGAAAAGTAGTACGTGTGCATAATAGAATATTTGGAAAATACAAATAAACACACACAAAAATAAAACAAAAGTCACCCATAGTGCTACTACACAGGGGTAACCTCTTACATGCACAGAATTTTAAAATCAAAATACAAGTTGAAGTAGTACCAGTGCTCACTAGGGAATGGCTATAGGAATGACAGACTTGTGGCTAAATCTGTAGTTTGTTTTAGTGGGGTTTTTTAACATTGCTCTAAAGTTATTCTGAGTCATTTTTTAATGGAAAGTGAGATATAAGGGCTTAGTCCCAATTCCTTTTACAGTGAGAAAACTAAGACTCAAAGGAGGGGAATGACCCGCTCAAGATCCCAGAGCCGCTTGTCTGTGAACAGAGCTAGAGGCCAGGGTTTCTCACACCAGGTGCAGCACTCTCTAGACGGAACCATTCAAGGTGACATCCCGCTGTGCACGACTCTGGGTCTTTATGCTGCTCTGCTTTTCTAAAGTGCCCTATAAATCTGAAATATCCTAAGAAGTTAGAGCTTAAGCCTGGTTAACAACATATCAATGAGTCTTCTTTCCAGATGCAGGCCCCTCAAGGGAGCCAGGGGGCCTGACAAGTCACCTTTCATGGCAAGTCACCCCTCAGCTCAGAACCCTTCTTGCCTATCACAGCCCTAGGATTCTGCTGGCTTGCCTTTATTCTTGATATCTATCAACATTTTACTGAGTGTTTAATATATGCCAGGTGCTATCTACACATACTTCACCTAATTTAATCCTTAGAGTAGCCTTGAGTTCCTTGTCTTTATGCCATAGAGGCCGAGATAGAGGAGACATATTCCCAAGGCCAAAGAAAAGTAAATGTTCCAGCTCAGACTTGAATTCTAGAACTGTCCAATTCTAAACTATCTTTTCCCTTTTGGAGACTGAGGAGGGTGAATGAACTTGTCTCGCTTCTTGCTGTCGCGGCTGGTCTTGAAGCTCTTTTAATGTTAAGAGTGACTATAGATCACTATGGAGAGGTCAGAAAGACGAAAACAACCCACAGGACTTTAGATTTAAATAAGTCTGATTTCAAGGTTTAGCAAACCAGTTTAGCAGCTGTGTATCCTGACCTCTGGCAATCACTTGAATTTCTAAGCCTAATTTCTTTTTCTGCAATTATGAAAATGTGAATATCTTCCTCAAAACTAGAGTGTCTATAAAATGTATCATTTAAACCTATACACTTCTGAAAGTGAAAGGGGGCGGCACTATTAATAAATTTGGTAGGGCCACAGGTAAAAAACAGGACTTGCCTTGGGAAATCATACATATGGTTCCTATAGATAACTGTGTCAAAGAACCTTGTGCATGAAACTGACAGTCACATCGTAATAGGTTCCTTTCTTTTCTGTAAAATGAAGCATCGAATAGCACAGTGGTTTTCCACTAGGGAGCATTTTACTTCCCAGGGAGCATAAGCAGTGTCTGGAGACGTTTCTGGTTGTCACAGCTAGCGGAGGGGATGCGAATGGCATCTAGTGGGTAGAGGTCAGGTGTGTTGCTAAACACACTACAGCACTACAACGCACAGAGTAGGCCCCTACAAAAACAAACAAAAATGCAATCATGCCAAGGTTGAAATATCCTGAAATTGCGGTTTTCATGAAAACAGTAGAACGAAGGGTAGAGAAGTTCTGATGCTGAGGACAGAAAGTTCACTTTGAGCCTCAGGTGTCATCCTGGGTAGGCTCAAACGTGATGCTAATAAAATCAGTCCCCTTGGAATTCAAGTGAATTCTTGAGAGTTTAATTACTATAAAAAAACTTGCAAATGGACCCATCGCTGCTCAAAAAGTACCATCTCACATCTCAGACACAACTTCCTAAGCGAGAAAACAAGAGACCACGTACCATGTACGTAATGCAACCTGCATATATTCAAAGAAGAACATGGGTTGGCATGCAGTCAACACAGGTGCTTCTTTAAAGGTACGAAATCATAATTAGCAACAATAAAGCCTTCATCCGACTTGCCTTCCCTAGGACATGCTCAGATGATAAAAATAAGTTTAATTTTTAAGCCCCATCCCTAAAATGAAGCCACTATTTGGGGAACCAAATGTCTTTGAAGGAGACCGAGCAATTATCCGCGACTGTATGGGCCGTAATGAATTGATCATTCACTCATATTTTCACATCTCAGATAATCATGAAAGAGATTCACGTTTTAAAAGCTCTCTTCAGATGCACACTCCTCCCTCACCCCAGCCCCATCAAGCCAAGTTCAATATTCAGTGTTGCATTCGGCGTGAGCAGCTTGGCTCAAGAGACTGGCGGTAAGATTGGATATGTAAATACACTTATCCCAACTCTTAGGGCAAATGCAGCTCATTAAAATACAGTTACAAGCAAAACATAATCTCTGTTTCTCTGTGGGAAAGGAACTTTGTAGTTTGGGTACCTTCTAAAGGTCTAAACACTCCAGGAAATAGGTTTAATTTTTTTTTTTTTTAAGTCCTAAGTTTCTCTCTATACTATGAGCTGGCCGATTCCTACCAGGAAGGGTTTTTCCCTGAACCAGTTCAAACAGCTCCCAGATCACTGCTGTTTGGTTCAATGTCCAGCTGTTGCATGGGCTCCCAAA
This sequence comes from Miniopterus natalensis, assembly GCF_054644295.1. NCBI lineage: Eukaryota > Metazoa > Chordata > Mammalia > Chiroptera > Miniopteridae > Miniopterus > Miniopterus natalensis. The sequence continues at coordinate 53,345,859 of NC_142091.1, read as the reverse complement.
ATTAGTGGCTGTTTTGGGGCTTCCTACAGTGGTATCTGTTCCAAGCAAGAAAAGCATGAAAGGAGCAGGTTCAGAGACAAAATGTCTTTTCCGGCACAAGCTTTTTATCAAGGCAGAAAAAGTGGCAAGAGACAAGGAGTGATGTCCTCCTGCTCCTGCAGACCAGGGCGACGAATTCAGCCTGATGGCCGGTTGGGGAGACTGAACAGCTTAGACGTGGGGAAGGCTCAATGAGCTAAACCACCTTGGGTTTAGACAATAAGGAAAAAGGTCTGTTTTTTGTCTAGAAAGCCCTTCTCCCCATGCGTTATGTCATCTTTTAAAAACTAAACTTTGAAACACTTTTTTAAAAAATAAACTTTCTTCCCGGATGGAATGAACCGCTCCCAATGTGGAGCTCCCGCGGTAGAGCATACGTCGCTCTGATACAATAATTGGACTGCACGGTAATAAATGTACTTACATGCCTATGGGTTTGTTTAGGGCCTTTTTTATTTCCCACTGCTCAGCTGTGTGTCTGGCACAAAGTGAAGCAACTGAATTAAAATGTCATGGGAACCACCTAGGGAGGTTACACTAGTGTGTGCAGACTCCGAGTTAGCCAGGTACGTAATGGTTCACATCTGCCAAGCACTTAGTAAATGCCAAGCATCATCCTAGGTGCTTATTAACTGGCATATAATATTATTATTTCCACATATGAGTTGGACTACAACTATATAAAATGGATACTTACGTTGCCATTCATAGTCAAGTAGGAGAAGGCACAGAGTTGTCTGCGGTCGCATGGCTAGTCAATGACGGGCCAGGATTCCAAGTGGGCGTTCTATCTGTAAAGTCCATATTCTCAACTATCAGGTTATATTGATGCGAGAGGCTGCTCCAGGGTGAACAATGGGCAGAGAACAGTCTAATGCAAGTTCATGTCATAAGCAAATCCTGGACTCTTAGGCTGAAAAAACCTGGAGCAGAATTCAGCACTTGGGTTCTGGGATACATCAAGAAAGGGCTCTCAGGCAGGCCACTCAGAGTGCCTGTCACCACCCTCTAGGTTCTCTGCTCCCCCTGATTAGTCTGCAGTCTGGAACAGCACTAAACAGGACACATCAGTGCTTCTCAACTGCAGCACTCTTGGCATTTGGGACTAGATAATCCTTTGTTGTGGAAGCCTTGTTCTGCATATTGCAGGATGTTTAGCACCATGCCTGGCCTCAACCCCCTGGAGCCTAGTAGTACATTCTCCCTCCTCTCCTGTGGCTGTAACAACCAAAAACATCTTCAGACATTTCCAAATGTTCCATGGGAAAGAAATTCATCCCCAGTTAAGAACCAGTAAAATACACGTAGCCCCTAACCAGACAAGAAGGCCTTGCAGAGTATACAATGGAAGGAAACCCTTGCCTCTCAACCCCAGACTTGGGCGACGTATAATCACCCTTCCTGCTCCCACTGGACCTTGGCAGGAGGAGGGGCGATGGTCAAGTTCAGCAGCGTCTTACTCACTGCTGGGGAGGCTGTGTTCCTCGTGCAATGGCACACTCATTCAGAGGAAAGAAATACGGGTTCTCGCTTTGCCCGAGAACTAGAAAGCCTTTAATGAGACTAATACACCCTGGGAGATAAGAAGAGCCGTTGCAATCATTCCTGCTTAAGAGAGTATGAACATGAGACTCAGAAAGGTTAAGTGATGTGTCTGAAGTCACAAAGCTGGTTTGTGGTAGAGCTGAGAGTCAAGCACGGACCATTACGTCAAACTGCATTATAGCTCCCTGCCGTCCTCAGGGGAGTAAAGCTTTTCAAAGACCAATTAAAGCAGAAAGAGAAGTGAAAACTCCCCCACTGCATTCTGATGACTCAATCATCTTGAGTGGACAGCGGGAGATGTCCGAGCATTAGGGATACTGAATGTGAAGTAGACTACAAGAGCTGAATGGGAAGAAGCCGGTGCAGAGGAGAAAGGGTAAGGGCTCTGCCACGTCCCAGCCACCTCTAACTCCTGCCATTTGGTAAATAATAAATCTAAGCCTTCCTGCACTAAACCCGCTGGCTAAAACCTTCTAACTACAGCCAGAGAGTCACGAAAAACATACATCTCCTCTTGCACCAGCTTGTGGGAAAATAAAAGCACCCTGCACAGTGGCTTCGTCTTGACATTGGCAGCAGAGAGTCGCTGTTGCTACTAAGGCAATTGTGACCTATGTGCCTGCTATAGTTAAACATCAGTGACAATAGCCAGGCCAACAGGAAGGAAACCAAGAACCCTGAAGAACTAGATATTCTCCTAATGAGGAAGATCAAACCCAAACATCTGACACTACTGGAGCCAAAAAGTAGTAACATTTGCTCTCACTTGCTAACAATTTAATAGATCAGTCTTTGTGCCCACGGGCCAAACCATTTCCTGTTGTTCCATATACTCAAAGACAGCTTTTGCAGAATGCCAGAATCTGCAATGCACGGCCTCTCACCCCCAGGGCCAGGTGTACTTCTTTGGACGTTGTAAGGCCTATGACAGCATGGAAGTTCATTCATTCATTGAACGCATGCATCACTGAAACCAGTTCTAGTCCCTCTCTGGGACTGAGATGCTAAAAGCAATAAGAAAAGGTTCTGAACCCAAATATCTTCCAGAATTAAGAAGACACGTGCAAATACAGAATTTGAATACCGTGAGGTGGGCCCAATACGTTCAAACACGAGAAAGAAGAAATAAATGACCAACTGTGTCTAGGATTTCAAAAAGGGTGGCGCTTAAGCAAAGTATTAAAGACAGAAAAGTTAACCAGGTGAATGAAAGAAGGAAGAGTCTCCCCAGGAGACGGAACAGCATGTGCAAAGGCACGGACTCATGAAATGCTAAGCTCGGGGACCCTTCGGAAGTTCAGTAGGACTAGAGCCTGGGTAAGGGATCCATCGGGACCGACGGCATCCTCCAGTCCACAGACCTGGTTTCCAGCTCATCTCACAGATATGAGGAGCTGCTGATGGTAAGGAGAGAGACGGGATCAAATTTGCATTTAGAAATATCAACCTCTAGGAATGTAAAGAGTGGATATGTGTTATGCAAATGAGACAGCAGAGGCGGCTTCCAACAAGGGGGTCCGGAACAGAGTGGGGTTCATACTCCGGGGGGGGTAGGCACACAGAAAAGTTAATGTACAATATAGTCAAAGAGCTTTGGGCATATTCTTCCATTTAATACTATGAGGCCGGAACTATGATTATTTGCATTTAACTGATGAGAATACTGTAGCGGGGAAGGTTTGATTAGGAAAACAGGAGCCATGCTATGGATTCTAGGCATAAAAATGGAAGAATTAATTAGAGGTGTTCACAATGTTTGGAAGGACTAGGGGAGTGAAAGCTGGGAAGCAACCACCAATGATGTCAGACTGTAGCAATGAAATCGGTTATTTCAAGAGTCAGCAGGAAGCCAGAAGAAGCCTAAAGAATCCCCGGAAAGGTTCTCCCACTGCCTGGAGCTGGAACGGCAAACAGGGCACTGTGCAGAGCTCGCTGGGACACTGCTGTGGCTCTCACGTCTGCCCAGGCGCCTGGCTGCAGCTGCTTCTGGAAAACAGCGGCTTCTCTCCTGCCTCCCAACACTGCACAAGCCCCTGTCACTGGCTGCCTCTACCTCGAAATCAAACAGAGAAGGAGCCTTTGGGGTAAGTTTTCCCATTGCTTTGTAACATGATGGAATGGGGCCTTTAGAAGGAGATGAAGGTTTTGGTGCCAGGTTGACAACACATAATCCAGCATAGAAACTGAGGAACAGAAAGATTAGCTGACCTTCCCAAAAACACCTCGGAGTTGAGACCAGAGAGGTTAAGTAATTTGCCCAGGGTTACATAGCTGGTAACAAGTAGAGCGAGGATTTTGGATCTACGCATTCGGATTTACCCATTAATTACTATGCCGATATGAGAAATTAGGGAAAGGAAAAAATGGAAAATAACTTCAGGTTTCAGATTGGATAACAACTCTAGATACCGCTAAATTAAGACTATGCTCATTTATTCTTTACCCAAATTCTTTTGCTCATGCGAAAACGGAAAGAAGAAACAATGTTTAAAGGCTACAACCTTCACTTTAACGGGACCCAAAAACAATCTCTTAATTCATGGTATCTGGATTTTGAAATTGTTCCCCACACTTGTGACTTCAGTGGCTTGGAGGGGGTTCCAAGACACACCGATGCAACAGCTCCCCTGATTCTGCTCTAGGAGGGCACAGCAGAGGTTTTGGGACCGGGCCCTGGAAGCTGCTATTCCCAGGTCTCAGAGAAGGTTGCCCCAGGATAAGACGGCTTTCCAATCAGACTACTGCTAATACTACTAACAATACTAAAATGAACAGGCATTAGTCCCGCCTTTCAGAATAATGTGGCTTTTCCGTTTCATAGTCCTTTACTCAAAGTTTTCACCTTGATCAAATTGTTAAGGGACGTGAATTTTAAACGCTTCAAGGCTCAAGTAAAAATGACTCAAATAGATTGCTTTAAAACTTATAAAAAGCCTACAATAATCTATCATAAATAAAGCCAATATTTGTACTCAACTGGGATCCTACACAATGCTTGTTTCATTCACTCATCCATTCACTGACTTCTCTGTACCACGCACTGTTACATGGACCAAAGCTATAAAGGTGACAAAGTCACATTCATAAAGACCAAGGGTAGGTAAACTTCTTTGTAGAGGGTCAGATAGCAAATATTTTGGGCTTTGCATGTAGATCCTGTTACAACTACTCCATTTCGTCACTGTGGTATGTAAGCAGCCACAGACAAAGCAAACAAATGGATAAGCTGTTTCCAATAAAACATATTCAAGGACAGGTAGCTGGTCAAATTTGGCCTGGAAGCTTTAATTTGCCAACACTGATTTAGACAACTAGTTTTCAAAGTACGACCCTCCACCCCACCCCACCCCTCAGTCAGAAATATCAGCATCACCTGGGAACCTGTTAGAAATTCAAATTTTCAAGCTCTACCTTAGATCCACTGAATCACAAGCTCTGGGGATGGGCCCTAGAAGTCTGTGCTTTATTGAATAAGCCCTACAAGAGATACCGGCATGCTAAACATGCTAAACATGCTACAGTTTATAAACCATTAGCCTAGGCCTGCAATGTCCAATATGGTAGCAGCAACCAACTATATAAATTAAATTAAATTTTCAACTCCTCCCTTGCACTAGTTGCATTTCAAGTGTTAATAGTCACACATGGGCCTGGCCGGGTGTGGCTCAGCAGTTGAGCGTCAACCTAGGATCCAGGAGATCCCGGTTTGATTCCCGGTCAGGGCCCATGCCCGGGTTGTGGGCTCGATCTCCAGTCGGGGGCGTGCAGGAGGCAGCAGAGCAATGATTCTCTCATCATTGATGTTTCTCTCTCTCCCTTTCCTTTCCTCTCTGAAATCAATGGAGATATATTTAAAAAAAAAAAAAAAAATAGTGACGTATGGCTGCTGGCTACCATACTGAACACGTTCCCTTCACTGGGGAAAGTTCTGTTGGGTCACATTGTTCTAGACAGACACACGGGCCATGACAGGTACAACAACCCACCAAGTACAACTGTGGCGTGAAGGTAGATGGTCAATTCTGCGTGTGGGGAAGGGCTCACCGACGGTTTCGCGTATCTGCAGGTGGCGCAGGGTGGGGGACTGCAGCAGGGAAGGGTAACCTAAGGTGGGAGCGCCGCGTGTGCGAGGCACCGAGAGGTGAGGGCGTGGTTTGTGACAGGAGCTGTGATTTCTTCACGAAGGCTCGAACAAAGAGTGCCTGCGTGAGAACGCACAAAGGAAACCACAAAGGTGGAGACACTAAGTCGCGGTGTACCTATGTGCCTTTCTGAGGGGTCGGGGACCGACCAGCTGTTCAAAGTATGATTGGCTGGTGTTGACAAAGCTCACCCAGCCAAATGCTTCCAAGGCCTGAGCTGAGGCAGAGTAGGCGATACGTTTACTTATCTGATTCAGCCCAAAGCGTCTCTGGGTAATTTGTTTACTTTTGGCGACTAGAAGGGAGAAAGTGGGTGAGTTAAGCCAGAAATGATGTAACGATGCCCACCTGGCCCTGAATGGTCCTGTCCCTCCTAACCCACGATGGAAGCGGAAGGCTCGGCTTCTGTTCTACATTCGTCATCTGGGATCCGCCCGTTAGTGCTCCGTGATGCCAACAGGCACCACAAGGGGAGGGCCTCTCGCCACCGCAGCACCTGCGGGACACAGTTATTTTTTGCCAATACTGGAAACACAAAAGGCAAATGCTGGAGGATCCTGCAGCTCGGTGTTCAGATACAAAGGCTCTCTACATTGTTTCCACATAAAGCGGGCCTATACGGCCATTCATGTGGCAAACAGTCACCCGGAAACGGTGGCAGTTCAAGGACAATTGCCAGGAGGGGTGAGGGAACGCAGAACACGCTGCGTTTCCAGCCGGATGTGCTTCTTAAAATGGGGCAAGGCTGCGTTTTCGTTAAGGGCCACGGTAACACCTGTAAAGAAGAATCATTTAAAGGAAAGCACAGGAGGGGCTGCGCAATGGATTCTTGGTGGGAGGGAAAGGAGAAAGGCCCAGAGGGCGTGGGGGGGATCTTGAAAACGGGCCGTACATTTCATTACAAACCAAAGGCGTTTCGGAAGCTGCTGACCTTTTCATAACTGCATTGATTTGGCCACAGGACAAAAAAGCCACAAAGAAAATAAAGTCACCTTAGGGTAACAGGTTAAAGCAAATTGTGAAAGGAAGAAAGAAGTTTTGACCTTCAAAGGCTGACACTGTCGCTCCAACACAGCCTGGACAGGCATTTATCACCAAGGTCACTCCCAAGGAGCAACTGCTATCCCCGCAGGGAGCGGGTGCTGATCTGCAGAGCAAGTCCTGAGCCCAGGATCTGCTCATATCAAGTAGCCACAGCGGTAATTTCAACAGCAGGAATGAATCTCTTCTCCTCCCTCTTCTGAGCCCTTCACTGATGGCCTTGCTTCATTCGCACTCGGGTCTCAAGAGACTTGCTCATTTTTTACAGAGGCATCCAGAAATAAACAGAACAGATATATTAATCCAACTCCTGAATGTGAAAGCTTGAAAAAAATTGAGCAGCACACTCCCAGAGTAAGGGGAAAAAAATGAAACTGGTACACAGAAAGAAAATTTGTCAAATTAGGTGGTAATCTTAAGAAAAACAGAGTTGACATAACAAAAAGGTGCAGAGATCTGAAAAAACAATGGACCAAGTTCAGTCAGTGAACAAGTATGTTCAATGATAAGTGAGAGTCAAAAGGAAAAATACCTGATTAATGCAATTAGAAAGTTCAGCTAAGGAAAATGAGAGACAAAATATTCCTTAAATATCAATTTTATTATTTAAGTTGATTGTAAGATTTTAATTCACCAAGTTAGGTAGACAAATTACTTTTCCAGACCTATACCCATTTATTTAATCAACATTGTTAAACCTCTAATATAGCACTGTGCTAGACAATAAATTCACAAATATGTATGAAATATAGTCAGCTGCTTTCCAGGAGTTCACAATGCCCTGAGATTAGAGCAATCTGCAAGCAAATAACTACAGAAAACTAAGTGCTTGAGCCGGGAGTTATGCATACATTAAATTATGGGTTTATCAGCCTCATGAACGTGAAACTTAGCTAGGAAATAAGCCTGCCTAGTGCTAGGTTAGAAAAAAGATCAGACCATGAGGAATGTGGGGCCGAAACTACAGTTCTTCATTAACCTGTCCTAGTGAGGATCTTTCCTAGTGTTCAAACAGAATTTACAGGGAAACAGCGAGAGGAGATAAGGGAACAAAATGAACAAGCTTGATTCTACTCCAAGAATTTCCGTTTTAGAGGCCGCGGAGTCCTGCTGGGGACGCGGCAGATACATTCCGGCAAGTGGAAGAATCTGATCCCAGTGAAAGGCAGTGAGAGCACCGGTGGCCCCTGCCCAGAACCCCAGTTGTCACTGTATTAAACCCACGAAGCCACTGATCTGACGAAGCTGAATCAGGCTTAAAATCCCTGTCACAGGAATCAACTGAAAGAGCCCCCGAGCCAAAGCTGGGACAATCAGAGCAACAAAGTACAGCAGCATCGGATTATAACCCAAAGTATAAAAGAAAAGAGCTACGAGTCTTCCTTCCCCAAACCCATAACCCCAGTCTAATAATGAGGAAAACATCAGACAGGCCCCAATCAAGGGGCATTCTACAAAATACCTGACCAGTAATCCTCAAACAGTCAAAGTCACCAAAACCCAGGAAACTATGGCAGCCAAGGGGAGCCTGAGGAGATATGTGGACTAAATATAAGTGGTATTCTGGATGTAACAGATAGTGTAACAGATAAACAACATTAGGCAACAACTAAGGAAATCTAAATAGAAGCATGAATTTTAATTAATCACAATGTATCAATATTGGTTCATTAATTGTAACAAATGCACCATGGTAACGTCAGATGTTAATAAGGGAAACTGAGAACTTTGTATTATCTTTCCACTTTTTCTGTAAATCCAAAACTGTTCCAAAAAAGAGAGAACAAAAAACATCCTAGCGAGATAATATAGGATCCATTTAATCCTCACAGCAACCCAATGAGAGCGCTGCCATCATGATATATCTCTTTGGGCAAGGGAAACAAAAACAAAAATAAACAAACAAATGGGACTACATCAAACTAAAAAGTTCTTGCACAACAAAGGAAACCATCGGCAAAACGGCAAGATAGCCTACTGAATGGGAGAAGATGTTCGCCAAAGATACATCCAATAAGGGATAAATATCTAAAATTTACAAAGAACTCATACAACTCGACACTAAGAAAAAAAAAAGAAATCCAATTAAATAATTGTACCCATTTCACAGAGGAGACCCACAGAGAGTAGGTAACTTGTTCACAGTCACAAGTTCCCACAGCTGGAGGAGCCAGGCTCGGATCAGTGTGCAGGGCCCATGCTCTCAGCCGTCCCCTGAAGGCGCCTTCCGTGTGCAGGCACGGTCCCCACGCGCCCCGCCAGCCCCAGCTCCTCCTCAGCCAGACACCGCTGCGGGCGCTCCCACGGCCCTGAGATTTCCCCCTGACCGGCTGGCTGCCTCCTTTGACGTCACAGCCCAGTCCCCCAGCCCTCTATTGTCACCAGTTGCCTCAAGATTAGAAACCAAGCCGGCCCTTTCCTAGACGCTTCCTGACGAACTCCAGGTTTCGCTGACATTTGGGGCTAACACCCTCAGGGCTGCTTTCTCCATCCAGGGCCGGAGGGAGGGCCCGAGCCAAGGGAGCACCCGCCTCGACACGGGCACAGACAGCAAGGCCCGGAGGACGGCCGGGGATGACTGCGGGGGAGCCAAAGGGGGTCTCGGGGGAGACCGGCCATGGGCTGGTCCCAGCAGGTGCAGCCAGGGCTCCCACGGAGAATGAGGGGAGGAGCGGGCTTCCAGTGCCCCTAACTCCAAGACAGTGCCCAGGTGGAGAGAGAAGGGGCACCGTAGGGGGAAACGCTGTCCGTGGTCTGAACGGAAGGCTGGCAGGGAGGCCAGCTCTGAACACAGCACACGGGCTGTCTCCCAAAGCGGCCGTGAGCATGAAATCGGCTTGCAGACGTCGAAGCTCTTAGCACAGTGGTTGGCATCCGAGAGGGACTCAGGACACGCTCGTTTCCTGCCCTTCAAATTACAGAGGCAGACATAATTCTCGTTGTTGAACTGGAAGATAAACACTGTTTTTATGACTGTTTATTGCATTCCCGTGATGTGCCAGGGGCTGGAAATGAGCAAAAACAGACACAGCTCCAGGGCTTAGGGAGCTCACAGTCTCATGGGAAGGCAGGCAATCAATGAGTTAACCACGTGAGAGTGCTGGCGAAGAAGCTGACATGAGTACTCTGCACGTGTGACAGACACAAAGATGCACAACTAAGATCCCCCTGAAGGAAGGACTTGCCCCTCCACCCCTTCCCCCTAAGACGGCCTGGTCAGTAGACAGCCTCCAGCCGTCTGCTCCCGCAGGGTCCACCTCGCCTGCAGGGAGATCCTGGTCTGAAGGCTCGCCCTTCCCAGGGCAGCCTGCAGGGTGCCGCGGATCCAAGTGGAGGGATAAAGCCCTGATCATTCTGGTCTAACAAGGCACAACTCTGACATACAGTATTTGCTCCTGACCTTTGTCTTCTAGGCATTGGCTCTCCTCCCTCTGCCCAGCCCTGCTTCCGCCCCTTTCCTTCCCCAGGTGTTGATCTCTAATAAACATTTTACACCCCACACTCCATCTCAGCAGCATCTGCTTCCAGAGAACGCAACTCGTAACAGGGAGAAAGGGGGCTGGTCCATAGGACAGAGAGCACACGGATCCTGACTTAACTGGGAGGCCCAAAAAGGCGTCACTGAAAAGGAAATTCTGAAGTTGATTTCTGCAGGATGAATAAGAAAGCAAAGAGAAGGGAAATAAGGTTGCCACCTGAGAATTAAACTTAGTAAAATCCACATACAATGGGTGATATTAGCCATCTGGGGAAATAAAACTAGAAAATGTCTATAAATGCATGATTGAGGAATTCGGGAGCATTGAAAACCTCAATCAAGGTGATTCAGGAGTAATTTCAAGACAGGAGAACCTCGGTGTGATTGTAATTTGCTAAGCAGAAGGAAGCCTAATCAATGGCATTGTGCCTCCTCTGGAGAGAGACTGCGAACAGACAGGGCGGGGCAGGCGCAGTGGAAGGCTCTCCAGGCGACCTGGCTCAAAGCTGGACAAACTAAGGACAGTGTGCTGAGATTTATTAAAAAAATTATCTGAGACAGGAGAGAATTTCGTGTGTGTGTGTGTGTTTTGGTGGTGGTGGTGGGGGGTGTTCTTTGTTGTTGGTTTTTACCTGCTTTAAAAATTCTCAAGTAAAAAAAAAAATTCTCATCAAGGTTTATGGCTCCTCACTGTTCAAAAGAGCCCGGCAGGTCTACCCTCAGTTTAGCCTATTTTCAAGGCATGCAGCTCTGGGCACCTCATACACCTTATATTATATTCTTCACCCTCACCTTCTAGATGGTAAATATTACCACTGTGACTTTGAGGAGGCTGCAACCCAGGGTCCCAAATTTGAAATGGTTTGTCTGCAGTCTTGGCTGTTAGGTGAGAGCATGGGATTTGGGTCCTGGTGCTCTGTGCCCTGGGCTTTGGGGATTACAAGGGCACACTCAGCATGGTCCAGCCCTTTCAAGGCCCACCCGAGGCTTCCTATGAAGCCAGCTCCACGGGGAGGGCGGGGAGAGGAAAGGGGGCAGGCACGGTGGGGTGGGGAGTAATTAGCAAACTGAATCCTCATTTACTGTAAGAAAAAGACAGCAGATGAATAAAATTGTGTGAAAGATAGTAATACAAGCACATCCTTAAGGGAAAAAATGAAAGTAAACAGAGAAAGGAACTTCCTTAGGGAAGGAGTGCGAAGGGGTGAGCAGCAGACAGCTGTTTTTCATCGTTAAGGCATGTAACACTATGTCATTTACAAATATACAAATGCTTTATTTTGATAAAAATAAAAGGAGTGTGAAATACAATGCTCTACTAAGAGAAAAAATATATTCATGGAGCACAGTCTAAAAGACATGTAGTCAATCAATTCCTCTAAATACTTTACACCTCAGAAGGGCAGCCCCATCCCCAGGGCACAAGGGACTGGGAAGCCGGCAGGCCTGCCCTGGGAAGAGAGGGGTCTGCGGAGGGCCTGAGAACAGCCACTGGCTGACAGGGCACGTGCACCGTCCAGACGCACTGACCAGCCTACAGGAACCTGCTACTAGTGAGACCTTCCTCTGATCACTTTCCTTCCCTCCAAGGTGAGAATACCCTGGTCTATCTCAGATAAAAGTCTGACCTGCTGACAGTTACTGTAAATTATTGAGTTGACATTCGGAGATATCGTATATAATCAAGCGCTACAAGCATATCAAATATAAGCCTGCCCTAAGAGACAGAGCTCTGCCCAGCAAACTGCCAAAACCAGACTTTCTGAGACAGCGAAACACAGACCCTGGGCAGGAGTGATTTGCACCAGAACAAATGCCCCCTTGAGTGTGATCTCTGGGTAACTATCACACATCTCTCTGCTTCTGTGAGCCACAGACTTGTCAAATGAGATGTGATGAAGTCAAATTAAGGCCTGAGGTCTTATTTTCCTCTCTCACCACACAGGGAGCACCACGAACACTCAAGAAGGCATCTCCTCATCTTCATATCCTCAGCACTTTGCACACCATCGCACAAACAGAAGACCTCCGGTAAATGTTAGCTGAATGAATGAGTGTGTGATTGAGTGACGCTAAAAGCCATGAGACTACTTAGAAGTTGGAGACAACCGTGGGGACCGATGCCAGGGGAATGCTGAACTAGGCGAACTGGTGCAGCTGCCAGTCAGCGATGACCACCCCTGGAACCCATCATCAGTGGTTACAATGATTGCAACAGTAAACTGCAGTAAAATGGGTTGGGATCACAAATAAGCACAGGCCAAGAACATCAAAGTCTTTATAAAACCTTCGCCTCCCACCAACCAAACTGCCCCACTGGCGCTCTATCCAGTGAGCCTTTTGGGAGCCTGTTGGCAGCTATGTTCCTTGGCATTTTGAACTGCCTCAGTTGATGGAACCTTGAGAGTAACATTTTAGGAACTTCACCTTCCCCTCCATGTTAAATACTACTTTCCCTCTCAAGGGCTGAAGGTTAGTGAGTTAGTAGAAGAGATGGCGTGACAAGACAGCCAAGTGTCACCATGGCCTCGGTCCCATAGGGGGGACTGTTAGTCTGCCTGTCACATTCTAGCCTAGGACACGTGAGGTCGAGCATAGCTATCCTGGGAAGCTAGCCTTTCCATATAAACTTGCTCTTCTCCCCACACTTCTGTTCCATCGCTTTTTTCCTTATTAATTCTTGACCCACATTTTTTCATTCATTTATTCAACAAACACTTTTTTCAGCCCCTACTATGCAATCAAAAAATTACTATAATGCAGCCTTTGTCACAAGACCCTCACTATCTAGATCCCGTACATTAGGAAGAAATCTAAAACATTCAGAACTTTTTAAATTTCCTAGTATCCTTCTATTTGGAATCATATAGATAAAATATTGGGATATTTCAATCCATCAGTGAATATTTACTGGATCTTTCCACTAAATGATTAGCTTCAATCAAGCCTTCATGATAGAAAAGCTCTCACCCTCAACATATTTTAGACAAGTCTACACATATTTTAGAAAAGTTATATGAAACAATAACCAAGGAAACTAAGAAGCTCCAAAATGTGTGAGCCAATCCCTAATTATTTGGGGATTCAGCGCTAGAATAAACTGAGGAAAGGCAAGTGGAAGCAGTTCTTCCAGGAGAGCTCCAGGCAGTTACTTTGCTCCTCTGGGTGTTTCTTTCCCCTTCCACACAAGGAGAGAGTTGGCTTAAATGATTTACAAAGTCACTGCCAGCTCTGAACTCCTTGGCCTGTCTCTAGTACAAGTCATAGGAGGCTTCATGTTGGGGCACAATCTTCACCTGAGCCTCTGCAAATAAACACATGTGGCTGTTTCCAATCACATTTACATCTTTAACTGTATATACAAAGTGTTACAGAAGTCATCTGCAACAGTTGGCCACACCTTGATTTTAAAAACTGTTTGTTTTTGAGTAGGCATCCAACCCTATTATCATTGTTCTTTAATTTGAGAATTGGAAGATATGATGAAATTACTCACTGTTAAATCATAATTACACAGCACCTACAGTTGCAAATGAGTGCAACTGTGTGTGCACCCCCCCCACACAAACCTAGCACCAGCACTGAGACACCGAGAGGATGGCATCTGGCTGTCTTGTTCCTAACAAAACAGAGAAATCTCCAAGAGAGGGGTGAGAATGCCAGCAAGGAAGGCTGGCCGGGTGTAAAATATGCATGCAAAGAGCTCCAAAAAAAAAAAAGAGTTGCAGCAGTTACAGGGAGAGCAGCCCCAGGCTAGCAATAACTTTCCTCCCAATCACTCCTGCAGTCTCTCACCCCATGCCTGATATACACATGCTGCTTGCTGCTTGCGAATGCCCTGATCCTATCAATATGTCACATGTTATTAGGTCTTCTGGGAAGGCTATGTCACAAAGAACTGACATTTGTAACAAGCTTAAAGGCTCGAGTAATTTCAAAAATGCCTGTCCCCACCCCAACTTTGGAAAACAAAACATATAACCAGACAAAAAGAGGAAAAGGGGAAGATGCTAGGTGAGTTGGCTGCTTTCTCTTGCTTCCTTGGGTACCGGCAGGCTGGGGATTGAGTCTGGAATACAATGCTGCCTCGTTCAAGAGAAGAGGTGTGGGAACTTCTGCTCTAAAGCCAACAATGAAGCAGGATGAGCCCACCGTCCGCTGAGCACCATTACATGTAAATATATCACCCACTACTCCACCCACAGGCAGATCTCTGTAAAGTTAACTCTCACCTTAATTCTGTGTTTTGCTTTCCCAGTGACTCATAGTGTCAGAGGCTGCTAGACATGATGTTTATTTCCTTCTAGGACCAAGGAATTAACTTTGGCTCAGCCTCCCCACCTCCTTATGAAGTTGTCAGAGTCATGTAAGTGGCAATGACAACTGAGAAGTAATGCACCAAAGTAGCCAAAACTCGGGGGCAAAGCTCTCAGATGAATGGGGTGTAGTTGGGAGATTCACCCCTAAAAGAAGCCTTGGAGTCTTATCCCTCTGTGGCCAACTGCATAAAAGACCGTGTCACTGAGAACCTATAAACACTGATGAAAGAGCAGTGAAGAGAGAACTGAGGACCAAGAGAGGACTGCGTCCGTTCAGGGAGCAAGGCCTGACTCACTCACCACATGGAGGGGGGTGGCTCAACCACAGAGATACAATGTGACCCAGTCATACCAATGGTCCCACTTCTTGAGAAGAAACAAGAAGGGATTTGGAGAGAGGGTCAAGACCTCCACATCCTGCATCACGCAAAGAGCGACCATACTGAGGGAGCAGGAAGGCTTCTGACTGTCTACAGGACACAGGCAAAGCATCTGACTAAAATCCCCAGGGAGAGAACACAGAGGACAGAAGCCATCCTAGTACTTTGCTAGATACTGGATTTTTTTTTCTTTTCTTATTTAATCTTCCCCTGAAATCTATGAAAGTAGTACAATTACATCAATTTTATAGATCAAGAAACTGACTCAAGGTTAAATGAGTTGCCCAAGACCACCGGCAACTAACACAGGTGGGTTTCAAACCCAAGTCTGTCTAAGTCCAAAGCTTGTTTTACTGCTACTCTGTTAGACTATTGTCACATGATTGTTCCTAACATTAAAAACTGTTAGCCAAGAATGAGCTGACTAAGGAGGCAACCACCGCTTTGGTCTGTATCTCCAAAGCATCCGCCACCAGCAGGTCTGCCTCTGCAAGCTGTGATCATTTGAACTGGGATGAGGCAAGCAAGGGCACACGGACAATATTAAAAGCGAAATGCTACTGTGAGCTAATGAGACATCGGAAAGCTTTTAACCTCAGGGATGAAAAATTGTGCCGTTAATGCTGACTCTACAAATACCATCTTCATCGAGAAAAGAGATTGGAAACATAGGCTCTTCATTCATAAAGACAAGGGCCAAGAGGGAGCAAAATGCCACCGAGCAGGCGGGGGCACCCATGGCTATGAAGGGGGATGCAAATGCCACCAGCGTGCTGGCCCATCAGTGTTCCCTTCTCAGGAAAGCTCTGCCAGAGTCCCGTTCAGTGGCCACACAGTGGGAACGGCCACAGCCCCGGACAAAACCACACTCACCTGCACTCCCAGTATTAGCCTCCACGTCAAAAAGGGGGAAATCTGGGGTGTTTACCTAATGTGAAAACTCAGAGAAAAGGGTAATTGTCCAGAATGCTCTGGAAATAACAGAATATTCATTTAAGATGAGGCTTGAATGAGAAGTAGCAATAAAACTCGTTTTAAATTGTATCGTAGAATATCATTGGATAAATGTTTTTAACTGCCCCTAAGTGTCAGTAAATACCGTAATAATAAGAGACAAGCATGTAAGAATAACATGACTACAGCTATTAATATGAGCCCTTAGTTTCCGGGGCTGTAACTAAAGTAAACACAAAAAATTAGACTTGGGATATTCTGAGTCCAGGACAGGCCCTGGATGGTTGCAGGATGGATGTTATCTTAATTAAATTTCTGATATGAGCATCATTCTATTCCCAAAGGCAGGTGCAGGGGAGCATTAACTAGTTGAGGTGTCCTACCCAGGTAGCACTGGTTCCTAGGCCTTGCAGTTAACAGACTGGTAATGCTCCAGGAATGTTTTAATGTTTGTCTTACAATTATAGCCAATATTATTTTTGGATAGTAAAGATTTTTAAATATACCATATGCTGCCACTATCATTTTATTTTTAAAAGGATATTTTTTTAAAAGTTACCTTTATTGTTGAAAGTATTACAGATATCCCTCTTTTTCCCCACCATTGATTCCCTCCACCTTGCATAAACAAAAAACATAAGGAATGATCTTTTATTTTTAATTGAGCATTAGAAAAACCTCACTTATTACTTTTATTTTTCTCATTTAATCATGAACACATCAGAAGTATCATATGGGCATCAGTCCAGGCCTAGTATTTAAAACCCTCCCTGGAGAGGTTAGAGCACTGCGGTTGGGAGCCAGAATTCCTGGGCTGGAATCTCACTTTTCCCATTAAATAATGCTAAATAATGATGGCTTCTCTGCCCCTGTGCCTTCCTACAACCATGGTGATCACACTACCTTCTGGGTAGGGTTGATATTAGAATCAATTAAGGTAATAAATAAAAACACTTTGAAAAAAATAAAAAATAAATAAAAACACTTTGTACTCAAAAAAGGTCTGCATTAATGATTATTACTACATATGTTATTACACTTAAGTTGTTCTAATTCATTAGATCTTATTATCTATTATTTCAGTGAATATATACTAAACACCTGTCGGGTCCCAGGATCTGTGATAAGCTTTAGAGCTGTAGAGATAAATACACTATTCCCTGCCGCTCAAACTCACAGCCCAGCCAGGAGAAAGACACAGATATAGATGGCAAAACATCAAAACATCAGTGTCACAGTGCTAGACGGGGCATCCTAAAATGTAGTGGGAACACAGGCGGGAGGCCCATCAATTCTGCAGGTGAGATCATAGAGCACTAGTGAGGGGCAGACGAATAGAAACTCTATGCAGAGAAGCTGAGGAAGGGATTCCAAGGCAACAGAAAGGCAAGAGGATACACACGGGTCCTTTCATTTTACTCACATCCATCACTCTAAATATCCAGGAGAAAGGTTTGTCTGTATTTTGTATTTAAACCCTTCTCTACCTTAAAATTTGAGCCTACAAAATTTATAATTTAGGTAGAATGCAAAAGGAAATTTGGCATTAGTCGTCACAGTTTGTTTCTTGGAGTCAGACGTACCCTTAGAGCTGAGGATCCTAAGTCCAACCCATCCTGCTGCTTACAGAGTGGAAAAACCTCTCCCACTTTCCCTGGCACAAGGGCTACTGGTCTCTGCACCAGCGCAAGTCAG
This sequence comes from Miniopterus natalensis, assembly GCF_054644295.1. Lineage (NCBI taxonomy): Eukaryota > Metazoa > Chordata > Mammalia > Chiroptera > Miniopteridae > Miniopterus > Miniopterus natalensis. The sequence goes on along the minus strand of NC_142091.1, from coordinate 53,328,266 downwards.
TGCAAAGCAAAGAGTGTGGACAAGGAACCAGAGTCCCAACTCTCTCATCTATGGGACCCATGACCTTGAGCAAGTCCCTTGCCCTCTCCAAGCTTTGGTCTCTGAGCCATAAAATAAATAATCTGAGCTAGATGATCTTTGGTGGTCCTGCCATCCTCAACTTCCCAGGCTGTCCAATGCACAAAACTAATGTGACTTAATAGAAAAACTGCACCTAGTACCCATTGGAGTGTTGTAGCTTTGGACTTACTCTTTGCATAGCATATCTTGATGCAGGAGTAGCTATCCAAACATGACCCACTCTGTCAAAGAACCAGGGGTCTATCGATAGAGTCAAAAGAAAAAAACAACCTATTATATGCTTATGGGTGTGATTTACAGAAAAATGTACAGCTCATGAGCCTCTTAAAGTCAGGGACCAAGTCTAAATTACTTCATTCCCAAATTCATTCCAGCATAAAGCCTGGAACAGAAGAGATGCTCCTCAAACGCTTCTTCAATCAATTACCAGTTAGTTAATAAATCAGAACTGACAGCACATTTAAAAAAATAAAAGTTATCAGTTCCTTTAGTGGATGAAATATTAATTTAATACTCATTCTATTAGTGGTTAAAAATTACAGTCATGCTTTGAAGGAGTCAGTGCAACACCTTAGGGGCAGAGGAATTTGAGGGCTTTAGGAGAAATTCAGAGCACTCAGGATTACTCCTGGTACAGCCAAAGGTAGAGGACAGACTCCAGTGCAGGCGGACGTGGCAGGTGACAGCAGGTGACAGCTGCAGGAGGAACGGGCTGGCAGCAGAGGAAGCTGAAGGACAGTGTGTGCGCCTCACCAAGGTGACTCAGCCGAGGAGGAAAGTTCTCCGCTGGCTGAAGGCCACCAGGTCTCAGTCAAGCAGTCCCCAGACAATAGCACCTCTGCCGCAAGGAGCGCCATCCTCTGTGCACAAAGCAGGAGGCAGGGCTGCGGGGGGAGGTGTGGGAGGCGGGTTTGGTGCCGTCCACAAAGACTTTCTGCGAAAAGTGCCAAAGTGTAGATCCGCCTTACTCTGCAGATCCTGCTGCTCTTTGTTACAATTAAAGCTTTCTGATGACACGGAAAGCAGAGGACACTGAGCATTCCCCGTTCACTGCGAGGATACGACGCTTACCGAAGGCAGAGGGTCAGAAAGCCCACACACCTGCGCAGCGTCCCTTCTGCGCATTCATCCCATAGGCAGAAGGTTCTTTTTCTTCTTTTGTTAACCCTCACCTGAGGGTATTTTTTTCCATTGCTTTTCAAAGAGAGTGGAAGGGAGGGAGGGAGGGGGGAGGGAGGGGGAGGGACATCGATGTGAGAGAGACACATCCATCGGTTGCCTCCTGCATGCTCCCCAGTCAGGGCCAGGGATGGAGCCTGCAAACTGAGGTACGTGCCCTTGGCCGGAATCGAATCCAGGACCCTCCAGTCCACGGGCCAACGCCCTAACCACTGAGCCAAACCGGCTACGACTAGGCAGAATATTCTTGACCAGTCTCCAGATTCTTCTGGTCCCAAGCCTTTCATGGCCCTAATAGGTATCTAGATTCCCCTCAGAAATATTTGCTATGGCAATGCTGGAATGGCTGGGAAACATAAGAGGAAGCATTTGTCCTTCCCGGTAGCCATGGAGATGTGCTCCCCACGTCTCTTCAAGGAAGACCCTGCTGCCAGCTGTGAAGGCAGGGAGCTGACAGCCCGCGTCTGCATCACCTGTGCTGCGGCACTGGAGCCGAGGCCGCATTCCTCCCGGCTGTCCCCAGCCGGTGACTGAGTGTGCAGAGGTACAAGGGCCAGGCCATGTGTGCCCAAGACAGGACTCTGCTAACACTCTTTACTTGGGAGCTCCACATGGCCTGTCCAAGACTGTCAGGTCTGCATGCGGTCTTGGGCTTGCCCTGTCCAGTGCTGCTTTTCCCACTGCATTTGTCACAGGCATTCCCCTCTTCCCCAATAAATCATTTGCTCTTCAAATTCTAGTTCAGTATCTGCTTCCCAGAGAACCCAAATGACATATAAGGAGTATCTGAAATATGACTCCAGTGGGGTACAGGCCCTTTCCATTGACGCCCCTTCCCCAGGGCTCCTTTGGCGAGCTCTCGCTCTTCAGATCTGCAAAGTGTGAGTCAGACCCCAGTCCACGGCCTTCCCCGACCTCCTGGAAACACACGAATTCTCCAGGGGTATCTTTCAAGCTCTTCTCACCAGCCTCTCCCATCCCAGTGGTGGGAAGAGCTTAACAACCCTGTACCAAGGAAAGTTCTCTCCCCTCACCAGTTCCTGTCTTCCTTTCCCAACCTTGTCATGGGATGAAGTGGGTGGTCAAGAGTCCTCAGGTCTCTCTTTCTAAGTCCCGCTTACGTGGTCCAGCATCTCACTTTGGATTGAGGGAGCTGTCGGCCCCTGTTGTTTTGTTCTATGCCTGTGAGCGTCCCTCCGTGGGACAGAAAGTGTGGTATTTTAACACCCTGCTACATCAAGAACATTTAAGTCCAGAAATAATGGCTATCAAAAGCTTCGCACCTTCTGCTGTAGCTTGTAGAAAAGCAATTTATCTGATTTATGTAAACCCTGATTAAATCTACTCCACTGGGATGAGTCAGTGGCATTACATTATTTTCTCCTATGGAGTCTCTTGACTTAAGATTGTAAAAGTTGCTAAGAGCTGGCTTTGTCTTTCCTAGGTTTTCTTTAGTTTTTGGTTTTTTGTGGGTTTTTTTTCCTTTTTAAGTATGTATGTTCATAACTGCTAGGAGAGAGGGTAGTAGGAATCTAACACCTGCAGGGGATTCTGGCTAAAGATTGACAACCAATTACAACTCTGAGGTTCTGACTCTGGGCCCCCTAAAGTATGATCTGAATGATGGGACAGTTCGGAAAGGTTCTTCAGGAGGTCACGCGCAAACGTTTTACGAGGATCACAAATCTCACCACCTCTCAGTGGCAGAGGAAACCAGACCGAGGTTATTATTCAAAAGCAAACAACTATGAATGTCAGCTGATAAGAAAAGTTTCCCAGAGCTGGATCCCTCACTGTGGTTTAGTCCGTCACTGCCAACACCTTATGTCCAACCCCATCTCTCCGCCCTTGGGGGACCAGGAGGACATCATCCATCAACACTCTAGTTTGAACACCCCACACAAACGCACGCACACTCAAAGCCTCCATATGACCTTTCAAGTCATCAAATATAATTAGCAAGCACACTCTGGAGTATCCGTGTCCTCTACAGACCGGGTGGAAGACTAGAAGCTAAAACTTTGATACCAGGATGAACAAAAGAACAACAGAAGCCTCCTTATTGGAAGCTGAGACACATTTCCAGGTAAAACACCTTAAAACTCAAATTAAGAAAAGCCCACATCCTTAAAGATAAGGGGAAAGCTGAGGCCTTTTGTGGGGGCTCTAAAATTTTTAGCAATGATTTTTTTTTTTTTACAAAACAAAGTTCAGAAAAAAAGCATATATGAGTAAGCTTGTCATGCTTTAAAAATGTCACCCATTGCCCGGCCGGGCATGGCTCAGCAGTTGAGCATCGACCTGGGATCCAGGCGATCGGGGTTCGATTCCCGGTCAGGGCACATGCCCGGGTTGCGGGCTGCAGCCGATCAATGACTCTCATCATTGATGTTTCTATCTCTCTCTCTCCCTCTCCTTTCCTCTCTCTGAAATCAATAAAGATATATTTAAAAAAAAAAAAAAATGCCCCCCATTTTCAACGCCACCGTTGTTGTTGAGTGGTAGTATTATGTGAGTACAGGGTAGGGGACTCATTTGGTAGAGTGAACGCGGTGACACCCCTCGGCTTCCCTACGAGGCCGCACCCTGTTGCCTTGGGCATTAACAGAGCATGTAACCCAAGGAAATTCAAAATGAGGCGTGGGTTTTTAGGATGAAAAGCCTGAGGAGCCAGTGGACTTTTTTGGGGGGCATGCGTTGTCGCCACTAAAAATGTCATCACCAGCATGTAGAACAGAGGCAAAGCTGTGGGCACCTGGGCACCAGGATGAGAGGGTGGCATCCTGCTAGAGCCTGATTTGCCCCAAGGAGACCGCGTCTTACTCTTCCCCTGACGTCCCCGGCTGCCCGGCGTATACCTAAGTGCTACCGGACTCACCCAGTGGCACCCAGTAAGGCAAAGGGAGCTGGGCGAAGGGATGCCAAAGGGAAGAACGGGGTAAGAAACGGAGCCCCTGTTCTTCTGGGATGTGGGAAGGAAAACTACTTACGGAAGCTGATTTTTAAATTTTTTTTGCCCCCTCTGACACTTGAGTATTCACACTTACTGCAAGTAATAACTATCCATCACAGAAAGAGGGTGAGCCGGGTTAATTCCTCTGGCCAATTCGCGCACGCCGTACCTAACGCAATCAATTTTCTTTGCAGCAATTAGGAGTGGAGAAGAGTACCGTGAAGTCTGTGGGGTACCCGCCTCCCTTGCGGAACCCCCACTTCTGAAACAAAATAACATTATGTAAGTAAGGAGAAAGAAGAAAGGAAAAGTTTGTGCCAGGGTATCTCTCCTGTTGCTATTTCACGCTTTCCGACCACAGCACAGTGGAGACGCGGGAACGGCTAAAATCCATGCGTGACACACGTTGTTAAAATAACATCTGATCTGTCGCAAGGCTGAATTTGTTAGAAACAATAATTATTTATGACACTTTATTGCAACACCCTCCAAAGCATATGGTTTACCTTATTTGAAATTAAAATTCATTTTCATATAAGTCTCAGCAGGATGTTATAGCAAAATAACTAGAATAACTTCAGGGGACAACGAATGATTCTAGTTGAGCTCTTGCAAGGCCTGACACTTGTAATATAAAATTTAAACTAATTCACTTGTAAGTACAATGGCATATTTGGAAAACGTGGGCCATCTATCTCCTACAAGCACAGGCATAAATATTATTTCTTTACCACTTCGGGGACATGTATGATTTACATTTTCCCCACAAATTTCCACTGCTTGGTTTTACATTTTTGAACATAAAAAAACACACACACACAAACCTTTCTGTTCATTAGTAATGCATTTGCTGTCCTTTCTTACTTATAATTTTGGATGTTTAGAAAGCATAGCTTTTAGCTGACTGGGTTTCTGCTCCTTCAACCAGTGAACGATATATCAGACGATAAAAGCGGCCGTGCTATTATGGGCTGCAGAGGCACTGATGCACTAAGGATAGTTCTACCTGTTCCATCTCACAGAGGTGTCATCAAATCTCTTTCACTGCAGCATTTGACTGCTCAGGGACCTCCGTGTGTTTTTTCACAGCAGTGCTCTGTGCTTATTTTCAAAATGGGCCTGTGGAGTTTATGTCCTGATTGTTTCTGATAATGTGCCGTGTGTGGTGGAAAGAGGTGCATGTGTCTCCAAACCTGGCCTCCAAATGCTAACCAACAGCTACGAAATGTGAGGCCCAAACCTCGGTATCCTGCAAAAATACTTGAAAGTCAATCAGACCCCTTAAAAGCTGTTTTGCCCTGGCCAGTGTGGCTCAGTGGTGGAGCGTCAGCCCGCCCCCACGAAGGGTCTCGGGTTTGATTCCTGGTCAGGGCAGGTATGAGAGGCAGTCAATCGATGTGTCTCTCACATCTCTTTCTCTCTCTCTCTCTCCCCTTCCCTCCCTTCCACTGTCTCTAAAAAAATCAGTGGAAAAAAATATCCTCTAGTGAGGATAAGCAAAACAAAACAAAACAAAAAGTTGTTTTAATTAACCAAGATGTTATCTGTAAGCCAGATAGGGATTATAGGATGATCACAGTTTATTTATCTTTACATTATTGTCTTTGAAAATATGAAAGAATATAAAAATCACATGTATTTGTTATCAGATCTCATTGAGGATGCAGAAAATGTTGATGCCCAGCTAAGTAACTAAAGGAAAGCCCTTCTCATTTCTGCTACTCACAAAACACTCTAGACACCCAACGCATGTGGGTATTTTCCCACACTGACCACCACTCTACACACTCGCTGGATATTCCACAATTCAATCCAATTCTGACACTGTCTTTGTGGAGTTAGCCTCACGTCCCACAAGCGAAGGACTCAGTTCCCCAAGACTGCCTCTGTTCAGACACCAATCACACACCCGGGCCATCGGTACTTCTGTCTGGCTGTAAATAGGGGTTCCCATGACCCCATCAGCAACTTATATTATTGGCTAATGTATTCAGCTCACAGAACTCTAGAAAGCACTTTACTATCACCACTTTATTACCAAGGGTATTTTAAAGGATACAAATGAACAGCCATTAGAAGAGATACATCGGGTGAGGCCTGGGAGGGTCCTAGGCCAGGAGCTTCAGACCAATCGCGTTTGGGGTGTGACACTCTTTTGGCACAGGGATGTCTCCTTGTTCTCAACCCAGAAGCGCTTGCAGTCCTTCAGACAGGGGGTTTTTAACGGAGGGTTCAACCTCCAGCCCCTCTCCCTTCCCTAGAGGTCAGGGTAGGGCTAACTCTCTGACCACACAGCTGGTTCTCCAGGCAACCAGCCCCATTCGGAGACCACCCAGGAGCCCCCAGCCACCAATCATCTCATTAGCATACAAAAAGAAAAGAGACATGTCACTTCAGGAGAATCCAAAGGTTTTAGGAGCTATGTGCCAAGTGTGCCAGGCAAAGGGATGGGGGACAAACACCAAATATCTGTTTCTTATTAAAATCCATAGGCACACACAGATTTTTCCCTTTTTTCAAAACAAACCAAAAAAAAAAAAAAAAATTAAATATATTCATTAAAATTCTGTTGGCTGGCCAAGCTAATGGACACTAGCCAAAACCAGTCCACCACTTCCAGCCTTAGTAAAAAGTGATGGCAAGCTCCCCTGCTTGCCGCCAAAGTCTCACCAATATTCCTGCCACAGCCCAGCATTGCTGTGTACTCATTTAGTGCCAACCCTCGGTGAGCGCCTGCCCTCAAACAATTTAGAAGTCACTTCATCGGTCATGACATCATGATTATTACAGGGGAAGTGTAATGAGTAGAACATATAAAATAGAAACTCACTACAGAAAATATCAAAGTCTACCTAGGAAAGTCAAGGAAGGCTTCCTGGAAGTGGAGTCTAAATGCAGCCAGGAATCTCATGTAAGAGTTTGCCAGGCACACAAGCAAAGAGAGAGCATTCCAGGCAGACAGAAACCTGCTTCACTAAAAGCTGAAAGCATCACAAGGCAGCGATAAGCTAGGAAGTGGTCAAAAAGGACCCTCCAGGCTGGGGGAGTAGCACTGGCTCTGACCCAGGGGCAAGAGCCCCAGACCTGGGTCAGAAGACAGAGGTTCCTCTCCAGGTTGCACCAATCATTATTCACCTGACCTTGACCCGCACCGGCTGGAGAGGCCACGAGCTTGTGAGTGACAGAAACACAACTAGAATCCAGGTCTTTGACTTTTTGGATCTCTTTTTCTGATCTACAAACTGTGCAGGTTGAGCCAAATAATTGCCAAAGATCTCTGCAGCCTAAATTTCCAAAGGCAACAATTAAACCACTGACAGAAACCAAAAGTACCCAGGACCATTCAACCCTCTGGCAGGTTGCACACCCTGGCCTCCAGCATCCTGGGCAGCAATGAGATATGCAAAGAATCCAATTTAAAGAAAAGGCCCGAAATTAAAATCACAGACTAAGCAAGGAATCCAGAAACCCCATCTGCTTGTCAGGTGTGAGAGCAGAAATTGAGATCACATTTAAAGGGAAACTGTCTCCTGCCCCGCCTCCTCCTTGGCAAAGCAAAGCCCTGTTTACAAAGCGGCCCCAGGAACTCTCCTTACCTACATATTCAGCAGCCTGTAACTGTGAATTAATGACCTTGCATGTAAATACCTTTGTCTTCATAAAAATGTTACTGGGTTAAATAAAAATATTTTCAGCGGTTTTTTTGTGTGTGTGTTTTTTTCCCATCCAACACAGGCTTTGAAGGAACAAAGGAAGGAGAGCGGCCACTGTGCCCTTTCTGCACAATACCTGTCACCTTGGGAATGCGACTCTCCTCAAGCACAACACTTCTAGGGGAATGGAGAGGAAGAGATGAGTTTAATTTCCTGCCAAATTAGCTTCCTCTGCTGCTGCGAGTAATGCGCATAATGAGACGCCTGGAGAATGGGGAGCTGGTGTGGACACGCGAGCATGGTCCCCAGAGCGGGTTCCAGCTCAACAGCAGCCACTCCTCAGGCCTGGACACACCATTCGTGTCCTCCTGGAAGGTCAGGGCCAGGGCCAAGAGGCAGTTACTGAACCCCACGCCAGTTCATGCAAACTACCACCCAAAGGCAGGTGCCAGAGTACACCTGGCCAGGAATGCCTCCTCCACCATCTTTTCATGGTTATGTAGGCCAGAGAACTAAGGCTTTTAGAATAAGACCTTTTCAGATTTTAATTCTAACCCAGGCTGTAGCCAGACTGGGCATGTGGCTTACATTTCTCAGGGCCTCAATTTACGTCTCCTTAAATTTGAGAATAGGGTCACTTACCACCCAGAGTTGCTGGAAAAATTAAATTGAGAGCATGTATAGGAAGTTTGGAAGACACTTTCCCTTGTTGCAAACATACCTTAGAAATCTCAGTAGCAGTGACTCAGTGAATTTATAAATCAGCCCAGCTCATGGATGTGCAGAACAAAGACAGTGTGTAACAAAGAAACCATTAGATGCCAGAAAGGTATCAGAGACAGAAGTAATGAGGCAGGGGAAGACATTCTGGAGACTGTGTCCCTCTGTAATCAAGACTCCCCTCCCCTGGTGATGGCACATGGCTCGAGGCTTTCTCACCAGGCCGTGGTAGCCACTCTGAGCCTCTCTGGATAGTTCCTTAGGACAGTCCCCTCTCCAAGGAGTTGGAAAAGGCTGGACCTGCTGAGCAGATACCAGAGTTGGTTTTCAGGAATTGGGGCTGGGTCGAGAGAATAGTGAGCCGAGAAATCCAGAAATGGAAAGGACCAGGAGACAGCACAGGGCATGGCCAAGGACGCAGCTGGGGTCAGAGACAGAGATGCCAGTGCTCTGGGATGTTGACCAGGACCTCTCCTCGGAGCCAGAGCCAGCCTCAAAGCTGAGGGTGGAAAGGAAGGAAGTACCCAGTTCTACAGAAAGTTAAAAACGCTGGAGCCAGACATTCTCTGCAGGTTCTTCTATCTCAATCATTGCAACTCCACACCCCTCCCCTGTCTACAGAAGCAAAAGATCATGGAGCAGAGAGACAGGAATATGTGTTGTGAGTCATTGGCTTGGGAGGACTGCCTTGGTCACTGAAGGATGGTTCCAAGAGATTGGGGTGCCAGCAAGAAGAAGCTGGGAAGCTATTCAGCAGTAATTTGGCTTATGTGATGAACCTAGTGATCTTCTCTGTATCTGAACAGCGGGAGAAGAGTATTAGAGAGAAAGGGCATGAGAGAAGAGAGGTCAGCAGAGGAGCGGCCTGCCCTCTGGCATGGTCATGCCAAGAATGCACGTTGCCTGCGTGTCAGGTGAACACTGGGAAAGGTAACGAGACTTGAGCTGTTCTGCCAGGACCACGTCCAACAGTTAGTTACCTTGCGTAAGGAAACCCCAGCAGCAAGAGGCTATCTGGAGGATACTAAAGAATGAAGGAGACACAGAAAGAAAGGAAAGAAAGAAAGTTAATTTCAGTGCCCAGGCTTAGTTTGTGCTGGTCGCCCTCTTTGTAACGAGTGGGTGGGCAGCTTGATGTCCCAGCACAGAGCTGGAAAGATGCCCTCACCCAGGGATGGCCCCCCATCTGCTGCAACCCACCTGCTGGATGAAAGCACCTGCTCACAGAGCCCCAGGCCTCACTCACCCCACAGAGGGTCAGGACCAGGGAGCACAAACCACCTCCCTCTTCAGAAACTGAAGAAACTGTTAAATGAAAGAGACGGTCCTGTGCCAACAGACCTGGGTTTATATTCAGCTTGCCCTTTGTTGGCTGCTCAGTGAGTCTAGGCAAGCAGCTCAGCCTTGATGGCACCGTGATGGGGCACCACTCTTACACATGGAGAAACTGAGGTGCAAGCAGGTGAAGCTCTTGGCCTGAGTCTGTGCAGTTAGATAGTGGAGGAGCCGAGTGGAGAACTCAGGTCCTTGTGACTCCAAAGCTTCTGTGACACCAAGTTGAGAAAATAACAGTCTTCCCTGAACTGTTCTGACAACCCAATAAGAAAAAGCTTCAGAAAAATTATGCAAGTATTATGAGCATAAGATGGGGCCATTATTATCTATAAGCAGGTGATAGCAGGTCTTGTGCAATTCAATCCATGGCTATCATTTACCCTCATAGGTCATTCAATCTGCCTCGGATGACTAAGGTCTGCTCAGGAGACAGACCCAGTCCATCCCTATGTGAGAAAACAGCAGGAAAATCAAGGGGAATTTGTCAAATTAAGGAAATAGTATTCTTTAAACAACAGGGGATACCAACTACCAAACGGCAGAGTGAAAACACCACAGTCATATGTATGTCCTCTAATGGGAGCTGTAAGTGCAGCTGAACGCAGAAGGCTGAGCTGGGGATGGTGACTTTGTAAGCACAGTCAAATCCCAATCCTTTCTGTGCCTTGCTTTTCTATTTTACTAAGTGGGAAACAATATATCATGGTTTTCAAAATCAAGAAGTCATTTCCACAAAATACTCAGTGTCCTGGAGAAGGCAAGACTGCCATTGTAATATTAAAATACGTGTTAAGCGTCGTTCCAAACCCTTCACCCGTATTAACTCATTTTATTCTTAGAGCAATGGTATGATGTAAGCACTATTATCCCCATTACTCAGATAAAAAAACGAGGCACAAAAATGTAACTTGCCCAACACCCACAGCTACTAACAGGTAGAGGGAGGGATTTCAACCTACGCCATCTGTCTCTGGAGCCCATGAGCGTAGATTTTTATAGACAAGAAAAAGTACAACTGAGGTCAAATTAGTTGAAGAGGGTGACAAAGGGAGATTAAATTAAGTAGGTTGTGTCTACAGCAAAATCTACCCGAGTTAAAATGGCTTCAGCCTTTTTCATTAGAATTAGACAATATTTCAGCGCTATGGGGTTTCCTTCTTATCTATTAAAAAAGCCATTTTGATGATTGCCTACCATATGCCAGAGATTGTACTAGGCACATACTGCATTATATGTTCTGCAGTTTTCTTCTAGATTAATTCTTTAAAATACTTAACTCTTCAATCCAGTTATATGATGATAAACATTTTTGTAATTTTCGAAGTTTACTCTCATAGAACAATGCTTTTTCACACAGTGCTATGTAAGTGATGGTTGTACAGCTGGGGGGGGGGGGTGAGAGGAGAGCCACTGGGCCAAACCTGAATTCTCTGCTTCTCTGAGTGCCGACACCCCCATCACTGGGGTGTGAGAAGGGTGACAAGTTGCCCAAACGTCTAGAATTATGATTTTCCAAGCACGTTCGTGCCATCAGGCATGAGGTAAGGGCGCTCCATCGTCTGGGAACTTGTTAAAATGCCAAGTTACCGACCCCACTCCAGAAATAGTGAGTCAGAAACTGGGGGTGGGGCCCAGCCATCATGTTCCTGGTAGTTCTGGTACAGTTTGAAATTTGTGAGCCACTAGCACCTGGTAAAACCTGGTTCCTTCAGGGTCCTTGAGCAGGTGCTGAAGGTCACAGGAGATACGAGAAGACCAACAGGGTAAGCATCTCCAAGTCAGGGGTAATGGTGACAGTGGCCAGCTGACAAGTGCCATCTCTCCTGACAACCTGCCCTTCATTCCCATCTGAAGTGTGGGCAGACATTGTCGTGGGAGAGAATTGGACCCGGGACAGGGGTGTAAAACAGTAGAAAGTGAAAGAAGGGTCCGGAGACCCTGGAAAGTCCTGATGTAACACAGACGCCTTTGGGACTAGCATGAGGTATCACCTGATCTGCTTTCCAGGTGCTCCCTGGCTTCTAGAGAGAAGAGCCAGGTATATCTCCAGAGGGACAAGAAGGGGGGATGGCAAACTAGGGGCCTGTAACCTGTGCCCCGCAAGCCAGAGAGAAATAGAAATGCCTGCAGACCAGATATGGCCCACAGGATACCAACTTGTGACTTCTGATTCTGATTCCAACTTCCTCAGGACAAGGTAGGAGGCAGAGGTCTGAAAGGGGAGGTCCCCTAGTAAAGCCTCACAGGCCAGTGGCAGCAGGAGCCTGGCCTCGAATCTGAAAGGCTTCTTCTTCCAAGGAAATGCCATAATTTTTGTGCATGGCCCATATGAATTTTGGAACGAATCAGGGTTCCTGTATTACTCAGTAAAATATACGCAGCCCGATTTTACTACTACATAATGCTTAGGCCACCAATTACAGGTATGAAACTTCCTCCTGTCTTATTTTTTTAGTCTAGATCTGAGTACATTGCCTTTTGGGATTTTAGTTTAAAATTCATTGCTACTGTTTAACTGTTCTTTCATATTCTTGGAACCTACCTCACACTCTCTATGGAATGAAGCAGGTTATCTAATAAAAAGTAACTTTGTCTGACCACCTCCTCATGGCACATCCACAAGTTCTCAAGGTTACTAGGTAATCATTCTGGTGAGCTGACCAGGTAAATCAGATCGAAAAATTATTCTATTAGCATTTTCAGCAAGCAGAGCTGACCTCATCGACCCAGAACCTTGAGGGACTCAGCATAACTGGGAGCAAACCACTCACGTGGTGAGTTCAACACGAATTCTCTTAATTTATTGAGACCAGGTTTGAGATTCAAGAGGGTCCAAGTAGAGATGCTATTTGGGGACTCTGAGAAGAAATTTAATCATCAAGTCTTAGTGACCAAAACGAGTTAATGTACCTTCAAAACTAAGCAAATTACTCCTATCTCCCTTCAAATGGCCCATCATCATAATGTTGGCCATTAAGGTGCCATGTGATGTTTGTGGACCACAGGGGGGGAGGACTCAGGATGGTGATGACTCATCACTAATAAAGTGAACAGCATCCAAGAGGAGTCATGCAGATGCACAGCCCAGGCTAACAAAGGAGACGGCTGCAAAGATCATACAATGTAGAGAAGAGCCAGGATATAAATCCAGGTCTATCTGGCTTCAGAGATCATGCATTTTCACAAAAATAAAAGATTCAAATATTTGTTACCCATCTAATACATCAAACACTTTATTAGGTACTAGGGATACAATGTTCAGGGAGAAATGACTGGAATAATCAAGAAATCACGCAAACAAATATAAGATTAGCATTCGGAGGGTACCACAAAAGAGAGAGAGGTGGCCCTAGCAGGGTGTGCATTGAAAATTGGACCCCAGTGGTGAAGTCAACTGAGAAGGTGGTAACTGATCTGAGCCCTGAATAACGTAACGGGTGGAAGATAATTAGGTGAAAGTCTTAAGTAATGGGGAAAGGATTCTGCGGGAAGAGAGACTAGAAGATTGTTAGTGAGAGACACGCAGTGTGAACAAAGAGAAAGAGGGAGCACGGTGCAAAGTGAGACCAGAAGCAAGACCCTAAAGGTCCTGGTGGCTTGTGACAAAGACGCATCTTTCTCCTTGGAGCAATGGGGACCCATACACTAAGGCTAGAGGGAAGGGGCGTGAGCAGTTTTGCATATTGAAAAGATTACTCTGTTTGCAGCATGCAAAACCAACAGTCACCGAGATGGAAATTACAGCATAGGGAATACGGTCAATAATATCGTAATAACTACGTATGGGGCCAGGTGTGGGTACTTGAATTATCAGGGGGACTCTGTAAAGTATATGATTGTCTGACCACTACGCTGTACATTGGAAACTAATACAGACTTATACTGAATGTAAAAAAATAAAATAAGGTGAGGTATTGAAGGAAAAAACAAGACCAATTAGAGAACCAGAATAAAGAAGTTAAGAGGCTACTGCTGCAGTTGAGATGAGAGACAAGAAAAGCTGGGACTAACAGGAGTCAGGAAATGTGGAGGGAAGTAGATGGACTGAAAAGATACTCAGCTGATAAAATCAAGCCAACTCGGTGAGGGACTGGACACGGGGCTGAAGGAGAGGAAAGCATCAAGGACGCCTCATAAATCTGTGGCTTGCGGAGCAGGCGGCTGGTGCTATGGCTCGCGCAGGGAGGGCAGACTGGGAGAAGGGCGGTGTTCCTGGGGGAGACAGTGCGCCTGTTTGGCCAGGATGCATTTGAGATGCGTCTGGGACATCCAAGTAGAGCTGTCAAATATGCAATTAGACATGCAGGCGGGGTTTAGAGGAGAGGTCTCAGCAAGGGGTCCAGTTCAAAGGTGCTAATCATTCATCCGTCAGAGCTAAATAGAGCCCTGATCTAGAAGAGGTGGGTGGGGCGCAGGGGAGAGTGCGCAGAGGCGGCGTGGGGCTCAGGGCTGGAGCAGCTCCGTCATTTAGTGACAGGGACAAGGCGTGAGCCAAAGGGAGCAAGAGTTCCACCGAGCGCTTTAAGACGGTGCAGGTGGGGTAGAAACGGAAGGGTTTAAATGCTGCTGAGGGCGCTAAGATAAAGCTACAAAGACCTGCAGGCCCCCAGATGTTCAATAACTTCCCCACAGTCACAAAGTTTAACGGGAGCCAAGCCAGAATGTGTTCCTGATCCCCAAGTTTGTTCTCTTCCCGCTACATTATGCTCATAACAACAAAAATTAAGATTTCATCTTAAAATAACAACAAGCAGATCTGACTTCACTGTAAGTAAAGATGGTATCTGAAAAATATTTACCAAAACAAAGGTAAATCAGCTGGAGCTTTTTCACTTAACAAAGAGACACTAAAGAATTAACCACAGATAGCCTTTATTTAGGTAGAGAGCTCTGCCCTTTTAAAATTATGTGATTAACAAAATTCCATACACAAGCAACTACTTTTTATTCACTTATTTATTTATTTATTGTTAATCCTTAAGGATATTTTTTCCATTGCTTTTCAGAGAGTGGAAGGGGATGGGGGGGGGAGAGAGAGAGAGAGACATCGATATGAGAGACACATGGATTGGTTGCCTCCTGCATGTGTCCTGACCAGGTCCAGGGATCGAGCCTGCAACCAAGGCATGTGCCCTTCACCAGACTCGAACCTGAGACCCTTCAGTCGGTGGGCCAACACACAAGCAACTTTTTAGAAATAGCAATTTACACTGGCATCATTTTTAACATCTACCAGAGCACTTTCATGACTGCTATTAAAATTCTGGCTTTAATGCCAGGAGACAGAGGCTCCACTTCTGGTTCTGTGCTTAGTGACTACATGACCTTGGTCAAGTCATTTAACCCTCTGCACCTGTAGAAAGAAAGGGCTGGATAATCTTCCTGTTATCTCTCTGCCTGCACAGCAGCATCTCACACGGGACCACTCTGTCTATTCAAC
This sequence comes from Miniopterus natalensis, assembly GCF_054644295.1. Classification (NCBI taxonomy): domain Eukaryota; kingdom Metazoa; phylum Chordata; class Mammalia; order Chiroptera; family Miniopteridae; genus Miniopterus; species Miniopterus natalensis. Next base: position 53,312,905 of record NC_142091.1, on the reverse strand, counting down.
ATGTAAGGAATGAAGGCATCTGGGGATTGGGTCACATCGTAGCGAATGGGGGACTTCAACACAATTCTCCTAAATATCAGTTCAGTGCTTTCTCCATGTAATCATTATTACATTTTTTACAGTTCTCGCATCTGCAAAATCAAAAGACATCACAGTAGAGGATCGTTACCGTCTTTTCCCACCCAGAATCTATCCCTCACTGCTTCTGACACAACACCTTGAGCTTCCTTTGAGGGAACACCTCTCCTCTACTCTCAGTCAACGTGGATTGAGGGGAGGTGACCCCCGCTGTCACTTTCCGGGCATGGGCTGTGCCCCAGGACTGGCTAATCTGTATGGCGTAGCTTCCCGGCTACCAAGAGTGGTTTAGGGTCAAGTACTGGATCCAAACCAGACTAATGAGACTCAATTCTATGACTTGCTAAAGGACTGGGATTACTAGGTTAGGAAGACAAGCTTGAAGCTGGTGGTAGCAATGGGAAAGATATGCCTGTAAAGAGCACCAACCAAAGCCAGAGATACAGAGAAAAAGAATCCTGGTGACATTGTTTGAGCCCTGGATCCAGCCTTGCCTGAAATTTCAGTTATTTGAGTCCATACATGTTCTCCCCTTAAGCCATTTTGAGTTTGGATTTCTGCCACTTGCATATCAAAGAAACTTCATTAATGCAATCAGCACACTTACGCACCACTGCTGGTTCCTTACTACACTAGTAAACTCAGAAAGAAAAAAAAGGAGGGGGGAAGAGAGACCAACTACTCAAAATACTCAAAAGCTCAGTGATTCAAATATGTCTGTTTTAAATCATTGGAGATTCAGAAAAACACTTTCTAGCCCATGTGCCTTGAACATACCAGGTGCTGAGATGAAACCGTGACTAAGACACCCTATCCTCTCTGACACTAAGCAGATCCCATCCTTCCCTTGCTGTGTGCCACTTCGTGGAGAACTGCGCAAATGATACGTAGGGCACAAAAATAACCTCCGAAGCTGTGTCCTCAAGACACATACCTAGAGGCACTAAGCCTCAAGCTGACCATCCACACCCAGCAAGGTGAAGGAGAGACTGAGAATCGATGTCCAGGTCCAGCCGGGTGGCCCCCTGCGTGTCCTCAGTCACCAGGCAGAAATTCAACAGCAACTGCGGCCACATGCACTCTAAGGCCAGAAAACAGATTCAGGAATTGAAAGACTTTTCAGCGACAAAGGGACACACAAGGGTTTCAAGATTTCCTCCTCAGATCATCAAAAGTTGCAATTAATCAGAATAAGCCGTTCTCTGCGCACATCATTAATCAGTGTGACCGCGTTCTCTACAGATCCAACTTTAAGGTGCCTGGTTTAAAGCAGACAGCATGTTAAAGCAAAGGTTACTGTATTCCTTTGGGAAACCTGGTAAGAATGCATGCTTCTACATAGATGACACCACAGCAGGCCCAGCAGTAGGATTCCTTCAAACACAAAACATATATACGCGTACACACAGACATACACACACAGGCACGCACACACATGCACACACACATGCACACACATGCACACCCACACACACCTTCTAGCCAGGAAGAGATGACACAGTTTCTTAGTTTTAGTAAATCAAGTTTCCTTTTACGGGAACATGGTTTGTTTTTCTTTTTCTAAAAGAAAGCCATGAATTTATTATGTTCAGCCCCCATCTAAATGAACTGAAGGGAGATTTATAAAGGAAATAAACAGAAAGATTTACAGTTCCTTTCTCAGAGCAGCTAAAAATTATGGAAAAACTCATTGACCTTTCAAGAGCAGAACTTGGTTCAGTCGGCCAGAAATACTTAAGAGGCTTCCGATTAATCCTTTAATTTAAATCCTTTGTCTAGTAAAGATGCTGGGGGCCTGCTGAATCCCATGCGTTCTCTTTGAAGCGTAACTACCTGTGGCCATAACTACCTGTAAACAGCATGTCCCATCCCGCTGAGCATCAATAATGTTGATGATAATTAGAAAATGGGGGGATTGGCAGGATTAGGAGGGGAAGGCAAACGGAGCCGACAGCTCAGCGGGAGGAGCCGATTCCGCAGGGTAGCCTCGGGAGGAACGAAGACGAGGCGGGGGACTCCTGGGTCTTGAAGGAGGAGAGGGGGCGAGAGTGGGAAGGTGGCAAGGCCCAGTTCTCTGCAGGGGAGGCCCTGGGACAGGGGTCTAGGACACATGCCTGAGTCTCAGAGGGGGGCTTATTCCATAGCGGTGTGACCTCAGATTGTGAACTAAGCGTTGCCCAAACTGTCCCCTATCTAGGTTTCCAAATGATGTCCCCAGGACCCTCGCCAAGGGCAGAAAGTAACAGCAGACAACACATGAAAAAATTCACTGAGGTCATTAAGTTTCTCTGATACCTGCCTTCGTTCCTGCTGTTCTGCTTTCTCCTGGGCACAGACACAGCCCGGGCTGCGCCAGCCCGTCCACTAACAGTGTCACCTTGGGCGCCGTTGGTGTTCCTCCAGCCCGAGTGTCACGGGAGCAGGAGCTGTGAGAACTAAACGTAACAATGCCCATAAAACGCTCGGCGCACTCTCAGGGCTCACCACAGGGCTGAATTCAACCTGGAGAAGTGAGAGGTTTGGTACAGAAGCTGCTGGAACAAGTATTAAAAAATACAGGTTTAATTATAACACCGGAGCGTCCGTTCCCTCCGGCGGAGATGAGGGCGAGGGCTGTGGAACCAAAGAGCTTAACTTCCACGGCGAGCAGGGCGACCTCAGGCAGCCGCTTGACCTTTCCTAGCCTCAGCTCCTGCTCTGCAAAATGAGAAAAGTAATGTTTTCATTGGGGTATAATATGAAAAAAAAAAAGATAAAAAAGCGTGTAAGATATTTAACGTCTAAATCTATAAAGTGTATTAATACATATTAGCAGGAACAATGACTCCGAGTCATTCACTCGCCGATGCCCCCAGCACTTATTTATCCAGCAGTTGCTGTGTCCGGCTGAGGCCTGATGTTGGAAACTCCGCAGTGAAAGCAGCAGACAAAAATCCCTAACCTCCCGGAGCCTAATCTCCGTGCTGAGAGTGCCCTGTGCGCTCAGTAAACACCCTGAGTGTGTTTTAAGAGAGGACAAACCTAAAAAGAACCCTAAACCTGGATTAGGATTTCATTTAACTGGGTTCATACCTAGCTCTGAACCTTGAGCACCTCTCTAGACCTCAGCCTCCTCAGCTATAAAATATTCTATGAGAATACATGCTGATGAGAGTTCATAGGAGATTGAGGAAATATTTTACTTTATAAACTGCAATGCAGTATGCAAATATTTGTTATTATCATATTTATTCTACTCATATGCATATTTAATGGTCAATTATTCAACAACATCACATCCAAACTTTACCAGATAAGAGAAAACAGTACAATGAACCAGTCTCTTCTTATTATTCAAAAAGAATTAGATTTATAATGCATAGGTCAGGCAACTTATGAAAGAGAAATGAGATAAATTTTGTAGGCGTTTGCATTAAATAAAGTTTCTTAAACTTTTACAACTCGCTACAGTCATGATAGAAAATCCTGACATTTGCAACATAAAAACCCAGAGATTTCTGGGGATCCCCAGATTTGTAAATATTACCAGAGCCTGGAATTATGTAGTAAAACACATTAGGGACTATTTTCCAAAATGTGTTCCACAGAACTGTAGTCTCATAGAATGATTGTAGGTTTCACATGTTAATTCGGATGATTCCACGTACAAATAAGTTAAAAGGATGTTAGGTCAAACGCAGTTTTCCAAGGGGTTTTCAAATCCATTATATGCAACTTTGATATCTGGTACAGACATGTTCTAAACATATACTTGAACCAAGAATCATTTTCCCTCCCTCCTGAGGACAAGTGGAATAAACTTTAAGAGCGGGACACAGTAAATACAACTGAAACATTTACTGATCCCTCTAGGTTTTCTGCAAGAAGTGTTCAATACCCAGTGGCCAGTGGCGAACCAGGAGCTGGGTAAGGGTGCAGACACTGAATGGCCTGAGTACCACTCTGTAGGCAATAAATGCCCATGTGCTTTGGCTACTACTACATGTCGTGGACATTCATTGCTGACACTAAACTGTATTGCACATTATGTTCAAACGTGAAAAATTCAACCTGAACACTATATAGACATATACATTGATAAAGATATATATCGATATATATCTAGGTAGATAGATGGATATAAAGTTATACCAGAACTAGTCACAATAAGCATCAGATTTCAACTCTGTCCTCAGAGGAGGCCGAACTCTTATTCTGAACTGGAGAAAAATGATGGTAATGCACTTAGATATGTCCAAAACCACTAAAAGGAAGTCCCTGATTTTTACCACCTACAGGACTAGCATTAGTAAATAATCATTTGCTACAAATGAGTTACGATTCATCAAAGTGGATTTGGGAAAGAAATCCACTTTTTGGAAGTAGACTGAGACACCAGGTGTGTAGAAAGCCCTAAAACCAGTTATCTTTTTAAAAGACTTAAGCATTTCAAACATCATGAGACAGATGTCCTTTGACTATCCACACCCCAGACCAACTTGAGGTATTGCAGCCTTGATGTGAGAGAAGACACCCCTCTCCTCTGGATTCCCAGAAGAGGAGCCCAGGAAGGGAGACCTAACTAAAGATCCCAGGAGCCACGGGAACTGCTTCTTATCACAACTTGCCTGCGATTGAGGAAGGGTGCTCTGGTTACGCTGCCTACCATAAAATGCTAAGCTGGTAGGTAAGAAAGACAAATGTACATTCAGAGAAAATATCACTTCTGTGTAGGAAATTGGCTCTAGACTAGAACTGGAGGAAACGTGAGCCTAGCCAGATGTCTCCTGGCAAATAAAGAAAGTGTTAACGGGAATCGACTGTAGCTATTTTTTCTCTGGATCATTCCACAGAACTATGTGAATTGCTTTTTTGTGTCAGGAGGCCCTGAGATGAAATCTTGGCTGTGTCACGTGCTATCTGTGCGATGTTCTGTTTCTTTACTGGCCGTGTAGAGAGAGTTAGGGTGGAGAAAGATAGCCAGTAGGAAGACCTGTGCAGCACAGGGCATGGCACTGGGCACAGTGCTAGGGATGCAACGGTGAGCAAGGGACAGCCCCAGCCCTCATGAGGTGCAGGTGTACGTTCCGGTCTTCTAGACAGAACCCTAAACAAATCAATGTATTACTTTGTCAGTGAAATGCAAAACCAACATCTGCACAGCGCTGGAAGCATAGACAGGAGAACTCTGATGTACCTGACACACCAGGTTCCTTTAGCTGGGCTCAGAAAAGTTTCCATTAGATTCTTGAGGAGCCAGGTGTCAGCATCAAAAGAAAATCGAGCACTCGGCAGCAGCAAGAAAAGTGATAAATACCCAGAAATGAATGAGAAGAAGCCCACGAATCTTTACAGCAGCTCCTTAGACGCTATTAGCCAGTAATGGGCTTTCTGCAAATCCTTTCAATACTCAGAGGAGGGAACGGTTCTTGCAAAATGTACAAGCCATAATTGGCACACATTTTAAGGGGGCTTTTTACACTTTGAAACTGGAAAAGAAATGAATAAGAGCTCTCTCTACGAGACACTAAATGCCTTAGTGGACAGACGGCATAGAGCGCTAAAGTTCACGCATGAATCACGCCATTGTTTATTCGCTGGTTCGTCCAGAAAGTATTCGCTGTGTATCCACCATGTTGCAGGCCTTAGACTGGGACTTGGTTTACAAACATGAATCAGACACAGCCCGGGCCTCTGAGCAGCTCTTAACCTACAGAATATGTTTAAAAAGTAATTAAGATCCTGTGTGATGGGCACTCTGATAAAAGTTTGAACAAAATACTATCACAGCCCAGAGGAGGAAGCCACAAGAACGGCCAGTAGAGTTTGATGGGATACAGACAAAATAACCAGAGAACTGATTCTCAGTTCGCTTTTCACAGACTATCCAACCTCCAACCCCTGCCAATCCTGTTGATTTCCCCTCCCGCCCTGCTCCGACCTCAGGCCCATCACTGCATCTTGCCTGTGCAGCTAGGACAGACTGACAATTCAGGCTCCTGCCTTGCTTTGCATTTCATTCTCTACTGGGGCCGGAATGACTTTCCAGAAATACAAATCAGATCTTACCGCATCTTTTAAAACACTTCAACAACTTCCCACTGTCATAGGAGTAGAACCCAAACTTCATAAAGCCGGCAGTACCCCCGATTCTGCCTCCCTCTGCACTCACCACTCTGCATCGCCCTGGGTTCCAGGAAAACGACATGCTCCTGGGCTCTCTTGTACCTCCAGGTCTCCAGAGTTGCTGTTCTCAACTCCTGCATTAATCTGCTCTCCCACCTCCACTTTTACTAATTCCACCGTGTCCTGTGGGCTCAGCTTGAATCACCCAGAGCACTCCAGACTTCCCCATCAAGCAGTTGTCTTTCATAGTCATCGCTGGTGCCCAATCTCAACACCTCTCTCTTACGCTGTGGTTCCTGCTCATTTCAATAATAAGCCCTCTCCTTCCTCACTACTCACGGACACAGTCCTGAACCATGTATTATAGGACTTAATTATGTCTAATTGAGCATTTAATATATTCAAACCTAACTAACGTTTATTAAAATCTTATTTTATGCTATGTCCTGCCTTTTTGCTCACTTATGTTCTTATAATTATTCTTAAAAGAGATGGCAAAGATAAGTATTAGCACACTGACTTCACAAAGGGGAATGCAGAACCATGAAGATCCTGATGAGATTCACAGAATAATGGCAGAACCGGGATTTCTAACCCAGGTGCCCCAAATCTAAGTCGAATCTTTCCCCTATTCCTCTGCTATTTTCCCCTAATTATTCAAAATGTATAATTCTTGTGTTCCCAGACAAGCTTCACGAAAACTCAGAGGCCACAGCAGGCACCATACCCGTCACAATAGCAGGGGCACAATAAAAACGTACTGCGTTCGATTCTTCTCAATACTGTCTAAACACCAGGCATCCTGGAAGTAATCAAGAGTTATTATGTTTTAAATAACCAAAAATGTTTAAATCTACTAAATTTCCACTTCCATTTAGAGCTCTAAAAACTCCCTGAAAAGTGCGCAGGGACTTTTTTCCCTTCCTTTTTTTTTTCTTTTTTCTATATAAAAATGCTAAGTACCATACATAACATAATATATGCACACTGTCTTTCAAGGAGACACTTTACAGTCCTAACGTACTGTACAGTGAGCCAAATGATGCCTCAGTGAGACTTCTTCAGATGAAAGTCCATCATTGGAAAATAACCCCAGGCCATCCTCAGAGGCCTGGCCTCTCTGACAGATTCTCCAAAGAGCCGAGCAAGAGTCACCTGGGGAAACGCTGGGCACTGGAGCGCCGCACCCTCCGAGGGAACTCAAGGCCCAAATCAAATGTAAATGTAATGTGTCTGCAAGGATTTGGGAAAAAGCACCGAGCGAATCCACAAAAGCTTATCTTAATGATTCCAATTATGATTTGTCTCCTCAGTACCACCGAGGCTAAGCCTGAGAACCCATTCAGACACCAATTTTTTAAGCAGTGTTGCCTGATCTGGCTCCCGGCCCTCAGTGTCTCTCCAGTCAATGCTGTCTTCATGTGGCCGTAACATCCCAATCCGATAATGCCCCTCCCACCTCAGACCTTCCCTGAGATATTCTGTGGCCTAGAGCACTGATTTCTGGTTTTGTTCATGCAGCCATATTGATAATTTGGAGATATATACATCCTACATGAAAATATCGATTTAATAAACTATATACGTGTACTATTATACTAACATGTCATGTACACTACAAAAATTTATACCAAAATAAAACTAAAAGGATGAGATGGAATTGACATAAATAAATGTTTCAGTATTTTTCCCATGTCCCAGCGGGTCCCACTTTTCACCTGCTGTGCTGCCTGCATCCGAGATGGGTACACAGGACAGGAAAAAGGGGAGACTCCTTAGCATGCCTACAATGCTCTTCACCATCAGATCATCAGCCAGGTCTCCGTTTTCATCTCCTACCAAACCTGTTGTTTCACCCACACAGAACATTTCATTGTGTGTTTTTATAGATGCTGACGCCTCTGCTGAGGATGCCCTTCCCTCTCACCTCCTCCTGGGAAATATCTCATTCTTAAGGACTCAGCTCGAAGGTCACCTGCTCTGGGCAGTCTGTGCAGACACTCATTGGCAAAATGCATTGCTCCCACCAGTGTACTCCTAAGACACTATTCAAAACCCTAGGATAGGACAAATCCTATCATATTTTCTTTATCTGATTACAAGGCTCTTCTCCACTTTAGACTGTGAGCTTCTTGAGTATAGGAACTATGACTTAATCATCTCTGAATTCTTGGAACCCAGCACAGGACCCAGCCACAGTAGGTGCTCAATTCATGTTTGCTGAAAGAATGAGACAAGACTCTCGGTCTGACTGTTCATTATGCCCTTAGTAGGGCCACTACATACAACCTTGCAGACTTCTTACTGCATAATTCCAGCAGGTGCCAGTCACCTAAATTACCGCACGTAGCATCACTTCTATAAACTCCATAATGACTAGCAGAGGGCTCAACATATAACAGTGGCTCAATATATATGTCGGTAGATTGATTCAGGGTTCCCCAGGGAAGCAGAACCAAAAGGATATATGGACATATAGATAACAGGAGATTCGTTATAGGCATCAGCTCACACCATTATGGAGGCTGAGAAGTCCCATGATCTCCCATCTACAAGCTGGAGAACCAGGAGAGAGCCTGCGGGATAGCTCAGTCCACATCAAAAGGCCTGAGAACCAGGAGGCTGCTGATTTTCAGCTAAGAGTCTGAAGGCCCAAGAACCAGGGATCATATATTCCAGGGCAGAAAAAGGTAGATATCACATGTCAAGGGAAGAAAGAACTCGCCCTCCCTTTGCTTCTTTGGTCTATCGAGGACCTCAGCAGATTAGATGATACCACAAACAGTGGGGAGGGTGGATCTCTTTGCTTCGTCTGCTGAATCAAATGTTAATCCCTTCTAGAAACACACTCAACAGACAAACTCCGGAATAGTGTTTTAGTGCTCTGGACAGTAAGGCTCAGTTGGTTGGTGCCTTGTCTTGTGCACTGAAAGGTCTCAGGTTTGATTCCCAGTCAGTGCACATACTCAGGCGGCAGGTTCGATTCCCAGTTGGGGTAAATGCAGAAGGCAACCCATTGGTGTTTCTCTCTCACATCAATGCTTCTCTCTTCCTTTCCTTCCTCTCTCTCTAAAAAAATCAATAAAAAAACATTTTTAAAAAAAGAATGTTTTAGCAGCTATCTGGGCATCCCTCAGCACAGTCTGATTGAAACATAAAATTTACCATCACAGAGTGTGTGTGTGTGTATATGACCCGTGTGTGTGTGTGTGTGTATCTCAACCCTAAATAGCTTAAGACCAAGTTCTAGTCCAAGTTCAAGCACTGCAAATGATGACAACACTTACTGTTATTATAATAATGATAATTATATAACGCAGCATTATATAATTATGATTATCATCATAAATAATGTTTCAGTACAAGGCTATGTGGCTTTAGCCTTTACAAAATGCTTTCACATTCAATATCTTATCTAACCTTTACAACCAACTGGTACTATTTAAGCCTTATTTAAAAGTCCTATTTGGACCATGAGAAAATCAAGACACGGAAGAATTGAGTGACTTGCCAAGGTCACTGGCTGGTAAGTGGTGGAGCCAAGATCAATCAAGACCTTCTTATCCTTAGTTCAATGTTCTTTCACTACATCACTGCCCTGGGAGCTGTCAAGGAAAAAGAGAGGGAGGTAGGGAAAATGCTAGAGAGCAGGAATCTACGAGGATAGCAGACTACCAAGGAAAACTTCCCGGCAGGGACAATCTGCTAAGTCCCCCTGCCTAAGGGCTCTCTCTTCCATATTCACATTGCTTTAATTTTTCATTTTCTTTTGCTATGTTACTTCAAATTTAAGTCTGAGGATTTTCTTAATTAACAAGCATCCTCTTTTAAGAATACATCTACCTCTGGGAACATTATGTGGCTATTGATCATTTACAAATGTATGCAAGCTTGATCCATGGACTGCTTTCCTTCCAGCATAAAATGCAGAGCTGCAGCACATGAGGGGCTGTGAATTTTGTTTGCAGGAAGAGATGGGGTCACCTAGGAACATGGGGTTACATCGGGGATGGAACAAATCCAGATGAGGGGATACAGTGGGAGCCCCAGGGACACTTGGAGATAACGCAAACAAGAGAGTGGGAGCAAGATAGTTTAGTTAAATCCTACCTAGTCTCCAGATAAGCAAGTTTTAATACAATCAACTGAAGCCAGGAGACCATTTGGTAGGACACAGAAAATAAAAAGTGAAAAGCATAAAATTCATGGGGGAAATTTTTTTCCCACTTATTAACTGTGTCAAGACTGAAAAACTATTCATCAAGACAGATTCTTTTTGCTCCTGGGCACAGAGCAAGACGACATTTACCAGCCTCTCCTGCAGTGAGGTGTGGCCAGTGACGAAGTTCCGACTAGCGGAGGGGGCCAGCCCTGGTCTGTGAAAGCCGCCCATACATCACCTTCTGTCCCTCTCCAAGGCGACCCTGGAGGACACATACTGTACATGGAGGAGGCAAAGAGAGGAAGAGCCTGGGTCCCTGCATCACAGCTTTGAGGAAAACCACCTGCCAAACAGGATCATCCATTTGAAGGTCCATACAAATTTTTTTTTTTAAAAGAGGCTTCTATTGTGTTAAGCCCCAGAGAGTTTTTTTCCTAAAAGCAGCTAACCAAAACAATTTTTTTTTTTTTACTTAGGTATAATTCAGATATAACATTATACTAGTCTCAGGTGTACAGGATGATTCCATATTTGTATATATTGTAAGATGATCACCACAATAAGTATAATTCTTTTTCTTTTTCTTTCTTCTGATGAGAACTTTAAGATCTATTTTCTTAGCAACTTCTAAAAATGCAACACAGCATTAGTAACTATAGTCACCGTGCTATACATTATGTCCCCAAGACTTATTTAAGAGCCGGGAGTTTATACATTTTGACTCTTCACTCATTTTACTCACTCCCTGTTCCTCCTCTGGCAACCACGGATCTGTTCTTATCTTCCGAGCTTGGTTTTATTTTTTAGATTCTACATATAAGCAAGATCATACAGTATTTGCCATTGTCTGACTTATTTCACTTAGTATAATGCCCTCACCATCCACCCATGTTGTTGCAAATGGGAAGATTTCATTCATTCCAATGACTGAGCAGTACTCCATTAGATATCCACATAGCATTTTTTTTTTAATTGATTTCAGAGAGAGAGGGAGAGGAAGACAGAGATAGAAGCATCAATGACGACAGTCATTGATGGGCCGCCTCCTGCACGCCCCCCACTGGGGATCAGACCCGCACCCCGGGCCTGTGCCCTGACCGGGAATCGAGCCGTGATCTCCTGGTTCATGGGTCGACGCTGAACCTCTGAGCCACGCCACTGGGCGCCAGGTCTTCTTTATCCATTCATGGACACTTAGGGTGTTTCCATATCTTAGCTATTATAAATGACGTGCCAATGAACATAGGGGTGAATATGTGTTTTCTACTAGTGTTTTTCTTTTCTTTGGATAAATACCCAGAGGTGGAATTGGTTCACAAGGTAGCTCTAGTTTTAATTCTTTGAGGAGCTTACACACTGTTCCAGTTTGCATCCCACCAACAGTGCATGCGTTCCCTTTCCTCCGTATCCCTGCCAACAGCCCTGTCCTTTCGATGATGGCCATTCTGACAGGTGTGAGGGGATGCCTCGCTGAGGCTTTGATTTGCATTTGCCTGATAATCAGCGATGCTAAGCATCTCTTCATGTGCCTTTTGGACATCTGTATGTCATCTTTGGAAAAATGTATTTTCAGATCTTCCGCCCATTTTTTAATTGGATTATTATTATTTATTTATTTTTTGCTATTAGATGATCAAAACCATTTTTTTAAATGGTCCCCTTCTTTCAAAAGTAAGTGACAGCTACAATTTCTCTCTTGCCATTTGGTGAAGACAGTCAATTTGTAGCAAATAACAACAGTGCAGTTTACATGGAATAAAGTGAGCAGGCAGCATTTCAGCATTCCACGGACTCGGCGGATGCTTTTGCAAAGTAGCCTCATGAATAGAAAAGAGGCAAAGAAAAGCCAGCCCAGGAAGAAAGCTCATCTATATCTGCTGCCGGGAGGGAGGTGGCATGTGGGTTATTATAGGCAAGGCAAAGGCCAAAGATTTCTGTCTTAGAAAGCTGGGGATGGGGTGGAGAGGGGGTTGACAGATACCCGGGTACCAGAAGATCTCTCCAACAGACGTGCAGGCTAAATAAAGTTTTTCAACAAAGAAGACTATGAGGTATTCTTCTCAAGCATTCTGAATCCCTGGAAATAAATGGGAGCAGGAGCTTACAGTTAAGGCTTTACTAGCATGTATAATCAAAAGAGACTTCTGATCCCTGTGCTGTCCAAAGCAGGACGTCAGGAAACTGACACCTAGATTGGAGCATAAATCAGGCTACGTGGATCACGAGTTTCATGCACATTGCAAAACTGCAAAACAAATAGAGTTACCTGATTAATCCTTAGATAATTAGAAGTGTAATGAAGCATACTAGCCATTTTCCCATGCATTCTCTTAATCAGAAATTTATAGAGTCTTGTTTTTATGGAAGTACATTCATGCTAGCCTTTGCAGCCCATAGATATCTTCTATCCCTGAGCTATTCTGAATCTGCTTTCTCTTTGAACTCTGACCTCTGTGCCACTTTCCCAGCCTCTCAACACTCAGTGTCAGACCCTTTGTCATAACCTCATCATGCAAAAGAAATTATAAATCACCTTGCTAATCAGCTGCTGTGTCTCAGACATTTCAGTAGCTTTGTTACATGAAATTATTAAATGCACATCAACACAGTTGATTTTGTTCCACAACAGAGCTCCTTAAATACAGCTTCACTCGTGTTTTTCCTTGAATACAGCTCCATACTTGTTTTTTCAAGGAAGAAATGACTTCCTCCTTATAAATTATTATATTTGGTACCTAACTGTCAACAACATGCTCTTGGCAGGACTGATAAAACCTGGTCCTCCCATCTAAGAACAATTTCTCCTGCTACCTGCCAATTCTCCCAAAAGAGGTAGAGGTGGGAAACTCACTTTCTCAAAGTGCTGGCCTCAATGAGTACACTCTCTTCCAATTCCAAGAACGGTCCTCAGAAACATCAGTGATGTAAGTTGATGATGATGATGATGGTAACTGTTGTGATCCATTAAATGTTTAGTGAACACCACCATCCAGTGAGCTACGTTTTTGACATGCATGTCTCATTATCATCTTAATTGGGAAACCCAATTTCCCAAGTTGGCATCAGCCATAACAAAGCACTAAATTTACAACTTGTGGTCAGCAGAAAATCTATTGCTTGTCGCCAGGGCCACAGCAGACTATTAATGATCCACACAATCTGTACTTTTTCTAGGAACTCTCAATGCTCGCTCTATAAAAAACTGCTTTCAGTCATGAGCACAGGGCTAAAGGTATTTTTCTGAAACCACAAGGATTAACCCATTCAGGTAGGCAAGGAGGCTCAGGCTAAGTTAGGCAAAGGTAACAGAGAGTGACACTCTCCAAAATTTCAGTGATTTACACAATTATTTCTCACTCATGCCACAAGCCCATCACCTGTCAGATGTCACACTGCTCCGTGTCATCTTCATTCTGGGACCCCAGCCCTGCTCTGTGATATGGCCAGTTTTGTGTGAGAGAGAAAAGGGAATGAGATGAAACCCTGTGACTGCTTCTGGAGCCTCTGCTCTGAAATGGTGCATTTTGTGTCCACACATATTTCACTGGATCAGGAGGAACAGTACAGCATCAGAACTGGGTGGGATGGGAAGGAAGGATACAGCACAAGTCAGGGAGTAAGGCACCAGAGTAGAAATGAGGTGAGTATTATCTTTACTTCATTTCTCTTAGTCTTAGTGTCCATATTAAAATGGCACTAATATGGCCAATGGTGCCACTTTTGTCCCAAGTTTATTATAAGGCCCACAGAGCACACTGTCTATAAAAGGAGTCTGAAAACTTCAGAGCTTTCTATGTAGAAGGTATTACCATTTAATGCTAACTGTAGCACTTTCCACGCCTGGCAGGTTGCATGATATATATGACATCATATTGCTCTTTATTCTTCTAAATAACTTTCCACTTTGGGAAGAAAAAGTTGATGAGGCTCTGTTTACATGGACTCCACATTCAAAAAATAAGATCTTGAGTAGACCCCAATTGCTATACTTTGCTCAGATACTACCTATAATTTAAGCTAATATATTTGAAACTATTTAAGACCAACCCATTGAAAATGTCATCAGAAAGGTAAAAAACCTCAGCATACCAGCTTCATAAAACACCAAAAGCAGCTTTCAAAATGGGGAAGGTTCCTGCTTGAGTCTGACCAGGTGGAAGGAAACGACATCCTGTGAATTGTATCAGAGTTGACAAAGGGTCTTATTACCTTGTATTGATCGGCTAGGAGTTCCGATATCTTCTCTATGGCAGTTTCTATGGCAATCTGTGCAGAGCAGGCGTCCTTAACACACTCCAGGAAGTTAAAAAATTTGAAAGCCTTTTGTGCTTCTTTTTCCATTGAGAGACTGAATAGGCTTTTCAAGATAGCCTGGACAACATGTGTAACATTTTGTTTTAATTTGCAAGCCAGTCTTCGTGGCTTGTACAATATGGGTAATTTTCGCTCCATTTACTCGGAGTGAAAAAATAACTTGCCTGAAGCAGTTCATAAGTATCTACCTCTCTCTAGGCTATAGTGAGACAACGACTTCAGACCTCTGAGTCCCTGGTACCCAGGTGGGTACTTGGCGACCTCTAATCTTGTCTATCAGATGATTCCAGAGGGCAATTCTGGGGGAAATAGCCATAAACTAAATTTTATCATCATAAAAGAAAGAAGACATAGCTTTTTGTCCACCCAAAGCCACTTCTTCACTCTTCCCATGGCCACAACCCTAAGTGGTTCAAGTAGACGACAACGACCATTTGGTCTCTGGGAAGGGAGAACCCTACTCCAGCTCCAGGAGTTAAACAAAATTAGCCCAAACTGAGGACAGTCATTGGTCTAGGGCTGGGAAGGGTGTAAACTAGGCTTGAAAAATAAGACAGTGTGGCACTGGGGGAGGCGGGCGATTACAGGGGACTTTTCAGGAAGGGCTTTCTTTAAACATGAAAAGACAGAACCTTACCCAGAAGGTTTTAAACCCCTGGCCCTTCCTTCCTTGCCTGCTTGCTAGGAACACTGGTGTAAGAACAACATGCTTGGGGCTGTGATAGTCATCATGCAACTATAGGAAAAGAAGTCCAAAGTCCTACGTGCTAAAGATGGCAGAAGAGAAAGGGCATCTGCTCTGAATGCTGATATTCACTCTCCTTGGCTCTCAGCGCCTCCCATCCAGATGCCCAGTAGTTGGCCCCAGTATTTGACTCCCTGAGTTCCATTCTTCTACTATAAATGAGCCCTAATGCTTAGTCATTTCGTCTTAGGTGCTGTCCTTCTCTCCCTGAACAAGCCCTCTGGAACTTGTGTAAAGTCCCCATGATAACAGAGAAACGAGTGGAGCCCAGACACATCACCATTACCCGAAGCAGCACCACCGTGCCGTGCCCACTGGCCCAAGGCCAGGCACATACACCAAGCTGAGAAGAAATACATCCAAAAAACAGTAATTAAGAACTAAAATCATTCAACATAATGAATAAATAAAAGCTCACACGCAAAGAGCAGATTTAATATCACAAACGGCTCCCCATGGAGATGATTCTACGTAATAAAGAAAGCCATCAACAAGGAGAGAATCAGAGTCCCAAAAAGCATTTGCACCAGCAGTTTTCTCCCAGCTTCTGCCAGCTCTCAGTAGGAATGGGGGGTCTCAGTAGTTAATGGGAGTCAGGAATGGTGAGTGTCAGGAGCTAATGGGATTCAGGAATGGCGGGTGTACTGGTTCCAAGTGGACACCTAAAAGGTCAACCAGGGGAAGGATTACAATTGCGCTTATTTTGAGGTTCCTTCTATCATTTTTATCATTGTTCACAGTCTACCCCAACATGTAGTGGGAGGCAAGAAAGTACATTTTTTGACCGTTACCTAGCTTGTAGGATTTTCCATAGTGAGTAGAGAGGAGGATAGCCACATTTTTTAGTTTTTAAAATTACACTAATTTTCTGACAAAAAAATAGAAAATAGCATAAAGACATAAAAAATATTAATGTGAAGTATTAATAGTCCTCCAAAACTGACATGAAGTAACATGCTATTAAAGGGTAGATAAAGGGTTCGCGACCAAAGGGACAACTTCACCCTCCCAAGTGGCATGAAAGGGGGGATCCATTAGTTAAACTATATGGTGAACGAGAGCAAAAGAGGTAGTAAAGCAGGTCTTCCAGAAGAAAAGAAAAACAGAGGCTGCCTACCAGCTACTAAGCCCTAGTGGTGATGACACACATTTCCTAACCACTGAAGAGGTTTTTAGTCAAAGCCAAAAACGTTAAGCAGGAGTCAACCATATAAAACAGCAGAATGGGAAGGAATTTACCATTGTCGTCACCAGTTGTCTTTACCTTGAGAATAGCTGGCCCACTCGAGGACCAAACCATTTGAAAGAGAATGACCGAGATTTTGCAGCTTTCATTCCATTCAGATCACCCACCTACCTGATTAACAGATCACCAAGGTTCGATATCTTGTTAGTGAAGATAACAGGAAGGACTGGGTCCAACTGGGACAGAGAAACAACCTCGCCATCACTGCTCTATGAGAGCCTCTCTAAAGTGGGGGGGAGCCAGTGAGCACCTGAGAATGAATGGGCTCAATACTAGGGCGCCACCCACGTAGACTAGGGTCAGAGTTCATCCCTGCTCCTCTGGTATATTGAAGGGGCAGGAGTGAGCAACGCTCCTCACTAGCAGGGTTGAGTTCTGAGCTTGGAAAGAGGGGGTCAGAGAAGACACAGGAGTTCTGCTCTCTAGAGTGAAAATTGGGGTCACTGATGCTTGAGGCCACTAACCCACAATAACAGCATCAGCCCATGATCCAAAGTTGAGTCCATCTATCACTATGACTTTTAGTAGAGTTTGGGAATTAGTAACCCATGAATCAGTCATGAAGAAACACAACTGGAAAAAAAATGTTGACCTTGGCAAGGGAAGAAGATGGCAGTTGGGTATAAACTAGTAGAAAAGCATCATTCAAAAAAAAGGATCCACCACGTAACATCTAATTGTACTTGGAGATGACAATATACTCGAGTAAGATGACAGGAAGTTATGTGTTTATGGTTTTGCCGGTGATTGTTAAATACAGTGATAGCAGAACATGGGATATGCCCCTACGGCCTTGGTTGCTTTGCTGTGTTTCATAACTACCTTCAGAGGTCTTGCTGTTACATTCTGCTAAGCAGCCGGGATAGCCCAGGAGAACAGACGCCGCAGGTAATTAACAGAATTCCTTACAGGACCTATAGGACCAGAGCCAAGCGACGGCTCTCAGCCCCAGCCGCGCCTACCGAGGACACGCCTCTGCGAAGCCACGCGGCTGAAGAGCTCACTCACCTTCACAGTAGGCGGAGTCTCCCTGGCCAGAGATGTAGCCGCTCTTGCACTCACAGGTAGCTTTTGTATTCCAGTTTTTGCACTCTGAGTTTTCACCACATTTAGGTCCTTCTGCGCAGAAGTTATGACCTAGAAGAAGCACATATAAAGGAAGCGAATAAAGGACTGCCACGTAATAAAGCAAGCATGGGACACTGTTGGTACACGTCACCCCGCATGAAAGCACGTCCTGCGGTATGGAAGGGCGCGGTGGTGGGCACTGGTGAGAAGGGACAGGAACTTGTGGACCATCCTGTGCTTGAGACTGCGTCCCCCTAACGCTCAAATGTGGTAAACTGATCCTCCTGAAAGCTTTTATCCGTACTGATCCTGAGCCCTCTTCCTACCACCTTCTTATATGACCAGTCTTTTTTAACTGTTTTATTGCAAAATGTACGATACATAGAAAATACATAAAACATATAAATATATAAAATAAAATTAATATAACCAGAATATTATCAGCACCCCTTGACTATACCTCCCCAAGGGATCCCCTCCCAGCCATCAGAGATAACTATGCTGAATTTTCTGTTAATCACTCCCTGACATATTCTTACAGTCTTACCATGTATATGTGCTTATTTCTAAATAATAAATCATTTAGTTGTGCCAATTTTGAACTTCATGTGAATAAAATCCTACTGAACATATCTTCTATGATGCATTTTTTCTATTCATCTATGTTAATGCCTGTGGCTATAGTTCATTCATTTGTCCGTGCAGTATAATATTCCATAGCATGGATTTTCCACAATTTATTTTATCCATTATACTGTGGATGGACACTTGAGTTATTTGCCTTGAGGCATGAGAATTGAGCCATAAAAGAAGAATAAATTCAGGCCCTAAGCTATTGAAAATGCAAGTGTTTCTTCTCTATACCCACTATCTAGAGTTAAGACTGGCAGGCAAGTCTCCTTTCACAGGATGGATTTCTCCTAATCATTCACTGAGGAGTCACCCTTCAAGGTCCTTGATGTATACATCTCACGGCAGCCCCAGGCTCTGTCTCCTGTCTACTTACTCAGTGTCCGTTAGAAGCCAGAGTCAACCACCAGGAGTTAGAAACTGCCCTCAAGCAAATGCCAACACCAGGGTGTCTGCTTATCTCAATGGAATCACCCTTTCTCAATATATCTGGTCTCTGATTTTTTCCCCTTACTCTATTGCCAGCTCCACCAAATTCTCAAAAATATATATATATTATGTAGCATTTGTAGGTGAACTAGGAGGAACAGGTTATACCTACCACAAATGCTGTGAAATTCAAATACGATAAGGCATATAGAAGCACTTTATCTTTAAATCAGTACATTTTAGTGAAAAATAACTGTACTGCTACATCGCATACAGGGTGGGACAAAAGGGTTACAGTTGTGAGTATGCAAAACACAGAGTTTATTCTTGGATTATCATCTATTGATTATTGTATTGTTTTCCATACATGCCCCACTCCATATTGTGGTCCCATAGGAAACAATAGATCCTGGAGTCAGGAGATCTGATTTCCAATTCAGGGTTTGCTGCTAACAAATAATAAATCCTTTTGCCTGTATAGGTGTAAATACTTGGAATGGATGATATCAGTGATTTTCAAACTACTCCTCAGAGTCTTGGGCACAGATGAGTTGTCAGCTGGGCTCATGTCCCCACCCCTGATTCAAATGGAATAGCTCTGCTTTTATTCTTTTGACATATTGATAATGTGAACAACAGTTTCTGACTTTCAAAAAATATAAAAATCACCAAACTATATAAACTTCAATTTTAATTCCTTTCAGTGATGACATTCTAGAACTTTTTTTCTGTGAAACAGAATTTTAAACCAATAATATTTAGGTTGTACTTATTCTAAAAGATAATCATAACTATTGCTAAATAATAAAAATAAAATTTGGGCAGCTATGCCTGGCATTGTATTAGGTGTTTTAAATGGGGATCATAATATTATGTACCTTATTAATATGAGCAGAAAGAGTTCAACAGGCTAATCCATGTAAAGCACTTAGAACAATTCTCGATACATATATAATAAGAGGTCGATAAATGTTAGTGACTGATGATAATAATAATGTTGACAACTATGACTGAAGTCCAAAATAACTTGATAACACTATTATCCTCAACTTCAAGATAAGATATGAGAAGTTCAAACTTACCACCATCTAGCTAAAAAGTGGAGATGCCAGGGCTCTAAGTTAATGTCCAGCAAACTCCAAGTCCCATGTACTTGTCACTATAGCATATATCATCCACTCAGATAGAAAAACCTAGAGATCAAAGGTGAAAGATGGAGCTGCTCCTCGGGACATTAGAGAGTGAATCCTAAGGCTTAGGTGAGCACAGAATCACATTTAGCCCACTATATATGACCTATTAACTGGTGGTTGCTCCAAGCAAAATCAGAGTAAGAACTTAACTTGTTGGGAATCTAAAAAGTCCATCAAGAATACTTCTACAAGGGCTTGGAAGGCTTATAATAACCATCACAACTAAACTTGAAGCTTTTGCTGCACAAGGGACAATTTTTACAGGTCCTAGTTCTCTTTGCCAGAGGAAGTACCTGGGCTTCCCTACTGTGTTAGAATTGAACAGTAATTAAGTTGTCATGCTTTCGTTCATTATGAAGCTTGACTCACTGTCTCATTTGCATCCATTATTACATGTATTCTTTGTCTGTTTCTTTTCTCTTCCTTTCCAGGAAACTGTAACTGTCCTCGTAGCCTTCCACGTTCATTTGATGGGTGGAACAAAGCCCCTCCGACACTGTTGCTTTCCCAATGCATATCTCTCTATCAAGCATGTGCCGTGCCAATTCACAATAGAGGGAGCTGGGTAAATTGTATTTCAAGGTACAGTGAAGGGCCATGGGACAAACCAACCTTAATGTCAAATCCACTTTGGTTGGGCCTATTATGCCAAAACACCTGTGTTTTTTTCATTAATCCAGGCCTTCATTCAAGCCATATTTATTTAGTGCCCGCCTGCCTTTCTCACAAGTGAACAATCATTCACTCATATGTATGGGGCCCTGTTCTGGGAACTGAAACACCATATGAGCTTCTGGGGGCAAAGCAAAGATATTTGAGAAATATTCTCTGCTCATGAGGACATTATAAACTCTAAGGGGAAATAAGCCAAACACAAGGGTAGCATAAATATGAGGCAATCTATGTTACGTGAGATGTGAGAGGAGCAAATTATCACGGTGTTTCAGAGAAGATGAAATGACTTCGAGATGATGCAAAATCTGAACTTGGGTTCACCTTAGGTAGAAATTTGAAAAGGGGGCAAGGCACAAATCCCAGTGGGAAAAATGGGTCACCAACCCTTGAGGAGGAAGGGTAAGTCTAAAGAACCTCAGCTCATCTGGCAGAGATGAAATAATAACAATAATTAACATTTACTGAGTACGTCTTTCTCCAAGACATATTCCATTATTACTTGCTGATGGAAAACTCAAAGTCAGAAAAAAAACAATTTATCATATAACAGAATACCATCCATGGATGAGATACCAAGATGGGTGAGATGCAACTGGAGCTCACACAAGAGTGCTGAAAGTGAGCAGACGCTCAGAAGAAGACAATCTGTTGAAATGAGCTTACATGTTTTACTAGAACCACATTCTTAATTTTAGTTCCTATAAGAGGTGCCATTCATTCATTAGGCAAATATTTATTGAACACCTACCATGTGCCTAAGGCTAAACACCTACCATGTGCCTAAGGCACTGTGTTAGGCAACAGACATATAACGAAATGCTGTGAACACCCAAACATGGCCTCTTTCCCCTTACACTGTAGGGGGACACTGCTGTGCGTATTAGGTACGTAGGAGATACTGCGGTGAAGGGAGGCCAGGTGCTCCAGGGAGGCGTCACGGGGAAGGCTGGCAGCACAAGGTATTAAAGAAAGGTTAGGGTGTTGAGGGTGGCGGAACAAAGGGTAGGAGTTCTAAATGCATGGGGCAGCGTGTGTCCATAACACGCTCAAGGAAGTTAAGGAAGGAGCATAAACACTGGGGTCACTCTTTTTCTCCTCTAGCTGGGAGCAGTTTGAAATTTGGACTCCCTCGGCCCTGGCCGGGTAGCTCAGCTGGTTAGAGCAGAGTCCTGATATGCCAAGGTCGCAGGTCCCATCTCACGACAGGGCGCATACACAATTCAACCAATGAGTGCATAAATAAGCAGAACAAATCAATGTTTCTCTCCCTATTTCTCTCTCTCAAAATCAGTAAGTTAAAAAAATTAATAAAATAAATAAAATGTGGACTCCCTCTAGTGGCCCTGTATCTACAGTTCTGTTGCCAGTGTTACCAATAACACCTGGAAAACAATCTGCTTTCTTTGGATCCACTGTCCCAATATGCATCTACTAAACCCTGCCTGTTCCAAGGAGGCCCCCACACTGCCACTCTCCAGATCCCACTCTGTACCCCTTATATGTATAGCAAAGCCATCCCCCCATTCTGGCTTCTACAGCCAATGCTGGACGAGCATCTTATGATTTACTACCGTAACTTCTTCCAGAGCAAGGGATGGATGGGCCACTATCTCTGGGCAAGACCTGGTTTCTTTCAGATAGTTCAAGTTGGATTCACAGAGCGTGCCCCTGCCTGCCCTCAGTCTCCTGCCCTTAATGTATCTCCCCAAGGTCAGACAGGTTACCTTTGAAATGATGTACCTGGGCAATCTGAAAATGTGCTCCAGAATCCCCTACCCTAACTCAAAGCCTAGAAAGCCAATCCCTCCCACATCTGCTGCTTGCCCAACCTTGAAAGTCATGTAAGGAGCAAAGGTACACTGAGTATAGCATATTCCCTGGTATGGAGATGGCTCTACCCATGGACTGGCGAGGAGGGGTATGGCCCAAAGAGCCTTCATGAAAAATGGGCACCCTTATGTACCCACGACCAACATGCATAGCACAGAAGCATGGGCCCTTGAGGCGTGAGGACATTTCTTTAACTCCTGTGGACAGAGGTTTGGGCCATAAGGATGGGCCTGTTAGAGACTGAGCTCTGGACTCTTGCAGGTTCTTAGAAAGCAATTGGTTTTTGTCTGCAATAGTCAACACTTAAGAGTCTTCCTATCCAAGCAGCCTGGCCTTCGTATTCAGTCTTCTTTCTGGGGCAATGTGCCTCCTTCTGGAGGCTCCCTGGGCCCTCACCCACTGTGGCACTTTCAGGACCACAGACTCCATGGCTCCCTGAGACTGCAGGCTCCTTCAAATGCCCTCTGTTTCGAGCCTCAACCGCTTAACGTATAGCCTTGTCATTGCAGTGTCTGCTCAGCCCAGGGCTGCAGGGATTTGATCAGATTCCATTTATCGATATGCAGAGGACCTGACCCATCTACAGACTGCCAGTTCCTCTACTTAGGCACCAAATTACATTCTCACTAAGTGCCTCTTTCCACCTCAAATAGCCTGAAATCCTCTTTCTAAAAATCATTTCAATTGCAAATTCACCTAAAATGATGAGGAAAACTAGAAACAAAATCATATGACTCCAAGGCTCTGGGGGGATTTAAATGAAGGGCATAAAATCTTAAATAGTACAAATAATCTCAACTAACGTCAGTCCAGGCCAGATGACAAGGCAAGTGAGCATGAATTAAAATTACAGATAAACTCATTGGGAACAGCTGTTGGAAAGAACTTTCTTCTCAACACCTCAAGTTTTAAACACGCAGCAAAACCCTCCAAAGTCATTGGCGACATTGAAGATACAATTAGGGTCTATTACGAGGAAAATGAAACCCTGAGGAGTGTTTCAGGAATTCGGGGATGGGCCAAATGATGTGTGTTTTCCCAGAGGGATCCTGAAAATACACAGTCAAGACTGTTGGCTTTTTTCCTTCCCCTTTAACTGAGAGGACCAGCAATATATATGTGAGTGACCTTTTTTGCTGGGGTCACATGCACGCTTTTATTACTTCTTCCAGGCAGGAGCTGAGATGTCATTCCAGTGCCCACGCCCCCCTTCTCTACCTCCTGGCCTCACACTTAAGTAGACAGGCTCCTGCTATATATAGCCATTACCCGAAGGTAATGATGAGGGTAAACAAATTTCATGCTGCTGGCACAAACGGTCCTGAGGCGACAAAGAAAAATGCAACGGGAATTAGGGTTGTTCTGGGGGACGCGGCTGGTGACTGAGACCTGGGCCCCAGCAATTGCACAGTGGCCTCTCCCTGCTAATGTCCATCACCTCGATTCTTTCTGCATGTCCTCCCTCCTAACTGTCCTGTAGATCTTTCCCTAGGGGCATCCTGGCTGCAATGACAGCCCTGGAGATTTCACCACCTGTTCAGCTGATCCCCTTTATTTTTCTCTAAAGGAATATTAGTTACAGCATTTTGCATGACCTGGGGTGTCCGAGCCCCTAGTCAGGATATCAGTTCTCTTGATACAGTGAACACCTTAAGTGAGCCATGGCTTATTATTCTTAACTCCAGGGTCTTAGGTTTAATTCCTAAAAACAGAAAAACTCAGTGTAAAGCTATAGTCTTCACCTCTCTTCTTGATTAGTTAATTGGGGGTAGTCAAGTATGAAACCATATAAGAAAATGGGCATGACTCAGTTGAAAATAAAAGTTAGCTTCAAAATCAAGCCAACACAAGCCAACACATTATAACTTGAGGAAACAAGTCATATCCCAGCAAAATGGGTTTTACTATTATTTCACATATCCAATATGTAGAGCTTCTCAGCTGGAACTAAAAATAATTTCATTCAAAGTCACTGACATAAAAATAACAGAAATATATGGTAGGAACATATCTTCATCTACCTAGTCCCCTACATTTAAAGAATCAATTCATAAAATGTGATCATGAAAACAACCATTATTTAAAAAAAAAAGTTGGAGGGCTTTCTGGATATTATATAATCAGCCAACTGGGATCAGAAAGCAAAAGGCACTGTGCTTTCTCGAATTCCCAGGCTAAGCCTCTTCACATCGGGTGGCTCATTGGAGTCCTAATGAAAATAAACCTTGGAAAACTTCAATTTCCTGAGCAGGCATGAGAAAGGTTCTGACTCAGACCTCTGAAAAATAATACTCTCCTGGGGTGAATTTCCCCCAGACTAATGACCTGACATTCACAATAAGACAGAGAGAGATGATAAATATGCTAATTAAGGGCCTCCGGGGCAGGTATAGAAACAGGCTACAGCCACTTCATTTTCAGGAACCAATAATATCAGGGTGGTCGACACCAGAGAACCGAAAACACAGCACTGCCCATCTCTGAACCCATAGCTCAGGCCACCAGAGTCCCGCCTCCCACCCGGCTGCCTGCCAGTCAGGGCACAACCTCAGCCCACAAAGCAGACGCGCGGCCTTTCCATGCGCGGGATAAAAATCACCTTACATAGAAACCGAGTGCCTCTCACCTTCTCATTACTTTCTGTTTTAGGGAGGGGAAAGGAGGAGGGGGAGAAGAGCTGAATAATTTGTCTTAGCGGGGCGCCCCGGGCTTCCTAAGGCTCAGCCCCGCAGAAGAGTAATAGTCCAAGCCCTCTCCTCGGGCAAGACCCCACTCAGCAAACACGGACACGCGGGAAACGGTAAAAGACGACCAGCAGATACGGGAGAAAATAGTCCCCACACCGTTGTGAGAGGCTATGATGTTCCCTCTAAAGATACTCTTGGGAAATAAATTGGAATTAAAGTGATGTGGAGTCAAATTCACGGAGAGCATAGTTTGAGACAATAGACCTTTGAGCTCATCCGGATTGATTTTTTGTTAATCGGCATATAAATTTTACGTTTTCATGAAATAAAGAATGCCCCGCTGCCCAGATAACCACGTCTTTCGTTTTCTGGTTGTCAGATACACAGAGCAAGCCCCAGCATGTGGACAAGTGGGCGGGGGTTCTGGGCTCCTCTCTGCTCTGGGTCAACAGGGTGGAAGGAGGCAATGACAGTCCGTGCTGCTGGAAAGGGCCTTGGTCAAAAAGGGTGCTTCCTTCATTCCAGTGTCTGAATTCTGGACCCATGTACCTCAAGAGTTTAATTCAACTCACTCGCCACAAGAAGCCTCCCTGCCCCCACCATATGCTTTCTGAAGACATGTTCCAGTTCCTGCCAAAATGTACATAAATACACACCCCTCCAAAAAACTGTCAACTGCCAAATAAAAGTTAGTAGCCTCCTGGCTGACAAGGAAGCAGGTAGGAGAAAAAAGAAGAAAAGCCTCAATGTCACAGATCGGCCCTGGCTCTGACCTCATCTCTGAAGCCCCAGTCCTGCCTCCCACGTTCCCTCAGGGTGAGTTGGGTTTAGTGAAAGCCACCAGGTTGCCAGCAATAGGAGCCTTGAACGAGTCCGGTGTTTAATGAGATGTCACAGCCTCGGCATCTTCATTGGTGCAGAAGCACATGCACTCTGAGAAGTGCTAGCAGAGGCAGGGACACCTGGTCTATTGTAAATGGGTCAGAGCAAGGAAAGTCCTCTTGAATTTCTGTGGGATAATCAATGATTCTGCTCTAATGAAACCATAAATCAGAAAAGATTTAAATAAACTGAGTCCCACATGGCACCTCAACAAATAGCAACTGATGGATTTTGCATTAAATTGTAAGACCTCCCTAACAACCCTATCAGTTCCCAATAAATGCATCCCTCTGAAAATGCCAGTCAATTGTGAGGTCTTTCTAAAGCATTTCAGCGGCAAATATGCTAGCAGCCATGAAAGCAGATAAATAAGGGAAGATGCTCTGATGGCATGGTTATCATGTCACTTTATTCTAAGAGCCATTCATGGCTATCAACACCCTGAGGTTTCCTAGGAATGTTACCAAAATACTGCTCTCTCATGACCAACCACAGAGAGAAATCGCAGCCTCAGCTGAAAACACTCCATGATCATATACAACATTTTTATATATCAGAAGGTGCTAGCGAAGGGGCCAGCACATCACAGGCTGCCACCTGTTTGTGTAAATAAGATTGTATTGGAACACAGCCACTCATTTACTTGTTTACGCATTGTCTATCCTGCTTTTGCAATACAACAGCAGAGGCAAGCAGTTGCAGTAGAAAACCTCTGCTCCCCCGACCCCCCAAGCCTAGAATGTTTACTTTGAGGCCCTTTACAGAAAATCTATGCCAACCCTTGTGCTGAAGAAAATCCTCACCTGAGAATATTTTTTCCATTGCTCTTCAGAGAGAGTGGAAGGGAGAGAGAGACATCAATGTGAGAGAGGCACATCACTGGTTGCCTCCCACTCGTGCGCTGACCAGGGCGGGGGGTCGAACCTGCAACCGAGGTATGTGCCCTTGGTTGGAATCAAACCCGGGACCCTTTAGTCTGCAGGCCGACACTCTAATCACTGAGCTAAACCAACTAGGCCTGGAGAAAAGATTTTTAAAAAGTAAAATATGAGGTTACCTGAGTTAAACTGCTGCACTGCTGATTCTTCTTAATTCTAGACGCTTTGAAAGTAAGTGAAAAGGGATCTAACTCACTGTTTGAGCACGTGGAGGGGATCTGTGGCGGGTATGCTTTCAAAACAACGGCTGTCAGGTAAACTGGATTTGTTTTTTTCCGATTTCAAATAAAATTAAGGATCTCCTAGCCTCCTAATCAGACCTCCTCATCTAATTCTGCCTGGGTGAGAAGTTTCCGAGAGGAAGTGATATTTGAGCTGGGGGTTGAAGATACAAAAATAAATTTGGGAAAGAAGGAAACTTCAAGAAGAGAAAGCAAAAGAAGTTCTCCCCCAGAGTTAATTGGCAATTAGATGTTACCTACCTGAACCCTTTTTCCTCACAGGAAGTATAAACGTTATATAAGAATCAAAAAAATAAAACATTAAAAAATAAAAATAAACATTATATATAAGTCTACAAGTAAGGATTTACTGTAAGCCATCCTCTGTCGGATGGGAACTGGCCCATGGAAAGGGCTGAAAGAGTCGCTTCCCATCTCACTCATGAGAAATATGTAATAATAACGATGATGGTCGTTATTGCAGGAACTGTCATTATCATCATTAGAGGAGCTACTGCGCATTGGACATTTATCACATGCTGGGCACGTTGCTAGGTGCTTAGGCGTCATCCCATTAAATCCTCACAACGGCGCAGTGAAGGAGATGCTGTTACCACCCTGCTTTACAATCAAGGAGACCGGGACTGAGAAAGGGCAATAGGATATGCAAGTTCCTAAGCAGCAGAGCGCACATTTAGAACCCTGTGCCGTTACGGTCACGCAACTCATTCAACCCCCAGGTCCCCAAAGCCACTCGCACCCCCAGCCCAAGCCCGGTCGCACCGAGCCCACTTACCCCTGCAAACACGACAGCACTGGTTCTCTGGGAGAATGTGGTCCTTTGCCGAGCAGTTCAAAGGAGGGCATGCTTCTGTGATTTTTACCAAAACTCCCCCCTGCAAGTCAGATAACAAGAAGACAAAATGTTCATATTTCTAGTCGATGATACCAGTGTCTAACGCTCTCGTTAACAGCCTGCGGCGGTAACAGCCTACGGTAATTAGCAGCACTCCCAAGAACTCCACAATCGTGACAAAGTCAAGAAGTCAACG
This sequence comes from Miniopterus natalensis, assembly GCF_054644295.1. NCBI lineage: Eukaryota > Metazoa > Chordata > Mammalia > Chiroptera > Miniopteridae > Miniopterus > Miniopterus natalensis. The sequence continues at coordinate 53,284,650 of NC_142091.1, read as the reverse complement.
GGCGAGCCTCCTGGAGGAGGTGGCACATGTCCCTTTCTACACCAAGAGCCTCAATGTCCACGGACGGTGTTTGAGTCTGGTCAATGTCACAGAAGGTCACTGAGGGTGCCGTGCTGGGAAATTGTACCAATCGACTGTTGGGCAGGGAGCCTTCGTTCGTAGTGTTTGTTGACTTCTGTGGTGCAGGTACCAGGGCGACGGCAGGTTTTGAACTACCAACCTGGTGTCACTGGACCCAGAGGTGGGAAGTGTACGTGAGCTCTCACGAGCTTCCGTGAGCCCATTTCAACTCCACTGCATCACGGGCACTGTGAGCCCAAGGATGAGTAAGACATCTTCCTTGCCCTGAATGAGCTCACAGTCTGATTAGAAATAGGGGGGAAAAAAACCACCTTCATCCAGAAACTATAATATAGTACAGTAAGTTCTAAAAAAAGGTGCTCTAGTTAAGATATGATAATGCGTCCTGGGAGAATAGTTCATTCTGCCCAGGTGTGGAGAAATGATGGCGATGCCACATTTGAAAGAACCTGAATAATGGATTAAAGAAAGAAAAGGCTTTCTCTGCAGAAGAAATAGACAAAGCGCCAAGGCACACAGGTACGAGAGAACTAAAGAGGGCTGCTTAGGTGAGCACTAGAGTTTCCCTCGAAATAACTAAAATCACTTACGATAAAATTTTAAATACTCAGCAGGTGAATCTTTATGACCTCACTTCACCAAAGATCCTTTTTGTTGATATTATGAGCATCTGTATTTAGATTTGCTCTGAATTTTAAGAATGAGTCCATTAATCTTCTAAAAAAGGGTTTGAGAGGCCCTTATTTGACATTGTTAAGTTTTCCTCTTTTTTATAAGTATAGCATTTTCTCACTTGTATGTTCTTTCTTTATTTTTAATGTTTTTCAATTACAGTTTACACTCAATGTTATTTTGTATTATTAGTTTCAGGTGTACAGCATGGTGGTTAGACAATCATATACTTTACTCTGTCCCATTCTTAAGAGGATGTTTAAGAAGCAAGCTCGAGAAAGAAAGTCTCATTTAAGGCCAAAAGGTGGTTTTCAACACAGATGGGAGAACAGGATGGAGCCAAGAGTAATGAGGAAGATACTAAGTTTTCTGTCTCCAGAGACTCCATCATTCCCGTGGCCCCACAGCTCACTGATCTGGCAGGACCTCCCATTCCATTGGGCACATCCATTCTTAATAAGAGCATAACATAACTTTAAATGTCAAATAGAAATTTAATTTCCAACTACTCATCATTTGGATCACTGGCACCATGGCTTCCTGGCCTTTCTTATAATTTTCAGCCCAGACAGTTCAGCCTCTAGCGTTCCTTGGGGTGTCTTTTTTCCTTCCCTTTTGTTCCTTATACTTGATCTGTCCAAAGGCAACTAGATCTCTTGCTTTTCTCATGATTCTACCTTAAGTCGGGCCCTAAAATCTGAGAATCCCTTCTGCTGTTCACCCCAGTTCGCCCTTTCAGCTACATCCCATCCTGTCTCAATCCAGGCCACGCCGTGTGGCCCGGGGCCCGGAGAGTTAGCGCCAGGCTTAGGGCGAGCGTGCCCATCAGATGTACCTTCGCTTCTGCAGGGAAACAAACCAATCATTACAAACCAATGGAAGTTAATGACCTTACTATTAGGAGCTCAAGCTAAGTGCCAAGGAAAACACAATGCTTAATTACTTACCGCTACGGCCTCTTCTCTTACCCTTCAATATTAATATATTTATTCATTAGCTAGTGCCTCCTTGCATAAATAAGAGCAGCAGTAGCGGGCACTGTGGGACCTCCTTTATCAGTTCTGTGAGCTCACCCCCCAGCTTCCGAGTGTTTTGCTGCTCGTGGTTCATCCTGCCACCCTCAGAGGGTTGCTCTCGGGCACTGGGGCCACTCTGCCCAAGCAGAGAGCCAGGGTTCCCTACCAGTTCTACATCTCCCACTCCCAAGGCCCAGAGCCAGTGACTAACAGGCACGGGAGGTTCTTTACCTGGAGGAGAGACAATAGCTGGAGAATAATTTACAGCCCAGAACCCCTCGCAGGGACAGGGTCTGTCCGGCCTTTCACCTGAACTCTCCCCTGCTCAGTTTCTTGCCCTTCCCTCTCCTGCACCTCCCACACCCTTACACTGGCTTCTCCTGGGAGCTACTGAAATGAATCACTTGTGCTAAAATCCTTAGCTCAGGGTCTGCCTCTGGGAGAAACCATGCTAGGACGACAAGATAAATTTTACTCTTACTATCAAAAATCAAACTATTAAAAGAAATTTCTCTAGGTAGTGAGATTCCGGAGTGATTTCCATTTGCTTCCTTATATGTTACCCTCTACATTCCAAATTTCATATCTTGTGTGTATATCTGCTTTTGTAAAAAAATAATATTAAAAATAGTACAGAAGACTTTTTTAAATAATCACCACGAAAGGTTCTTTTTTAAAAGGGGGCTTGCTTTGCTGATTAAATCAGTCAACAATTGTAATCAACCTTTAACATATTTGATGAGTAAGATGTTTCCAAATGTATAAATAGAGACAAACCTTTTGCATGAATTTGAAAATAATATGAACTGTGATTACAGTCGCTTAAGTGCCACCAAATCCATTTAGGCCGGCCACATAATTAGGCACAAACCTTTCCTAACTTTATTTTCAAAACTATCTCTAGTAAGAAGTATCTAGTGATTAACATTTTTGAATCCTCCTGATTACAGTATGTTATTTTCTGACCCCTGGAACTCTGCATTGGTGGGGAAATATGATTATTTCTGTCTTTCCCATTTACAGTAACCATCTCCATGTCGGTCAAATAGAAACACTTTCAAACTACTAATCACTGTGCTTCAAACTGAAGTTCTAAGAACATAAAATTCACATCTTTAAATAAAAAAATAATTGTTGTTTGCCTAAATAAGTATTGCAGGGCATCGATAATTGGACAAAAGTGAGCAAGGCATCTAGGAGACATTATTCATCTTGATTTTTTAAAAAGATGTCAACCTCTAAAAAAACGTGGTGAAAATATTTGAAATAAGAATTTTTTGTTTGTTTGTTTAATTGGTGTTGCTGAAGCTTTAAAATAATCCCAGGAAAATGGAAATGGATGGATCTCCAGGCAACCTTTTGTCAAATGGGGCTATGCACTGGTACCACAGAACACAGAAAATTATATGAGTAATTATTTGCCCAATTCCCCCAAGGATAGTACTTACATAGTACCATTTTAAATGCCTAGGAGAGAAGTTAATTCATTACATACAACAGGTGCCATAGGGCACTAGGGCTTCATTCTTGCAAAAGGCTGCCAAGGAAAGACCTGAGGCCTTCTGATCCTACACCCATCACCCTCCTTCCCTGCTGACAACACCTATTAAATGTGTCCCAAGGCTCTTCTATGGCCTTTTATAAATGCTACCCTTTATCAAGGCAATCAGTGAGATATTGCCTGACCAATCTGGTCTCAGGTGGATTAAAAAGTGATAACTCAATCCTTCTGAGTTTACTCTTCTAAAATTCAGAAATGAGAATTACTTCCAAACAAGTCTAACACAATGAGGAGTGGCAGTGGAGAGGCTAAGAGCCAGAGGGCACGGGTTCAGATCCCAGCCAAGCTCACTGACTCGCTCTATGACTTCGATCTTCTGTGCCTCGATTTCCTCATCTGCAAAATGGGGCTAAAAATAGGACCTACCTCAAGAGTGTTATTATGATGTTTATATGAGGTTATGTTTTAAATAGTGTCTAGAAAATACTAAGTGATCAAGAAATGTTAAATACTGTTAATGACCCTTCTCTTTATACACAAAGTAAACATTTAGTTAATAACAATAGAAAAATAATAAATGACGAAATTAATGACTTTTAAAAAACAATGGAATTATTCACATATACACATCACTTGCGCAAAGAAAGTAACCTATCTACCCAACTTCTTTCTAAATTGTAAGAATAAAACAAAAAAACAAAACAGTAAAAGATGAACCAAAGCCTATAGGGCACCCACAATGTGCCAATAACACTGTTAAGTGCTACTCCAATAATCTGGAATTTGAATCTGTGCCCGTATCTTCTAGATGACTCAGATGGTGTCTGCCTGATTCTCTCTGGTGATTGCAGAGATCAAGTCATAATTGTGACCCTGCTGCTTCTGCTCAGAAAGTAAAAGGGGTTGGCAGTTGTAAGTGACAGATACATGGCAGATACTGGGGTCATCAGCAGAATGGGCAAAATTGCCTTTAGTCAGCCCGGCTTTCCCAGAGGTAGAAGAAAAACATAAGGGTTTTAGAATCCAAATCATTTTCCCTCACCTAAAAGTGAAACAATTTACAGAGAACATGACATGTGTCTTACAGTCAGGGAGAACATGTGTGGCCATGTGGAATAAGAAAAAAAGTTTACATTTATTGAGGACTTAACTCTATGCCAAGCACTCTGCCAAGTTCTTCCATGTTTTATCTCATTTAACCTGCCCAACATCCCGGTGTGGTGATATGCAGGCCCCATCTTGGAGACCACCCACCAGCTCCCCACTCCCAGGCCTGGTGGCTGGCCTTGTTGATGGGGAGATCACAGAGCCCAGCGGCCACACCTCCCTGCCTGTGCCACAGCCTGACGCGCCCGTGAGCACAGCACCTCCTCACGCAGAGACCACCACACCCGCGTTCCCACCAGACTGTCTGGACCCACGGAATTTCTGGCATTCCCAGGGGCAGTCAAGAAAGAGCGAATGGGGAACACAACAGGGAAGTTCAAGGGATTTAACCCCAGGAGGAGATACTGACCAATGAGAGACAGAAAACAGGAAAGAGCCTTCCCTCCATCCAAGTCCCCCATAAATAACTGGATTCAAGCTTCCTGAGAGGTTCTGCAGGTCTCTAATGCTTCATTCTCCCCTGTCTTTAAATCCTTTCCTTTTCCCAGCAAATGAAATAGTACAGGTACAAACACAAGCAAAAAGGGGAATCAACGAGCCAAGCGAAGATGGCCTAATCTGAGACAGTGGCTCTGGTCAGCATCTCCGCAGGTGCCCCACGAAAGCAGCCGTGCTTAGTGGTGGGCCTGTGGCCGCTCTGACACACCACCTCACGGTGACTCTCCCTCCTCCCTTCCTTCCCTCTGTCTCGCACGCTGGCACTGCTGGGATGACACCTCACCCGAGTAACTGCAGGGCCAGCTCCCACGCTTTATCTAGCACGTCGCTCAAATACCACCTCTTCAGAGAGGCCCTCCCAGGCCACCCATCCCCACCACAGAGCCCTCTGTCCTTTCAGCCTGGTTTATACTGTTTATAGAATTTGGCATTATATTGTATTTTTATTTGTTTATTTTGTTACTGCCTGTCTCCTCCAGCACACCGCCAGTGCTATAAAGAGAGAGACGTTGTTTTGTTCACTGTTGTACAACCTGGTAGGCACCATGCAGCCCATATACTATGCATGTTTGTTGAACGATTATTGAATGAGATCCACGGTTCTACACATCTTATTTCAAGAAACACATGGCAGGCAGGGGACAGAGGCATGTTCTAACATTGTATCAGATACTTGGGAGTAGAGGGGACACTGTCCTCAGCTGTTATCACAGACTGATTCCAACACAACTCAGAACCCTTTCCCAGAGCACCTGCCATCCTTCCTGACTCCCAGTAGCTTCTGTCTCCCTTCCGCTTCTCACATCCTTCCCTTAATAGCTTTTCCCAAGGCTACCTGGCCCACAGTTGACCAACCACAAGCTAACCACACAATGACAGTAGGTGGGACCTCCACATCCCGGACTCCAGTGCACCACAGAGAGTCCTTCTCCTCAGGGACCCACTCAGGCCAACAGGCTCCACTCCAGAACACTATCTAAAGCCAATATATCTACCTGAAATTCCCCACAAGTGATGAGGATGCATAAGATTGAAACTTACTCGGCATTCCCGACAGCTCTTGGTTAAAATCCGCTGGCCTTCAGCAAGGACTTTTCCTCCATAGATACATTTTGCTGTAATAAAACAGAAAAATGGGTCAGACAGTCACACTATACAACCAAATAATCTCAAAGGCACCATCAAACTCCAACAGATTCCACAGAACATAGATTCTCTGATTCTAAGAAACACAAATCTCTTTGTCTAGAGTAAAACATGGGAATAGTGTGGGAATAACTGCTGAATTCCCTAGTCAGACCATCATCATAATTAAGTTTGTCATGAGTCCTTCACACCAAGGATATACAACTATTTCAATGTTGCAGCTGCAGAAGAACTAGAGAGTGAACTGATGCGGTTAGAAGTTAAAACAAAGAAGTGGTTATCAACTCCAGGGAGCACAAGAGCAGCAGCTTTGATTCAGACACTCCAGCTATAAGATGAATGACGAGGTGAGAAGGAACTCATATATGTTCCATTCATCAGAACCTCAGCCACAGTGCAGAAAGATGCCATTTTTCCCTTGTGACCATGAAAGCTGCATGTCCTTAGCCTATCTGTTCCCGAGAAGCTCAGAGACAACTGAGAAATAGGCCAAGCCATTCAAGTGCTTTATCAATGCACCAAAGAGACTGTCTTTGGAAAGGTGAGCTTAATAGGCTAAGAGGGACATAGCGTAGATGGGCTTTATGGAAAAGTTAAAAGAGAAGCATAAATGGAGCTCCCGCCACTCAATTTAGATTCCACTGGGACTCAGTCTTTGACTCAACGTGCTGACCTACTTTTAAGCAAGTGCAGAGTATGTTAATTTGATATGATCCTCATGTGTCTCCACCAAATTCTCCAGCCACATCAACAGGAACAGGGAGGCAAAGGCCTGATCACTCCCTCTCCCACCCAGATGAGGAGCTTTCTAGCCCTAGTCCTGGGAGAAGCCGAAATGAAGAAATGCACTCTAAGAGGGTTTCACTTTTTGTTTTATAAAAATCACTTCACCTCTCAAAGCCTCCATTTCTATATCTGTTAAAAAAGGTTGATTAAATGCAATAATTTCCTAGTTCTACAATGTTATGACTCTCACAGAATGTTCAAATATGTAGGGACCTTAGCAATCAACTTGTTCAACTCCCTCTTGTTAGCACAGGAAAAGGAAAGCCCAGAGGCACTGGCTTACTTAACATCATGATCCCATAGAAGATGCTGTGCTGTGCTATCCAGATCCCCCTCCATGGCCAAAGGACACATTACTGCAGCTGCCAGGACAGCTGACAACCAACAGCTACCAGCTAAATACTGATCTAGGACTTGCCCTTGGCTGAAGAGAACCACCTGCCCAAGGTCAAGTCCCCTTTAGCCAATAAGTGGTTAATGAAGGTAGTACAAAGTCCTGGCCCCTAGCCCCAGCTTGGGGTAACTCTGAAAGGTCTTTCTAGCTCCAGAAGTCCCTGCAGCAATTCCTTTCAGAGTCTGTTTCCCCTCAGAACCTGACCTGCTGCAATGCTCTCCTCACTCAAATCTGCCCCACTCTAATACCCACTCTCAGTGAGTGGGCCCAGTATTCACCCCAGCACCACACCACACCCCACCACGTGATAGCCTTCTAACCTCTCCTCTTACTCAACCCCATGTCTGACCAGTACCCACATCCTAGCAACGCTCCCTCCTTGAGTTTCTCAAGTCATCTTATTATTCTCTGTTCCCCACCAGCTGCCCACAGACAGTCTCCGTTCAGGCTACCATCATCCCTCCAGTTTAATGTACCAGAATGTTCTATAACTGTCTTCTGTGTTCTGATCTCAATCGTTATCCAGTCCTTCCCCAGACAAAAGTCAGACCTTTTTTAAAATGCAAAGACAAGGCCCCACTTGAAAATATTATGAGTCACTAACTCCCTCAATATAGTCCAAATTCCTTAATTCAGCACTCAAGGCCATTCATGTGCCTCCTCTTTATCTGTCAAGCTTCATAGCTCACCAGTTCCTGTGCATTCACGAACCCTCCCTAACATCCACACCTCTACATATGCTCCAGCCAGGCGTTCTCTCTTGCTCCTGGGATCTGCATATACTGTTCCCTCCTAAGCCACACCCACCTTCACTGGCAACCTCTCCTCCCATATATGCCCATCTGTTTCAACTTAGGTCTGACTTCCCCCAAGAAACTGTTCTTGACTTTTAAAGCCGTGCGATTTCTGTTGTCCTCTGGACCTACCCTAACACAGCACTCATCACATTTTATCTCAGTGGCCCAATTAATCACACATTTCCCCTGCTAAACGTCACCACAGTGAAGGTAGGGACTGTGTCTCTTCATAATTTTATCTTCAGCCCCAAGCTCAGTGCCTCTCTGGGCTTGTTGTTAGTAACAATAAATAATATTAGAATTAATGAGCCTCTAGTAGGTAGTAAAAGCCAGTCGAATTTCCTGATTCCCAGATAAGAGTTCTTTCTGCTATTCAATGCAATTTTTAAAACTTATTTTTATTTTTCAATTACAGTTTACATTCAATACTCTTCTTTATGAGCTTCAGATATACAGCAAAGTGGTCTCCCCGCTGCTTTAAGTACCCACTGGCCCCACACATACTCATCCCGATATTACTGACTGTATTCCCTATGCTGTGATCTACATCTCTGTAACGTTAAAGCAGACACCTAGGGCTTCAGAACAAAAAAGCGGTGACGACAAAAAAGTAGAGAAACAGTGTAATTTCCTACATAGGCCCCTTCCTTCCCTCATTAAATACAGATAGATTGATAGATGATAGATAGATATAGATAGATAGACATAGATAGATAGATACATAGATAGATAGATAGATAGATAGATAGATAGATAGATAGATAGATAGATGATAGGTAGATAGGTAGATAGGTAGATAGGTAGATAGGTAGATAGGTAGGTAGGTAGGTAGATAGATAGATAGATAGATAGATAGATAGATAGATAGATAGATAGATAGATAGGGATGATAGATAGATAGATCCTTGACCATCTTTTATGCCTCAGTTTCCTAGACAAATCATGGCTCACTGGTCCTAACGATGATGTGGATTCCCCGATTCCCTTGCATGAGAGACACACCTCCCAAAGCCTGGAATCCCTGTCTAAGGAGCTCCTGCGCTCCCCAGCACAGCTGCCACCAACTTGGCAAGACGGCTCTCTCCAGAGTGACAGTCCTGCTAAACGCCCCACTGTCAAACCTGCCATCTGCTCCTTGGCGCAGGCTGGGGAAGCAGAGAAACAGACTTTTCTTCTGCATTTTGCCCCTTGCCACCCCCACAAGGGTAATGAGCACGCTTGCTACCCTGTCTTAAGACACGTGCCTGAGTCCTCTCTTCCCCTGACAGATTAATCCCCGAATCCTATCTGGAGATGGGAAGGTCTTCTTGTTTACACTCCACAGCACATGCGGGGAGCACCCGGCCCTGAAATCCACCAGTCTGGTATAAAAATTAAATGTCCGCTGAACTCGATGCCCTCCCACAGCAGCGAGCTTTGGGGGCTGCAGACGAAATCGGCATGATTCCCACGCCTCGGCCATCTGCAGCTTTGGCACTGGGGCGGGACGTGTCTCTGATTACAACATCAAGTATCAATGAAATTACCTTAGGACAGTTTTCGGGATCACCACAGGAGGTCACAAGACTGCCCCCTAGTTTCTCACACTCACCCCACTTCTCTGACAGGGCCCCTCCTTCCCTGCACCTGCCCTCCATATGCCTGACATCAGTCCCTATTATCCACCCTTCTGATCTCCAGCCAAAAGGCTTACTTTCGACATCTGAGGAAATTCAAGCATAAGGTGAGTCAGGCTCCGGTGCCTCTGGCTGGGGCTTTGGGACTCCAGTGCAACAGCTTTTGGTGCTGTAGAAATGTAAATGCATACCCGAAGCTCTTCATACCACACCGGGGATGTGCAAACGAGGACACTGCACAGTGTCCGACCGTGAAATTGAAACTCGGCACCGACACACGCTCCTCCATGATGTCAGAAACAAATGGACCGGGGATTTCGAGAACCAGGCACGCAGTTGTACTTTTTTGCACTCACAGACATCTGGCCTTCGAATGTGAACGTGATTTCTCTAGTGCAATGATTGGACACGTTTGCCATTTGGGTGCACACCGAATAAACAACTGGCAGGTACGATTTAGCACCCCTGTCAGATGTGGGCATGGGTTGATCCGTCTTTATTTAGGTCTCTGCACGCTGCACATACTCCGGCCATCCCTGGGCGCGCAGCAGCTTAGCATCAAGATCCGCACTCGGTGTTCGCTAAAGGAGAGCGGCGGTCAGGGAGGCGGAGCACCCGGGACGCCTCCTCCCCCGTGCGCTCGCTCCCAGAGCTGGCTTCTGGCCTGAGGTTTCGCTGGCAGCGCCTCTGCCGCAAGCACTTTCACCACAAACGTTTTCACCACCTAACTGGCCATTGGCAATTTCACCATAAAAGATGAAATAACTTGTTTTTTATTTTAATCTTTACCGGAGGATAATTTTTTTCCATTGCTTTTCAGAGAGAGTGGAAGGGGGGGGAGAGAGAGAGAGAGAGAGAGAGAAACATCGATGTGAGAGAAACACATCGATTAGTTGCTTCTACACACACCCCAACCAGGGCCGGGATTCGAGCCTGCAACGGAGGTACGTGTTCTTGGTTGAAATTGAACCCAGGACCCTTGAGTCCACGGGTTGACACTTTAACCACTGAGTCAAACGGCTAGGGCAAAAATAACTTCTTAATAGATTTTTTTTTTCTCCATTGACGAATCAACCGCCTTCAGCTGACCTAATGTATTTGAGCTAGTTGTCGATTTCATTTCTCTATTGACAAAGTTCTCACAGTGCTCCCATTTTTATACCATATAAATCTTAGCCAGAAGGCATCCTACAGTAGAAAATGATTACATATCAGTTTTTTTGCAAATCCTTTGGTGACCACCATCGTCCCCTCCCACCGGTCAAAACCAAAAGTTTACCAAACTATGGCAAGTAGAATAAAAGCAGCTGCGAATTTGAAACAGTCTTCAAGAGCATTAATCATCGATTCTTCAATGGGAAATGATATCTCTTAATGAAGAAAGAAATTACAGCGGGGAAAAAAAACTGCAATGCCAAAGAGTAAACAATTCACACAAACAAACACAAACAAACAAATCTGAAGTGTAACACTCTGAACAAAAGACTTCAAAGGCAATGTATATTTGTTTTTTGCAATGAAGTCTTTTTAATTTTGCTACCAATTTTTCATTTTGCATTATGTTCTCTTTAATGTTCTTTTTTAATTTTTCATCCTTTTATTTGTCATAGCAAAATTGCCTTTCAGCAATTACCCAGTGAAAATGCTGGCGGCAAACATACTCGCAGCCGAGATGTTTACGGGGAAGCTCCCTGGAACCCTCTAAGACAGACACCCACATCAAACCGGTTGCTCCTCGGGCATCCCCAGCTCAAACACACCAAACAGAATGTAGTGCTCCCCGGACTACTTCTTCCACCTGCCTTATCTCCGTTAATCACACTGTGAGTCTGCCACCAGCTCTTGTTCAAAATCCGGCGACTTCTCTCCTACAGACAGCCTGTCCTTGATCCATTGGTCTCATGCAAGAAAATGCTTACGGAATGCTCACAGTGTGCCAGTCTTTGAGCTACCACCACTCACCTCCATCCCCCTTCCTTCTCTTTGTCCCTGGGCAGCCCCACCGCATCCACCTGGAATACGCCTGAATCTCACACCCAACCCCCTCCAGCTCTCCCGATGCAAGTCTTTGTAAAAGCGCTTCTTTGATTATGTCACAACCCTGCTTTAAAATCTTGCTTTTGAGTAACCAAACCAATGCTGTGTTTACTTCCATGATTTCCCATGTGTGATTCCTTGTGTGATTCCCACCTTGTCCACATAACAAACTCCTCTTCACTTGTCAACAGCCTGCTCAGCTATTATCCCCCTGTGAAGGTTTCCTAACACACACGTACACACGCACACGTGCGCACTTGCACACGCACAAGCTTCTGATGGAGTTCGTCTCCCCTTCTCTGCACTGCCGCGGCATCTTACAGGCAGTGCATGTCACCCAGTGCTCTGTGGCACCGAGGTGGTGCACGCATCTCCGTGGACAGCAGCGGGTAGAGGAGACGGGTTAAGAGCAGCAGATCTGGAGCCAGACTACCTGGGTTTCATTTTGGCTCCACCAAGGCTGAGAGACCTTGGGTAAGTTACTTCACCTCTCTGTGCTTCACTTCCTCATCTGTAAAATGGGGATAATAGTGAGGCCTATGACTTCAGGATATTGGAAAAATTAAATGAATTAACACACATAAAAGGACTTAACCAGAGTGCCTGGCAAAATGAAAGATCCATGTGCACGTGCTGTTGCACCCAGAGGTAAGGACAGCATTTGGGGGCGAAACCTCAGTAAGGATGGCCAAAGAAATTAAATGGAATACAGTCATCATCATCCATCCCCACCCCAGCTTTGCAGCTTTATTTCTCCTCGCCCGTAAGAATCCCCTGTTATCAGACAATTGCCTCCCTTTCCCTCTGCCATCTCTGTTCCTTTGTAAGTGCTCTTCTGCACAGCTGAAGATTCCCTCTCTGTCTTCCTCAAATCTCTGACAGTTCTCAAGTCTGCCCTCCAAAAAAGATACAGACTCCAGGACACCACTGCCCGGAGATTCTGCTATACTAGGCCAAAGAGAGGCCCTGGGAATCTGCAACTTAAGAAGTTTGATGCCTTGCCCTGGCCAGTCTTGCTCAGTGGTTAGAGCATCAGCCCACAGACTAAAGGGTCCCAGGTTCAATTCTGGCCAAGGGCAAGGACCTTGGTTGCAGGTTCGATCCCCAGCCCTGGTTGGGGCGTGTGTGAGAAGCAACCAATCAATGTGTCTCTCTCATATCAATGTTTCTCTCTCTCTCCCCCTCTCTGTCCCCCTTCCACTCTCTCTGAAAAGCAATGGAAAAAAATATATATATATATATATCCTCAGGTGAGGATTTAAAAATAACAAAAAGAAATCCAATGCCTTGAATGGAGCAGACACCCAACAAATGTAACTCCCACACCACTTCCTGAACTGCGTGCCCACAGCTAAAGAATCTAGAGGCTCTCAAGTTTTCCCTGATGCCTGAGGATCATTCTAGTATCAAGAACTGATACCTCCACTATAAAAATCTCCTTGCTCTTGAAGAGGGGCTTCTATTCAGAACAGCACAAAGTACTTTTTTTAGGCAATGAACTGAGACATGGAATCTTAGACAAAGTTCTCTCCTCTTTCCAATCAGATGCCGTCTTTTATAAGTGCTACAGCTCCTGAGGCCATGACAAGCACAAGAACACTTAATAAGTCAGCAGACAAAACAATTTGCTTTTGTACAGGGCTCCTATTGCCTGAGCCAGATCAATACCTTTTCTTCCAGTCGCTAGAATACTGGCCCCACCCAAACCCAGAGAGGAGCTTAGGAAATGTGATCTGAAAGGCACAGCAAAAGAAAACATTCTCCAACCTTTCTCTGATGTGAAGATATGTGAAACTTACTGAAATTCTACTGATCAGCTTAGAACTCTGCTTTATCAAGCCACATTCTCCTCTCCTCCACCCCACTCATCAACCTGCCACAGTTGTCTTCTAGAAGGTTAGAAATATTTAACCTGGCTCCACTTCCTCTGGGAGCACGCCAGGCCTACCACTCGTGTCCTGCCCCCCCGCTCCCCAAGCTGTTGGTCTATATAACAGCGCCCTGATCCACAGGATCACACTTACGACTCTGGACACTGCGAATCACGCCTCTAACTCGGACGTGAGCCCTCCGAAGCGGAGAGGCTCTTATACCACTGTTTCAGGCAGTAGCACTGAGTAACTGCCTAATGCACATTTCTACTAAAAAATAGAAAAAATGAGAACCCTCTGGGACAAAGGTTCTCAACCTCTTAAATTCCAGAGGTTTGTTGGATCATTCTTTTTAATTTTTATAAGTAGTGGTCTTAATAAATTATTTGCATGACCATTTTATTAAACTATAAACATATCAAACTACCAACCAGAGCTACTGAGAAAGTGAGTGCTACCTAGATAAAATGCTATGAGCTCCAGACAAAAGCAAAAAAACATTTAGTTTGCCTGTGTACCAGCATCTTGGTAAAACTGGGAAAGTTACTAAAGTGTTTTTTAAAACTTAAAACTCTCCAATAAATTAAAATAAATAAAAAATGCCTACCCTGTACACTTTTAGTGCGATAACAATTTGATGATATGTATTACTTGAACATGTCAGACTTTGGGCCCAGTAATTCTACTATGGAAAATTCTACCTTAAGAAAATATAAAATACAAAAATGTGTTTTCTATACAGAACATGTTATTAATGAGTAATTTATCAGAATGGAAAGTAGGGAACAGCCTAGATATCCAACAACTGGGAAATGATTAAATAAAGTTATGCAGTAGCCAAACAATGGAACACTATGAAGCTCATTAAAATGAGGTTTATACAGAGTTTTTTAAAACATAGGAATACACTTAAGTGATAATGGTAAGTCAACAAACTAGGATAAAAATTACCTGCACAATAAGGTCCTAACTATACACAGAATAAAATTTTAAAAAATAAAACCTGCTAAAATTTCAAGAGTATTTGTTTCAAAGTAGTGATGTTACGGGATACTTTTTTCCATCTTTATCTTTACTCTTCTCCATGGATTCCAAATGCTATACAATAAACACACTGTTCTCACAATGAGAAAATCAAAAGATTAAAACACAAAACAGCCAAAAGACTCATCTACCCCAGGTCCAAACAATAACTTCTAAGAGACAGCATTCACAGACCTGTCCTAGGGAATTCAAAACAATGGATTTTAAATATCTCATATTTTTTAAATACAAATTCCCAATAGTTTTTCAACTTCTTCCTCTACTGACTGTTATATAAAATATCAAAACTGGAAAACATATCTGCACCTACTAAAAACTATCTTTCCATCATGGCATCAAACTATAACCTCAACATCTGGGCCCTTGAGCTATCTGTGTTGCCAGATGTGACTTCCGAAGCTCCTGGAACAGAAACAAGAAAGTTTCTTTTTTTAGATAACTCCAAGTACACTCTACTGAGTAATAGGTGTTTATGCCAACCGTGAGAAAAAGAAACATTCGGAAGTTCCAATGAAGGAATTCAACAAAGGTTTGGGCAGGTGGACCAGATCAGCTATCCCCACTTCAGCCGTCATATTAGGTGACACGCTGTTCTTGGCTAAAAGCTAGACCACTGTCTTTTGAAACATAATGATGTTGGTGCTTTGCAACAGAGAAACGATCTTGAAAATTATCCATAGGATGCCACATTTCTAACCTAACCTCTCCTTTTCTATGGAAGGCCCTATGTTTTGATGAGGGACTATGGGCTTTGTAGTCCGAACTAGTTTTACATCTTACCTTTGCCACTTGGTCTTGTGACCCTGATAAGTTAATTTCCCTAAGCCTAAGATTTCTATAAAGCAGGGATGATAATAATCTCCACCCAAAAAATTGAAGTAAGAATTCAATAAGCTAAAAGAATTCAAGCACCTGGCATAGTAACTGGCATAAAACAAGCATTCTAAATGGCAGCTTTTACTACTTGCTTGTCTCTATGTTTGCTTCACTATTCCACTTGAAATAGTGTCCTTTGCAATACAGAAGGAAAAGGATTCTTAACTCACTATACAACTTGGACAAGCCAACTTTGAGGGAAATTGTTTTAGTGTTATAACTGAAGTTCATCCCAAAATTCCTAGCAAAGACCTTTTAATAAAAGGAAATCTGGCCAAGACCTCAGAATGCCAGAGCACTGAATTTGGCCTTTAACTTGATCGTTCAGGATTAGGAAGACCAAATACATAGAGCTTTGGAGTCATGACTTTAAAGATCGACTCCACCCATTACCGGTTGTTTGACCTGTACAAGTGACTAAATTCACGTGAACATCAGTTCCTTCTACACAGAATGGGAAGAAGAAAAATAATTAGGATTGATGTGAGACTATTTTAAAAATAGCCTATGGAAAGTGTCTGCCACATCACAGGTGATGAAAACACAGCAGCACTTCTTACCATTCATTTAATATTATATCAACTACTGGTGCTTCACTTCATCAACATTAATCAGTTGAATTTCATCCATGTTAATCAGTAAGGACCTAAAACAAAGGGGGGGAAATTAATCTCAAAGCACAGAGGGACACTCTGACCCTCAGTCAGTACTTACGTCTGCAGACCTTACAGCACTGGCCAGCAATGTGCACGGGGAGGGAGTCCGGGGAGCAGGTGAGAGGGGGACAGGACATCCTTCGGCATTCCACGGTACCACTCTGAGGAGGGAAGAGCAGGAGAAGGAATCTCAGAATGCCCTTTGAAAGTTCCCTCTGTGAAAAAAGCTCACAGCTCATCCCAGAAACCTCATCGGGGAAACAGAAGCCATGTGAGGAATTCCCAGTCCACTCCAGGACCACAAATAAAATGTTTTCTCCAGCCTGAATGAACTCGTGCCACCTCAATTACTTTTCTGATATACATCACTGGCTTCATTCCACCTGCCCGTGTGGGCTAAGGAGATTAGGCAGAAAACAAAAAGTCTATTTTTTTCCAAGAACATAAATAACACCTTTGGCAGACCCTGTCAATCATGGTTGAGGCTCTAACAATCTGTTTTGTATTTTCTCAGACAAACAATGGCAGTCTTCAGATATGTATCAAATAATTTCAACTGGACATGTCTTACATATTAATTTGGAGGGAAGGCTTTCGTAAGTCTCTGAAACAGATGAGTGAGTATACAAATGATGGCTACACTGAAAGTCGAGGGGTATTGTCATTCTCTGACACAGATGATGGATTCCTTGCAAAATACAATAAAATACCTAGAAACTGATTAAACCCCCTTTAAACATTTATTCAAGCAGAGAAAAGTTGTGAATGAAGCTAACCACTAGGCTGTTTGAAATATCAAAGGAGTTCTTCCTCCCTCTGATATTCTAACCTCCAAACTCCAAATAGTAAGCTTTTTATAATATTAGTTCACATTAGAGCATGTTGTCAAGGGAAAGTAGATTTTCATTTCCAAGTGTTTATATATGAAATGACGCTTTTCCAGTTTCCCTTCATAACTGCACAGATTACCAACCAGGGCTTAGTAAAAAAGTAATACCTCTTAGAGTTGGTATCATATAGTGAAGAACCAGATTACACAGTAATTAGTGAAAGTTCCCAGTGAAGATGTTTTTACTTCATTTCTTTACAAAGAGTCTTACTTTGCACGTGCAGTTCCTGCAGTGATCGCCATCCACCCAGGAGTCTTGGTCTCTGTACAGCAGTCCACTCACTTGACAAGTCTTCTCGCAATGACAGTTTTCCAATTGACTAAGTCTTGTCTCTGCATAATTTAGCTGCAAACAAGAGTTACCAGGTGTAACTTCTGTAATTCAATCACATTGTCCTAACAAAGCCAATAGCAACAAGAAGGAAAAAAATCCAAGTAGGAGGGAAAAAATTGCTCAGAGCGGTTCACTGATTCTTAGTCAGATCTGGTTTTTGTTTTGATTTTTTTCTCTTACATGAGGTGGAATCATTCTAAATTAAAGACATGTTGGCTCCCGTGGTCTAATGAGCACCAAATGAGACATTAAACTGTATCTCAGGGACCTCCTGGGTGCTCAGAAACGCATGTGCTCTCAGCTCCAAGCCCACACGGCAGCACTTGTAATGAATGTGTTCTCAAGGACTCATTACACTGTTTACAGGAGATATAATGAGGAACTCCAGCGCACTTACATTCATCCCCCCATCCTCTGTGTTCCTCACACTAACCAGAGCAGCGTGGTTCACAGGCTGGGAAGTCACTGCTCCCTCCCTTAGGAAAAACTCTGGGGAGCTGGAGCCAGAGAAAGGGAAAGCCACAGAAGGACCTAGTTTCTCTCCAGCTCACAATTCCCCAGACAGAATGTCCCAAGAATCCACTCGGTGTTCAGATGAAGGTCAGAAGAGACAGTCAAACAAACCCCCAGATGAGATCAAGGTTTGGTGAAAGAACCTTTTTTGCTTTTCTAAGTCATCCAACTGTTATCATTAATCACAGAATCTTAGATCTTTGATTGGAAAGGGGATATGCAGCTTGAATGTCCTCACAAGTGACCCTATCATGTGATCATCCAGGCTTTGCACATTGACAGCGGTGGGACATTTTTTATCTTCCAAGGAAAGACCTTTTTTTTTTTTTTTGTTAGCTCTGGATGTCTTTAACATCTTTCTTTGCTTGAGCCTTGAAATCTCTCCCTTTTTTCCTATTACATCCAGTTCTGCTTTGTAACCATGCTGAGGAAGTCAACCTCTCTTCAAACACTTGCAGTGAGCCTGTCCTCACGCCTGCTCCTGGCCACGGTCAGCCCCACCAGGTCCCCTACACAGCTCCTGGTGATGTGGTTCCAACCCCCCGTCCTGAGCAGCTTCCGTGCAGCCTACTCCAGTTTCCCTTCAAAAATACGGTGCGAGAAGACTGGACTTTGGTGCGCCCCTCTATTGCCACGCTCATGCGAAGGAGCAACTCAGCCCAGTTCCGGTGCTCCCCCCCCATCCCTGTTCCTTACACAGAGGCTGCCTTGATTGGAAAACCAATATAACTTCCTAAAAAGTCATCAAACAGCCTTCCTTCTCCGCAATCATATGTATCCCTCCACCTTGAGTATCTTCCCCATACAGGAGACCAAGTCAACCTTTGACCCAACTAAGACCACATCAAGAGCCAGTGTTTGGGATATAACGGCTGACCCTGGGTTCCGACGGGTCCCGCCACCTTTCCGCATCAACCACGGCTCCATTCCGGGCGTGCTCCTCTCAGCTTCTCCTGACTGCCCCTCTGGAAAGGGAGCCCGCGTGTAATTCCGACCTTGGGCTTTATCACCCATCTCATCCTCCAAGCTTTCGGAACTTCTCAAGGCAACTTGTTTCTGGTCTGCCTTCCGTGGGTAGCGCCGATGGGCAGGGAAGAGAACAAGTAGGATCCTAGACCAACCACACGCACCACAGTCACCCCTGAAGAAGCTGAGAGTTGACTCTGCCTTTGGAATCCTGGCTTCCTATGACCCTCCCAACATGCAGGTTACATTCCGAAAATCCAGGGTACATTCGGATCTCCAGCCTAATCATAGAGTTTCTAGAATTCATGACAATTAAGTTCTTTGGGAATTCTTGAGGAAACAAAGGGAAAATATACTTCCAAGACTTTGTTGAGATCAAGTGACCCAAAACCATGTATAGGTAAGAGATAAAAAGGCAGTGACAATATCGCACATATCTTGACTTCATCCTACAGCCGCAGTGGTTTCTACAAAAGGTAGTGATTGATGTAACCTGGGACTGAACAAGACGGAGCTGAACTAGATCTGCATCCCTCCTAAAACTGGCTCGGATGGGGTACCTGTGAGAGGAAATGGGCCTGTCTCGCTCAGAAAATCTGAAACAACTGTAGTGCCTGTATCAATCACTCCAAGGAGGAAACTTCTTAAAGACAAAATGACCCAAAAGGCAATTCTGTGTCTGTCCCAGGTTCTGGAAAATCCAGGAGTTTGCCTAAGGGTAACATTGGCAATTTCCAGTAATGTCCCACAAGACTCAGCTATGCTCAACTAGAAAACTCAATTCCAAGGAAAGCCTCCATCATAATATAGTGAAAGCTATTCTGAGGGCTAACTTTGTTTACCTTCTGAACTTGGTTCTTCTTTTTTAATCTATTTAGCCTTTTCTGATAACATTGTAAAGCCCCAATCTCTAAAACATAAGAGCGTATTAGACAGACACAAACACAAAGAGATATTAAAGCAAAAAGCTAATTTTTCAAAGGCACTTAATATATAATCTTGCCTGCTTTTTTCTCCCTGCTACATCCCGTTGCAACAGTAAAGGCGAGAAACAACTCGGAATCAGAAAATGAATTACACTCTCTGTCACTGATATTAGCAGGCTGAATTTACGCAGATTCATTTTCAAAAGCTGTTTCTACACTACCTGCCATTTTCTCCAAGAATGCCTGTGGATCCGAAATAGATTCAGTATCAAATCTACATCTCTATTCTGTTTTATCTTTGTTCGTGCATTTATGTAAGGCAACCATGGGCCAAATGGTTTATTCTTAACTCTACACATTCAAAGACAGAGAGCAGAAGCCTTTTCCTCAGTAAGGGGCCACTGAGTGGACCTGAGTCCGTTACTCATGTGGTGGACTGCTTTTTGTTTTGTTTTTTCTTTGAAATAGTACTTATTTGGCATTAGCTAGATGGAAGGGAAAAAAGAGCTCTTCCATTGTGTTAAACCTTTAAGCTTAATTGAAAAATCACTACTGAGCTCCTCAAAACAATGAAAGTCTCCAAATTAAATATGTTACAAGCTGAAATGCCACTCCAAATGCTGCTTGATTTGCATAAATAGATTTGTCCAAGATTTAAACAGAAGTAATCAAATTCCCAGGCTCCAGCATCCCTTCTTCCTGAGCAGCAGGGCAGAGCCTGACCCTATCGCAGCGCTCCTGGCCCAGGAGGTGGCGCGTCCCACAGCTCCAAGGCCACCTGGGAAACGTCCAGAGTAAGCCAGGGGATCGGGGCTCAGTGGAAGTGGCAGGGGACAGCTTCCCTGCACCTTCTCTGCCCTGGAAAGTGGATGGTTTTGCCAGAGTGCCAGGACTCCTCAAGAGGGCTCTCGTGTACCCTAACCGCTGTCACCTGAAGGTGCGTGCAAGCTGTTCCCATGACCCGTCCTGTATCAAGCAAGGGCACAGCCATTCTCCAGCCTCCCCACCTGAAAGAGGAAAAGAACAGCAGGGCCTCCTAAGCAGCCCCAGCCCCTAGGCTTAGCTGATGTCTGCAGCGGTTTGGTTTGATGGGACTCTGGCTACCATCTCCTGTCCAGCCAGTGCACTGAGCTTGCTCTCTGCTAGGATCCCATGGCTTCCACCCTGATCCATGTGTGAGGACTTTTTGCTGCTTTCCAAGACCTCCTGGCACCTGGCTCTAGACGTCAGCTCACTGCCTCTGCCAGGCTGGGTGATGCAAGCCATTGAGGAAGGTGTGCCTTTTCTTAAGGACCATCTTTCCCACAGAGTTGCCTATTTCCCCCCTGGGTTTAACAATATAATTAACAATAGTCATTGTTTACTGAATGCTCCTTGTGTGTCATGCATCAAACTCAGAAAAATCCACATATTTCCGAGGAAGACATGTGGCAGCCACCAAAAAAGAATCAGTTAAGGGGCCTTGTTTTTGCCCTGATCTTCCCCCTCTGAAAGCTGCGAGAAGCTCTATGCTTACTCTTCACTCCCAACAGGCCTTTTCTGAACAACATTCCTCTTGGCCTCCCTTCATTGCTCATCCCTCCTCTCACTGGTCCCTCCCCCTCCTGCCGCAGCACCCACCGCCCTCTCGCCATCACTCACTCCCGCTTTACCCCTCGCATCTCTTTCTAATCCTCTCTTCCCCAACCAGAAACTTTCTCAGTCACCGTTCAGCTTTCAGAATCTGAGTTTTCACCCCAGCTCTGCCATCGACTATCTTGGGAAAAGTTGCAGAACTTAAAAAAACAAAAAGGGTACATAACTATCTTGGAACTCAGTCTTCTCACCTGGAAAGGGGGCTCATGAATCAAGCCTGGCTCACAGGAGGGCTGCGAGGATCAGAGTGACCGGGAATATGACAAGTTGATGTGTTGTAAGTAACCCATGGTGACCATCACCACACACCACCTAGTATGAGTTCCTTTCCAGCTCCTTCTAGATGAGCAGTTGACAGACTTGGGCCCATGGACCAAATCTGGCCCACGACTTATTTGTCTACGGCCCGTGAGGTAAGAATAATTTTCCCATTTTTCAATGGTACTATTTTAAAGGGTTATTAAATAAAATAAATATTCACATCATATTCTCAGCTTTGCCTCCTGGCCTGCGTTCACTAGCTGGCCCTTTTCAGGAAAAGTTTGCCAACTCCTCTTCTACCTTATCACAGATTCCAAATTGTGCAGCGAAAATGGGAGCACTCAGGTTTTCTAAGTAGGATTCTGTTCACGGCTCGGAAGAAACAGGCTTCCAGGTCTTCCAAAGCGCGGAGGGGGCGGGCTGAGAAGGAGGGTCACATTATTTTCTGCTTGCCATTGCCCACAATTAAATATATTCTTCCAAATGCTCATTGCACATAAGACTGCTCTGAGGAGGGCGCGATGTGACTCCTGGATAATGTGGGACTAAATAGAGAAGACTGCCATTCCCCATCCCAGGAAGGGCTCGCGAAGAAAAGGGCACCCTCAGAGCCAGGGAGGGGGCAGCCACGTCCCTGGAGACTGGGTGACATGTTTCTTGCTCCAGAGGTTGGGTAGCCGGCTAAAATATAATTAACGGTATTGCGATCAAGCTGCTCCGCACAATATGAAATAAAAGCCTCCATATGCCACACGCAGCGAAGGCGAGTAATTGCCTGCAGGTCGGTTCCCGCTGCACCAGCAGTGAGACGCTAACAATGCTTCAGGCCCCCATGTCTCGGGCTCAGTTTCTCTCCCAGAAAAGTGTTCTGTCTCTCTCTTTCCAGACAAAAGGGGACGTGGCCAAACACCTAGTTTGAAACAGACACACTGTCTTCAGCGGCACAGTCTATGGGTCCAAAATACAGTCCTGTCTCCCAAACATCAGCCCACCAATTTTTTTCCAGGTGCCACGGCTGACGGCGGGGAGCAGTCATAGCCGCGGGTGGGATACGGCTAATGTATCATTTTCACTGTTATTAAAATTCCTCCTTTCGCACAGTATAGCGTCTCTTAGGCCCAATCTAATTCTTTCTTTGCCCTGGGCCAGAACTCATGTCCACGACTGATTGGTAGCGTAACAACGGCACAGCCACATTTTGTATTTATTCAGCGTCTTTCTCCACAAAGCTCAGGGCTTTTCATGATGAATCAAAATTTTATGAATATATATGAAGGCCCCTAATTGTTTACATGATTGGCTCTGCCACTCAATAAGAACACCTCCCGCTCGGCCAGCGTGGCTCAGCGGTTGAGCATCGACCTAGGATCCAGGAGATCGCGGTTCGATTCCCCATCAGGGCACATGCCCGGGTTGTGGGCTCGATTCCCAGTAGGGGGTGTGCAGGAGGCAGCCGATCAATGACTCTCTCTCATCACTGATGTTTCTCTCTCTCTCTCCCCCTCTCCTTTCCTCTCTCTGAAATCAATAAAGACATGTTTTAAATATATATATATATGAACACCTCCAGGGTGGAAATCATGTCTTGCTCACCAGCGCCTCCTTTGCACCTGACACAGCACCTGGCAAACAGCAGATCCCCCAGAGACTCTCGTTAAGCCGATGATGAAGAGAAAGATGCTGAAGTATAAAACTGAAGGTGCTGAGAGGCAAACTCTGCCACCTTCACTGTTTAACTCAGGGCCAGTCCGAAATGAATCACATATTAGAAACATGATATAATGCCTTGCTCTTCCTAACAACAGCTATTTTGCCCTTTCTGATTACTGGCAATTATTCTTGCATCCGAAATGCATTAGCTTAGAAGCAGCAGTGGCTCTGACCGTAGATCATCTCACAGCGCTACTAGTCTAATAGCCAGTGGGCAAATTCCTTTCCACTGCCAGGGAACCCACGGTGATACATGTGGCCTCTTTCTTCCAAACATTTTTCAAGTAAACACTTTGACGCAGCCTAATAGTATCAAAGACAGAAATAGTTATGTTTACTATAAGTAGTACTATTTCAAGGAAGAATAAACCATTTTCATAGTAACGTATTGCAGATGCCAAGGCTAAAAATGTTTCCATTATAGCATATCACTCCAACTTCCAGATAGCATGGAGAGAGAAGTGAAACATCACAAGTGAAATTTAGATACTTACTTTGGCAGTCATCTTGGCCAAAAGCTCTTGTAAATCCATTATTCCTTGCACCAGGCTTAAGAAATCACTGCAAGTTGGGCAAGCTCAATAAAGGAAAGATAAAATAAATGTTGCTACAGTGCTAATAAAAAAAGGAATTTTTAAAACCGTAGTTGTTTGGCTATGTAGAAGGGTTTTTTGCTTTTCTGTTTAAGTGTTACTTTGAAACTGGTATAAAATCACAGAGGATTTCAAGTCTAAATCTCTCTCTTTTATTAATAAACAAAAAGAAACAAAGAAAAAAAAGGACTGTTCACTAAAAAGAAAGGCAGTATAACATTTTTAAGTTAAAATAAAACCCTCGTTTTTATTGAGAGGTGACTGGGAAAATATAAATTATCATAGAAGGAGAAAAGGAAAATTCAAATCCAGGGCAAGCAGTATAATAAAGAATAGTTTTTAAAGAAAATGCAACATAGGAAATATAGTCAAAAATACAGTAATAACTATGTATGGTGCCAGTGTAGTGGAAATATCAGGGGGAACACTTTGTAAAGTATATGATTGTCTAGCCACTATGCTGTACACCTGAAACTCACACAAAATAATATTAAATGTACTATAATCGAAAAAATTTTTAACTAAAAAATGTAAAAAAAATAGTAATAAGATTGGTAACTACAGTCAAAAATTAAAGAACTTGCCAGGCTGGCATGGCTCGGTGGCTGAGCGTTGACCTAGGATCCAGGAGATCGAGGTTCGAATCCCGGTCAGGGCACATGCCCGGGTTGCAGGCTTGGTCCCCAGCAGGGGTCATGCAGGAGGCAGCCGATCAATGACTCTCTCATCATTGATGTTTCTGTCTCTCTCTCCCTTCTCCTTCCTCTCTCTGAAATCAATAAAGATATATTTATTTAAAAAAATTTAAAGAACAATTCAAAAATAGTTTTTTTTAAAATATATATAATTATATTAAACCTATCTGTCTGTAACAATCTACACAACCCAAACTGCTAATGTAATTTTTCTTACCTTCAAATCTTAATTCTATAAGTAATACATAAGCTTTCTAGAAATGTAAAGACACAGAAGAATACAGTATAGATAAGTCCTCTTGCACTAAGTTTACCCTCAACGCTGTAAACAGTGTGTGAGTATCCTTCCTGGCCTGCTTCTCTGATGTTATCAACAAGTTATACAATGTTAAAAATTCACAAATGCTTTAAGTTGCTACTTACTGCGATTCAGGTTCGGACACTGTGTTATGTATCCGTTCGGCATAAAGATGATTTTCCCATCTTGGATGATGCCCTGGGAACAGAAGAGAAGAGGGGGTGATGACAGTGACCAGTTCATGTGGCCCTGTCACGGGTTCTCCGCAGGGTGGATTATTTTTAAACAAGACTGATATCCTCATTCAAAAGGTGAGTTGGACTTAGTCTACAATGAACTACTCCAAACTATCCTCTTCTAGAAACGCAGAAATGTACATTTATCTTGAGAAAGCTACAGTTAGGAACCACCGGTTGTGGCAAAGCCATCATAGCACCAAGGATCCGTCAGCCAATACTCCTTCACGATGGGACTGAAAAGTCACCGATGTAATAAAAACTATCCTCAGTGCCTTAATTATCCTGGATCACTAGGTATTCCTGATTTGCAGAATTTTTTTAAGTAGGATCAAAAAGATTCATTTAGTCAAGGAAAAACAAGTTAGACATGGGGAAAATTTCCTAACAGTCTTTGCTTTCAGCTCATTAGGTGACATGCATTTGGGCTGGTAAATCTTACGAACTGCTCAACATCTCCCTGGGTGTAAAAGGTGGTCTTTTGCCCAGCCACCGTGGCTCAGCGGTTGAGCATCAACCTAGGATCCAGGAGATCTTGGTTCAACTCCCAGTCATGGCACAAGCCCGGGTAGTAGGCTTGATCCCTGGTGGGGGGCGTGCAGGAGGCAGCCGATCAATGACTCTCATCATTGATGATTCTATCTCTCCCTCTCTCTCTCTCTCCCTTCTTCGCTCTGAAATCAATAATAAAGACATATTTTTTAAAAAAAAAAAAAAGATGGTCTTTTAATTCTGTAACTTACTCAGGAAGCACAGCCCTCATTTAAGAAAGTCACTGGGGCTGCCACCTCTCAATGAAAGTCATGACTTGGCTTTGAAGTTTTCAAATTGAATTTCTAGATTCTGTTTCTAGGTGGGATTTTTTTTTCTTTTTTCTTTTTCCTGATTTGATGGAAGAAATATTACAGAACAGATGGAAAATGTGGAAGCTGGTTCAGAATATTGAGCTTAATCTATAAATAAAATATAGGCTGAAGACAGTGTGCGAGTCTTTCGGAGGAGGTAACATTTGACATGTACGTGCTCATGTTCTAAACAGCAGTGATAATCGGGAAATGCTGCTTTCTGCTTATTATTTCAAGATAAAGTATTAATTGGAAAGATTAATAGGAGGAACAGGCTCACAGGCCTTTTCGTCAGAGTGAGGTACACTTATTAACTTCTTCCTGTTCGTGGGCGATGCAGGGTTCACGACTAGGAGGGGAGCCAGCCTCACGTGGGCAGGGAGCCCTGGCCCTGCTGCTCAGCAGAATCCATGATCTCGTACAGGAGGATTCCGGGGGGGGGCGGTTAATGGACTGTGATCTAAGTGCATCAGCCTCTTCCTGGTGCAAAGCTGCTCAGTTTTTTCAGAGCAAATTAACTCTTTCAGAGGACAGCGTACCTTTTAAGCACATTTGAGAACTTTGAGAAAAGCCTGGGATTGGGAGTCAGGGGACCTGGTTTCAGGTTCTAGATCCATTTCTGGCCAACTGGGTGAACTGAGACAAGAAGAACCACCTTCTCTGAGCTTCAGATGCTTCGCCTGGAAGGAGAAGTACTGTATGCAAAAGCTAGAGATCCGTCCAGCACTCAAAGACGGGGTCAGAAAAACAGGTGTCCAAACGGAAATTGTCGCAATTTAGACCTCCACACATTTGCTACCTTTCAAGGTACAAGGAAAAAAAAATGAATCAAGGACAGAGAAAGCTGTAGATTTCCTTCAGAGAACAGACCGTCGCAGAGACGTGAATATCCCATTAGAAAACATCTGTCTAATCAGGTTGAATGCGGATGCATTTAGAGTGACCGACCATGCGGGTTTTCCTAGGATTTGGGGATTTCAGTGCTAAACTGGGAGAGTCCCAGGCAAACCAGGATGTTTGGTCACCCAAGGTAATGAGGAAGCAGTGAAAGCACACGGACCAGGAAAAGATCGGGTCACCTATTATCTGTTTGTTGGAAGACCCTAAATCATTCTGATTTTATCAGCCATGGAAAAGCACTCTGAAACCTGGAATACATTTGTTGTAGTATTAATTACCTTTCCAAACACAAAAGGAAAATTCATGTGAAAAAGATATCCCATCCACTCCTCCTGTAGCAACATAATATAGTAACAGCACTTTTGGTTTTTAAAAAGTGACTACTGATTTTGTTACATTATAAATTACAAATTGCCTCTCTCACACACCTTTCTTCTACCTGCCTCCCTCCTCACTTCTCTTTTTGCACTATTAATCTCTGGCATGCACTTGTGTTACACAGATCATTAGGCAAAGGTCAATGATATTGACGTGAGCAAAAACAGAAATAAGGGCTGATAGCTTCTCAGTGCCCATTAGTACAAAAACTCAAAGCACTTGGTATTTTTTTCTAAGGAAAGGTCATGGGGGCCAGCCCACAAAATGGCATGAAAACATGTTCTTGCCAAACGAATCAAGGTGAAATGTTAATATATTTGAATGGGTGTAGTTCCATGCTGGATTAAAAGAAGGGTGGCATGAACCATACAAACACCAATGTAACCCAGAGGAGTCCGGGTGTGTGTATGCGTGCGTGTGTGAGGACATACATGTGCATGTATTCTGGCACCTCCCCCAGAACAAGAACCAGAGGTCTTGCACCAAATTGCATTATAGTCTATTTAGTACATGGACATTTATCAATAAAAGAAGCATTTGTCAAGCATGTAGCTTCCTTTACATAACTAAAAAAGGAGTTTTATACAGTATAAAACTAAAAAGTAGTTCCACCAGTCTTATTTCTCCTAGAAAAATCATCTCTGAGGATTTCTATATATAAAATTTTGCCTTCAAGCACTGGAAATAAGGGATCCAAAGGTAGAATTTTTATTATTTCTCCTTATTTAACTTTAAGCGTACAGTGGTGCCTCGGTTTCCGAACATCTCTGTTGTCGAACATTTTGAGTTATGGATGCCGTAAACCCGGAGGTAAATGCTTCGGTTCTCGAACACGCTTCGGAAGTCAAACACGCCACACGGCTTCCGCTGAGGCCAAGGTCCTGAGGCCCAGCTGTCGGCTGCTGATCCCTCGGTTTTCGATCATTTCAGAACTTGAACCGTCTTCCGCAAGGGATCACATTTGGAAACCGAGGCACCACTGTATCTACACTGACCTGAAAATGCGGCTCTAGCTGGGCATATATTAGCTGACCTCATCTGACCTCATTTATTTGGACCTAAGCTTTATTGTTTATCATTCATCGGGGCAGTGTTTCTCAAACTCTGAGTTCCTTAAGAATCACCTCGAATATTTAACATTCTGATTCCGAGGTCAACCCCTGATTCTGTTTCAGCGGGGCTGGAGGGGGCCCAGGAATCTCCGTTTTTAAAGCTGTCTCCGATGACTCTGATGAAGGGTCACTGCAAAACCCTGCTCTATTGTCGATCATTTGTTTCTTCCGGAACAAAAGGGTTTACTCATTAAAAGTTCACAGTGGTGAAAATAGCATCCAAATCCAACA
Source organism: Miniopterus natalensis (assembly GCF_054644295.1). NCBI lineage: Eukaryota > Metazoa > Chordata > Mammalia > Chiroptera > Miniopteridae > Miniopterus > Miniopterus natalensis. The sequence goes on along the minus strand of NC_142091.1, from coordinate 53,256,030 downwards.
CATATATGAATAGCATAAGGTCTTCTGGATTTGAAACCGATGGGCAACCAACAGGATTGATGACTCACTTATCAATACCATGAAGGCAAACATCGTTTGTTTTCACCTCAGCATCCCCTGCAGGCCCTATTGTAGTATGTTTCACACAGGGAGCACAATAAACACCTTAAAAGCATCAAGCTCCTGAAAACTATGAATTATACGATACTGAGCAATATAATTTTCAGAGCTGTTAGTCTGATGTATAAACTAGGGATATACATCAGAATTTTAGGGGAGCTTGAGGGGGACAGTCACGCGTAGTCTGAAAAGGCTTCTGAGGCGATCTCGATATGCGCCCAGTGAGGACCACAGAAGGCAGGCCTGATCTAGGGCCAGACCACCTTGTCATCTGACCTAAGAAAAACCTAGGGCTTTAACACTTAAGTAGCTTTCCTACAGGCCACCTGAATCCTAGGCCACAAACTAACTCCATCACCAGTAATGGGCCACTACAACATGTGTAAGTAATAATTTATCATTTGAGAAAGTGTTAGTATTGCGGGAGCTAACCAGATGTTGCTTCCATGAGGTCTTGTTATCAAAATAAGGTCCTATCTTAACTGCCTTAATTGATAGATAGTATTCGACTGCTCACCATGAATTATTTGCATTAGATGCTAACAGTTTGCTAAAACAGTCCATCAATGCTGGAAAACAGAGGTCCTTTTAAGTAGCCTGTGATCTTTTTCACACTATTAATTTGCCAAACAATCCAACTCCTCATTATTAGTACAATCCTAAACCTCAGCCAATCTGAGTAGCTAAATAAGCCCCTAAGGTGCAGAGCCCAAATTAATAAACTTTTACTATTAGTACTAATGGAAGAAAAGTAGATTTTCCCCCTTCATGACATCCACCTGTTGCCACCCTCCACCTCCAGGACTCAGCTCACCAGGCACTGAAAAATAAATTTGCACCAGATAGGCTGTACATCATGGGGTTTTTTGTTTGGAGAAGTAATGCCCAATTTATTTCCATTGTTCCAAGAACGTTTCTCATTTCACAGTAAGAAATACAGGAAGACGCAATAAGAAAGATTAGAAAAATTATGCCATTATTACCTTTGCATAGGGAGTAACTAAGATTAGGCAAGTCCTCCTAAGACTCAGAGCTTTCTGATACAAATAAAAGCAGCTCTGCCGCGAAACACGCTAATTCTTTTTTTAAGGCTCTTATTTCCCTGCAGATCTCTGTTTACATTGAGGAAAATGGCTGTATTTTTTTGTACGCTAAAACACCGAAACAAATTGCTTAGAAAGGGAAGGGGAAAGGGGTTGGGGAGAGTTCCTGCAGGGCATGTAAATATATGGATGAAGACTTGCTCTGTTTATAAACTGGCAAGGACCCAAGCTTTGGCAACGGGCTACCGAAAAGTAAGACTCGGGGAAACTCACTAGGAGGATTTTCAAAATGCAACCAATTGTGTATTTCTGCCCTGAAGACAGTTAATAAAATATTCCAGCTTGCACAAAAGCCAAGAAAGACATTTGTCGACTTTCATTATGATCAATAAACACTGTCAGCTCATTAGCATATCATTAGTTGTCCTGCTGTTTCCAAAGTCTTAATGCACAGAAATATTAATCTGCAAATGTATAAGATTCCCCAGCACTGCGCCTTGGACTTTCTGCATGAAAGAAAAACAAGAATTAGAGATGGGAGGAATCCAACCTAGCTGCTTCTTCTCTGTGCCCATAAACATATGTTTACCATCTGCGGAATTATGGGAACCAGCTGAGGTGGAAAACAACAGCTGTGGCATTAAAAAAAAAAAGAAAAGTAATCTATTTTGCTTCCCAGTGACAGCTCAACTGTTAAGGAGACGGTGATGTCCAGGTAAGGGACAGTTTTCAGACCCAAGTTCACCCAACAGAGAAAGAAACAGAGGGAGACACGGAGAGAGCCTTGGCCTCCGTGAAAGGCTTTGCAATGTGAATTCTCCCTGAGATCTCAACTATTTAGAAACAGCCAGAGCACCCAAGCCACTGAAGCATCCTTAGCTCACTGCCATTCACCTGCGCTTGCTCTGTATTTCTTTACCTTCTGAAACAGTAACAGGGTAATCAGCTCAGAATGCATCCAAGAGAAATTGAGCGGTAGTCAACCATCTTGATAATGAAAATCTATGACAATCAGAAGATTGAGATAAGCCTATCACTACTGCCCAGCTACTTTCTCAGACGGATGCTGCTCTGAAGTGAAAAATTCCCCAGCTTGTGTTCTGGGTCTCTGATAGGAATTACCTAAAGCTAGAGGCTTACTTGCCAGGCACCATCCTGGGCTCTTCAATCAGCAGCACTTTTACCGCTCAATCCATAAGGATCCACTGGGACCCAAGAATTAGGGTTGACAAGTGAGGAGTTTTTGCTTTGACTTTGCCTATGAAGCAAAGTGTTAATATTTAAAACAGAGAATAATGCTATTTTAATCTGAAAACACATAACAAGCATTTTTAGTTCTGGAGCAATTAATCAGGCATGGTTCTTGGACCCAGGAGACAACTTCTACAAGATAAATATTAAAAGCCTGAGGATGTGCTGGCTCACCGGAGAAGGGCTGCCTCTTTCACAGGGGCATTAACGTTGATGGAGATCATTTCGGTAATGAGACACCGATGTATTTTCCTTAGCCTGGCCATCTCACCTCACCAAGGGGGGGCCGGAAGCGCTGCCCGGCATACAGGATTCTAAGGGCAAGATGAGTTTTGAAAGGTTCCCATTAAAGAGTCATTACATTAGGCTACTCCTACTTGAGAGCAAAGATTCACATTGCTCCCTAGGGAGACCGACTGCGTGGAAACACATCCCTTCTGATGCTTTCGCTGGGACCACCTGTTCCTTTGAGTTGGAGCCCTCAAAAAAGAGCATAGGGTCTGTCTCTACCATGGGACATGGTGTAGTTAAGTGAAATGTCACCACCATCTAATACAGTGACTAGCACATGGTGAGCACAACCCTAAAAAATATTTATGGAAGGAAAGTCTGGATGAATGAGCAAAGACGGAAATAAAAAAGGCCTGAACTTAAGTCCCATTTCCATTACTTAGACTGGCAAGTTGCTCAATCTCTCCGAGTCCCGCTGACTGATTTATACAATTGGGATATAATAGCTACCTCGTTAGGATTCTCAGAAGGGGAAGTGTAATTAACTGAGATGATATATGTAGGCCGCACGATGTCTGGAACACAGAAAGCATTCAATAGTTGCTGGTACTCTCTCGTCCACACCCCTACATCCCACCTCCACAGCCAGTGACTGTCAGGTCCCTGGACACCTTTGTGCTTTGTCTTTATCAGGGATGTGGGCCCTTAAGCACAAGGTTTCCTTACACCTTTATAGAATCATACGTTCATCAAGCTGGAATAAATAATAGGACTAACTGTTCCCCTCTCTTAATCACAAACTGCCTGCTGAAACAGAAGTCCCTAGAAGGCGGAAAAAGCACCTCCCTTAGGGAGATGAAACACGTAAGAAAAAAGGGAGACGATGCATACTGCAAACTTACTACGTGCTAGGAGTTTTTAACACATATATATCTTATCTTAATAATCTTATATCATCTGCATTACCATTACGAAAGATATCTTCGCCACTTTACAAAAAAGACAGATTCATAGCTGTTACATTCATTCATTCGTTTCAAGAGCATACTGTCTGCCAGCTATGTTCCTGGAACTGTTCTAAGCGCCCTGAGTCAAACAGACACAGTTCTGACCGAAGTAAAGCTTACAACCTAGAGAGAGTGACCAATAATAAATACGTAAGGCCATCCTTCCCCAGTATTCTGAAACACCACAATGTATAGTTTCAGCTCATGTTTTAGGTTTATGCACCGGCAGAATTACGTGATCAATTTTTCGGCTTTTAAGTTTGATATTGCCCGAGCTTCTGTAGTTTTCTCATGTTTGGTTTGGCCTATTTCTTTTTTCCCTCTCTTTTCTCCACTTCAATATCAACATTTATGAATCCTTATTTTTTAATTGTTTCAGTATAAACAATACACATCAGAATTTGAGTTTTATGAACCCAATATAATACTCTGACTTTTTATTACTTAAATTTGATAATAAATATTATGAAATAGAATTACATCTGCTGTGTTATAGCCAACATTTTTTCTCTTCTTGTCTTAATTTGGGTTGACAGAATTTTTTAAGACATCCCCTCAGTCTCTCATACTTAAATCTGAAAGGTCAACACTATCTATGTTTTCAGTGTTGATTTATATTTTTAACATGCAAGCTTAAAAGTCTAAAATTAATCAACTTCTATATTCATTTTCTGACCAGTATAAGGCCTTATAACACTTTAAATCAGATCATCCCCTATTATCATTTTATTGTTATCTAATATTTGTTTCTTTGAAAATTAGGCACTATTATTATTATTTAATCAAACAGTGAGGTTTGTTCATGTTCTCAACAACTGATCCACCAGTTTTCCTTGCACTATATGTCTTTTTTCTTTAATGAACATCTATTGGTCATAAACTATTTATAAGTTCTTTACTTCACACTCATTCTCAAATGATGGTTAAGCTGGACATAATGCAACTACATTTGGGAGTTATTTTATTTCAAAACTTTGTAAACTTTTGTTATTATATTTGGGCTTCTGCTTTTACTGTTTAAAAGCCAGATGTCCAATCTTTGTTATTCTTTTGTGGAAAATTTGCCTTTTCTCACTGGCTACTTTTAAGATATTCTCTGTGTCTTTGGGATTCAGCTATTTCACTAATATGCCTAGGCATGGCTGTCTTTCAACTTACCTTGATTTGTGTAATAAAATATTAAAATGGTCAAAACTTCTTCTCCTCCTTGTATCCATATCCTTGCAATGCAATATTTCAAAATAATTCTTCAAGAGATGGAGTCTATTTCTTTAACCTTGACTGTGAATTTGGTCATATAACTTGCTCTGCATAGTCAATTACTAGCAAATGTAATCAAGCAAACAGAGCATTGAAAAGCACTAGTGCATCCTCTCTTCTTGTATTTGAAATCTCAAGACTACGCTAGTGAGCTAGACCACTAGAGACCATCTGGAAGAGAACTGAAGCACACCAGTCAACAGCCAGCCTACTACCAGAGCTGTAAAGAGGCTATCTTAGATCATCCTGCCACCTGCTGACCTGTTGATTGACTACAGACACCTGAGAGAGCCCAGTAGATATCAGTGTAGACAGGCCAGACCAGAAAATTCATCTAACCAACCCAAAGAATTGTGAGGCAAATAAAATGGCTATTGGTTAAGGAGCCCTGATACCAAAACCAGATAAGAATACTACAAGAAAAGTACAGGGCAATAACTCTGATAAATACAGATGTAAAAATTCTCAACAAAACATTAGCAAACAATTCAAGAGTACATTAAAGGATCATATGCCAGGGTTAAGGGATATTTATCTCTGATGTTAAAAGATGGTTCAACATATGCAAATGAATAAATGTTATAATCCACAATAGAATGAAAGACAAAAATCATATGATCATCTCAATAGATGCATAAATAGTATCTGACAAAACCCAACACCCTTTAATGATAAAAATGCTCTTCATATTGGGTACAGAGGAACATACTTCTACTTCAACAAAATAAAGGCCATATATGACAAGCCCACAGCTAACATCATACTCAGTGGTGAAAAGCTGCAAGTTTTTCCCCTAAGATCAGGGAAAAGGCGGGGTGCTGACTCTGATATGCCTAGTCAACATAGTACTAGAAGTCTTAGGCAAGAAAAATAAATAAAAGGCATTCAAATTAGAAAGGAACAAGTAAAATCTTATTGTTTGCAGATGATCTGATTTTATATATTGAAAATCCTAAAGATTTCATTTAAAAACTTTAGAACTAATCAATGAATTCAATGAAATTGCAGCACACAAAACCAGATACAAAAATCAATTTTGTTTCCATACGTTATCAATAAAATATGTGAAAAAGAAATTAAAAAAAAATCCCATTTGCAATAGCATTAAAACAATAAAATTCTTAGGAATAAATTTAAGCAAGAAGGTAAAAGATCTGTACACTGAAAACTACAAGACTTTATGTCTTCTCAAGTTTTTTATCAAACAAATGGAAAGATATCCCATGTTCATGGATTAGAAGAATTAATACTGTTAAAATGTCCATACTACCTAAAGAAATCTATAAATTCAATTCAATCTCAATCAAAATTCAAATGCCATTTTTCACAGAAATAAATAACAACAACCCTAGAATTTGTATGGAACCAAATTAACAAAGTAATCCTGAGAAAAAAAGAACAAAGCTGGAAGTATCACTATTCCTGATTTCAAACTATACTACAAAACTATACTAATCAAAACAGTATGATACTGACCTAAAAATAGACACACAAACTGAAGAAATAGAATCAAAAGGTAAATCATCAGGTAAATGCAAATGAAACCATGTGTAACATCACCTCATACCTGCTAAAATGATTAGCATCAAAAAGAAAAGAGATAAGTTTTGACAAGGGTGCGGAGAAATGGAAACCCTTCTGCACTGTTGATGAGAATGTAAATTGGCGCAGCCACTACGGAAAGCAGTATTGAATTTCCTCAAAAAATTAAAAATTGAACTACCATATGACCCAGCAATCCCACTTCTGGGTAGATTCATATTACACTGAGTATATATCCGAAGGAAATGAAATCACTACTTTAAAGAGATATCTTCACCCCCATGTTTATTGCAGCACTATTCACAAGAGCAGAGATATGGAAACAACCTAAGTGTCTGTCAGCAGATGAGACTGGATACAGAAGATGTGAGATAGATTGATAGATACATAAACAATATTCAGCCACGAGAAAGGGAAACATGAGTGGATCACGAGGACATTATGTGAAGTGAAATAAGTCAGACAGAAGGACAAATACTGTACAATACCATCTCTATGTGGAATCCAAAAAGCTGAACTCACAGAAACAGAGAGTAGAATGGTGGTTGCCAGGGGCTGGGGGAGGGGGAAATGGGAAGAAGTTGATCAAAGGGTACACACTTCCACCTATAATATGAATAAGTTTGGGGATCTAATGTACAACACAGTAATTATAGTTAATAATACTGTGTTATATACTTGAAAGTTGCTAAGAGAACAGATCTTAAATGTTCTCACCATAAAGAAGAAATGGTGATTATGAGATTGTGGTGTTAGCTAACACTGGTGTAATCATTTTGTAATATATAAGTGTAACATATGAATCCAATGTACACCTTAAACTTGCATAAAGTTATAGGTTAATTATATCTTAATAAAGGTGAAAAAAATAAATGAGGAATGAACCTAAGTCTCTAAATTCCTGGCATTGGCAGATATCCCTCTGGCTTTCATTTCCTTCCAAGTATTTGGCTGCTATGAATCTCCCTTCTTAGAAGTGCAATGATAAATCTTAAAAGATTTTGTTCTGTTTCATCCAGCATTTATAAGCATTTTGAAGCATGAGGCTTTTTAAAATATCTAGTCTACCATATTGCCAGAAGCAAAATTCTGCCATTCTACTAAAGAACAAGATTATCTTAAAATTTCATGATGTTTTAACTTTGTCAATTTGTTTGACCACTGTATCCTCATGTTTCTATAAAGTGCAATAATGCAGTCATTGTACTGTCCTCTTCAAAGACAAGAAACCAAAGCTCCTAGACACTGATATTTGTTTCCTATTGTATATCTAAACCCTGTCTCCCAGAAGTGATTTAACATATATTCTGAGAATGAAAACCAATGTAAAGATTACCTTAAGAATCAAGCTAATGAGAATCATTTTGAGGATCATTTACATTCTGCATCATTCATACCTGGCACCGGAGTGAACTCTGTGACCTTGGGCAAGTCCCTTAAGTCTCTGCCTCGCAGAGAGTTTCAAAGCACCTACTTCATAAAATTATAAAGACCAAATGACTTAATTCACATCAAGCACATAAAAAAGCATGTGGTAAAAGTAGAAAGTAGTCCTTACTTTGAATAAGCCATGCTTTTGGTTGCGCTGACCAAGCCATAAGTTGCTTCCTGGGGGAAGGTTGGTCTCAGGAAGGTCGATCACACGTTCATAAATCCTGTAGGGCAAAGAACACGGTTAGTAATAGTGAGGTTCACAGCAGAACCAACACGTGCACATGCTGCTTGAAGTACTCATGACCACAGACTCTGCCATGGAGATATGAAGCCAACAGGTGGCATGTTTGAAATGACAGGTAAGTAACATGAACGCAGAGATCTGTTTCTTGACAACAGTTGGTGGTGTTTCACAACCTCAGGAGTTCCCTGGGTGAAATTCAAAACTCGCCCCCATACAGAGAGGGCAAGGAGAGACTGAAGAGAGAGGCAGACCACTCCAGATTGGTAGGTGGCAGTTTTCATAAGCAAGAGAACTTACATAAGAGGGTTGTCTTGGGTGGCCACAAGAGATCTCCACACCCGCCCACCAGAATCTTAAGTTTACACAGAGGCCCTAATGGGGTTGGTCTCAGTAACACATGAACTCTCTCAGGACTGCATCCTTAAGTGGCTCCTAACCTGAGAACAGTGGGCGGGATGTGCATTCCAAGGATAGGGGAGGGGGAGGGGCCTCCAACTGCCCAGGCCCAGCTTGCAGGGTCAACCAGCAGTCCAGCTCCCTCAATGACCTCTTCCAACACCTGGACACATGATCTGGGCCCCCCAGGCTTTCTATCTTCATCATTTTGTCGGGGGAAGGAGGAAGAAGAGGGTAACAGGAGTGTCTACTCTGAGCAATGAACATTCTACAAACTCTGTGAGTAAAGTGGTTCTGCCCACATTACAGGTGAGAAAGCTGAGGTTCAGGGAAGATACATGGCTCAATCTGAGAGTAGCCGAGATGGGTGAGAATCTGCAGCTGCCTGGTTCCAACGCCCATGCACTTCCCTTTGCACTATTTCTCCCTGGCTGGCTTACTTAGCTGCTACTCATTTCTACGGTAACCAGCTGCACCCCTCTAAACATGTGAGTAGCAGCTGCCCAGATGACAATATGCTTAGTCTACAAAATCAAGCCGCTGAAGTCATCATCCAACCAACAAATATTAATTAGGCACCTTTTATGGTCTGAGCTCCACATAAAGCAACAAGAGACACAGCAATAAAACAGACACACAAAGTCCTGCCCTCATGGAGCAAAAAACGTACAATAAAACTCTGCACATGAACAAAATCTTCATATATCTTCATATGTGATATGATATATGAAGACATACAACTAATGAAGAGGAGACAAGAGCCCCAGGATCTTTGAAGGTACCTACTGAACAATTAAATAATCTCAACTGTCCTGCCCTACCACACCCCCGTTAGTCAGTCGCAAATATTTAGATTTGTGCTCGCTTTAGATACAGTCCCTGCAAACACCAACCAGCTGATCACAGGCCTCCACCCCACCCCTGGCATGTACCCCCAAGCACTTGAGTGCTGAGAAGAGGAAGGACAAGCCTGTCTGAGAACTGAACTGATGTGCCACAGCCCTGTGTCGTTCATTACTCCACTGTCCCCCACTGGAAACATGCTGTTTCCTACCAATCCATGCAAGGTACTCAACTGACAAGGCTCTGAATATATCAGACCCTTCCTTCCTAATTATCTTTCCATTATAAATGGAGGCTCAAGACATAAACAAAGTAAAATAAGTTTCCTTTAAAAAGATAGGCTCCCCAGCTGGGCGTGGCTCAGCTGCTGAGCATCGACCTAGGATCCAGGAGATCACTTTTCGATTCCCAGTCAGGGCACAGGCCTGGGTTGCAGGCTCGATCCCCAGCAGGGGGCGTGCAGGAGGCAGCCGATCAATGTTTCTCTCATCATTGGTGTCTCTCTCTCTCTCCCTCTCCCTTCCTCTCTCTGAAATCAATAAAAATATAAAAATTAAAAATAAAAAAAGGACAGTGTTCTTGCCACAGGAATTCAACCAACTATTGTCTGTTAGAATGAACCGTTTAAAATTGAACAGTTTGTCAAAACTTTTAACACAAGAGCATGCTATACACTTCCTTAAAAAGAGTTACTCCTAAAATTAGGAGAAGGGAAAATTTACAGCATAAGAGAAACGCATAAGTTATCCTGGATGAGCTTGACAGAATTTACTACAGTCATTAAGAGTGTTAAATATGCAGGTTGTGAAACATGGGAAAGCATGCAAAATAATTTCCACTGGAGGAAAGGAGAGTGCACAATTATTTATGCACTATGGAGATAACAATACAAAAATTATGTTCAGTGTTGGTGCATTTCAGAGGAGGCCAGAGAGAAACAGAAATCACTGTGCTTAGGTGAAAAGGCAGAATTTTCTATAAGGTTTTTGAAAACATCTGCATCTGTCCAGGGTGAGAGGAGCTTTCAATCCAAACACTTTTTGGTTTTCAATACAGGAGAAAGCGAGCTCCAGGGAGCAAAGCAGACCCTTCGCCGATGTGTATTAAGTGCATGAATGAAAGAAGGACTGTCAAAGCTTAACTGCCCGTCCTGCCATGTCTTCCACGACCACAGTAACTACTTGTGACTTAGGAACCGTTGGGGAAGCAAACATCTGAGGCCCACCCACTGTCAGCTACAGCAGGGCAGTGACCCACAGCCCCCGTGTTGAAGGGGAGAGCCAATCTCCACTGTTACAGTTCCCATCAGGAACCTTCCTGAGCCCCCCCCAAAATTCTGCCTGGCTGGGGTTCCAGCAAATTCACTCCCAGAGGCAGGCAGTCTTCCCTAGAGAAGTCCACGCAGCAAGCGGACCAACAAACCGGATACAGATAGAGCAAAATGAGGAGAGCTAAAGGACATGGCATAAAAAAATATAAAAACCCACACAGAGGAAATCTAATCACGAGGAAGTACTGGACAAAGCCAATTTGAGGGACATTTCGCAAAGTAACTGCCTGTGCTCTTGAAAATGTCAGTGTCGTGAAAAATAAAGACAGACTGAGAAACAGTTGCAGATTAAAAGAGACCAAAGGGACATAAAAAATATATACAAGAAAAGATCCTGGATTGAATCTTGAGGCAGGGGGGGAAGAAATCCTGCAAAGAACATTAGTGAGAAAATTGGTGAAATTTGAATAGGAACTGTAGGTTATATAACAGTATTGTATTGATGCTCAATTTCCTGATTTTGAGAATTGGGTGGTGTATATTTAAGTAAATGGCTTGTTGTTAGGAAATGCGCACTAAAGTATTTGGAGTAGAAAGTCATAATGACTGCAACTTACTCTCAAAGGATTCAGAGTAACAATGAGTGTATATGTAAATAACATGCATAAGTAAATAGACACATTATTTGGAAAGAGAAAGAGCTGAACCCGAGCAAAGAGTATATGACTGTGTGTGGTTTTTTGCACCATTCTTAAAACACTCCTATAAAATTAAAATTATTTTAAAATGAAAAAGTTTTAAAACTAGAGTTAAAAGAAAAAAGGTCTATAAATAAAAACTGAAAATACACAGAATGGAAAACCAATTTCATATCTATTAGCCAAGGATACAGACAAACTTAAAGACTCACATAAAATATATGCTGCTGTTGTCCTGAAGGGAACGGGAGCGGCGAAGGGGGCGGTGAATGAATGAATGGCGCGGGAAAGGATGCCTGCACAGTGATGCTAACAGCATATCATGAGCCGGAGCGAGGACGACCGCCTCTGAACCTGTACCCCGGCTCCAACCTGCCCGAGTACGTGGCCCACGTTGGTCAGCTGTCCCACAGCCCACTTTGTCTCCGCCGGGGCTTACAGCTGCGCTGCATTTCCAGGCTCCCTCACAGCGAAGTCTAGCATGAAATGTGCACGGAAGGGGTGTGCGCCACTTCTAGGGCTGCCCCTTCCCCCCAAATCATCTCCCTCAAGCATCTTCCCCATTCTCTCTCACCTTCTCTCTTTCAGGTGACCAGAGAAGGCTGCGGGCAAAGAGGGGGGCAGAGCCACAGACAGAGGATCCTAGGCCCCTAAATGATGACTGGAAGGTCATCGTCAGCTAGACACACCCAAATGGATGCTATGTAAGCAAAAAATAAAATTCTATGTTAACCCACTGAGATAAGAGAGGTTTCCTGTAGTCGTGGCTAATATTATTCACCCCAACAAATATACCCCACTGAAAAATAAGAAGGTGACCTGTGATATTTTCATGCCCACAAAGGCAAAAGGTCTGAGAGACAGTGAGGTGTAGCAGAGACAACATGAACTGTGATAAAACAGATCTGGATTCATGTTCCAATTTTGCATTCTACTAGCTCTGTGATATAAATCAAGTTATTTAATTTCTCCGTGCCTTGGTTTCCTCATATAAAAAATGGGGCCATTACTGCTAACTGTGTGGATGGTGGTGAGACCTAAATAAAATGGTTATAATGCCCTTGGAACATAGTAGGTGCTGCCATTCTCAGAAACTCACGGATGCCTGAGAATGCAGAGCTCACAGGTCACGTGATCCATTCAGCCCTCTGGCTGCGTCTCACGCCAAATAAACCCACAGAGACCTCGGTATCAGCATCGTAGATGTCTGCTTGTGCTTAGGGCTGTAGTTCAAAGGAATGACATCACTGTCACATGAAGAACATTCAAGAGTGTGAGACTTCAATGTTAAAAATCCAAGAATACAGTGTCCATTTGTCATAAGCTTTCACCACTTTAAGTCTGAATACTACAGATTGAGAAATCAGGTCAAACTTCACACAGATAATCGTGAGGAAACTGCAGCCAATGGAAATGAGTGAAATGTGATAACGCTTTTCAAGGGCCTTCCTCCACCATCCCCAGCTCATGAGATTTACACAAGAAGCCCGAAAACAAGAGCACAGTGAACCCTTCTCACTGTTTTTCACTCAGAAAAGAGAGAGGGATGGCAAGTTTGAATCTCTCAGGCAGATGACTCACTAACAGGAACGCCATATAGCTGTATTTCAGAAAGAACAAGAGAAATAACAACTTGAGAATTAATTAGATTAAGCACAGTCCTTTCGACAAGCACATAATTTACTGTTTAAGTTGACTGCATCAGAATCAGCCCCAATTTATCACATCCCCATAGGTTATCTAATACAAGTGCTGTATTTACCCCACAACCATCTAAAATCCACCCTTTCTTTTGGCTAAAGAACACCTCCTTTCCATCTCCACTTCATCACCTTTCTAGGCCTTGCACTCAAAGGTGTTGCCTATTAAGCAGTATTGAGAGAATTGTGGGGATTTTGCATGCCATTAGTATCTAGCGTTATTTTAAAGTGTAAGTAGCTCATTTCTAATACAATACCATGCAAAATTAAACATCCAGTCAACTATAAAAACTGCCTGAGAGGAATGAACAAGAGAGTAGCCGACGTGCCCCTTGTAAAAGTCAGCCGCTGAAAAGGGCTCACATGAGGAATTCTCTTCACAAGGTACAACCTCTCCCTTTATTCTCAACTTTGGTTAGGAATGCCCTCCCTAGCAAGGGTCCCGTTTGCTTAAAAGCCAGTCAATATTCCACAAAGAACTCGATTTTCAGTTAAAAGATAAAACCCTCGGAGCTCAGCACAAAGCAAATGCACTGATTCGACAACACTCCTTATGAAGGAATATTGGATTTTTATTTACCTGGATGAAGAAAGGCCTCCGAAGGGACTCAAGGTACCTTTCCCAATTATACAGAAGAATGAATGTCCAATGAAAACCATGTGGATCGACATGTGTTAGCCGCTGTTCAGTAAGACGATATGATGCCCAAATGAGATGCTAAATGAAGAGGTTTATCTTGGGCTTTGGCTCAAACTGAAGAAAAGCGTTCACGCTCCCCCCGAAGAGGGAAGTTGCGCTGACCTTCCTCGGCTAGGCACGGCCTCATCCTCGCCGCCTTTTAGCCGGCACACGTGGATATCTAGGTGCCCCTTGGAGAAAGTTCCCCCCACACAGAACACGAGGCAGTTCCCGTCCTGTTTCCCTCACTAACATGTTGGGGTGTGGTCTTGCACACGAGCCTTACGATGAAAGGGGCGTAATGCAACCTTCCGCCTCTGGGCCTTATAGATGTGAGAGTAACAAAGTTCTTGATGCCCACCAGAAAAACAAAAGACATCTATGGGGCCACTAGCATTATTCTGGGCCATGGCATGTGTTAAGGATTCATTCCACGAAAATCTACCAAAGTGGTTCCTCGAAGCTTCCTTTACTCACTGTGACAGGGGCTTTTGGCAACTGCGTACACTGCTGAGCTCCTTGTTGAATTTCCATGTCAGTTGCCTGGCTGTTGTTAATTATGTGCAAACATGAAATACACGTCACACAGGCCTTGGACCAGAAGGACATGAAAGGAATTCCCCCAAAGGGAAGCTTTGCAGTCCCTGCCCCTCAATCTGTTTAACAAAACCAGATGACACTCAACAAAGGACAAGATTTAACTCATACCCTTTGGGACAGTACCGATGGACCTGGAGAATATTATGCTAAGTGAAATAAGCCAGGCAGAGAAAGACAAACATCACAGGATCTCACTTACATGTGGAATCTAAAGAACTTAATAAACTGATGGACAGAATAAATTCAATGACACGGAAGCATAGATGAGACTGACGAATGTCAGAGGGATGGAGGAGGGCGGTGGGTGGAGGGGGAGAGAGTAACCAAAGAATTTATATGCATATATGCACAACCCAAGGACACGGACAATGGTGGGGAGAGGGACTGGGGAGGGGGTAAAAAAAATGCACTTCTGGCCCAGTGCAGGGGAAAACAGACTGTGATGGGGAGAAGGATTATAGGGGTGAATGCAGTATCCCCCCAACACCTAAGAACTGAATTCCAACCTAAACCCACGCAGAAGAAGGGTACAGAGAGCAGGACTCTGAAGGTGTCCAACCTGTCCCTTAGCGGCTGGCGGCAGGGTCAATACAAACGCAAACAAAAAAGAGAAGGTGAACTTGAAATCTGGAAGAAGATGCCCTTACTGCAGCAAATGAGAAGGCAGAAGTGTTTAAAAGTGATTAGCAAACACTGCTGACAGGGCAGGATGTGAATGCCCCCCAAAGAGAGAAGTCTCCCCAGAGAAGATCAATGTGAGCTGCTTCATCCACTTAGAATATACTTGTCAAACTCATGCTTGTATTTTATGTTTCTTGATTAATTTTAGAGAGGGAAACATCGCTTTGCTGTTCCATTTATTTATGCATCATTGCCTGACTCTTGTATGTGCCCTGACTGGGGATCAAACATGCAACCTTGATGTATCAGGACGATGCTCTAACCAGCTGAGCTACCGGGCCAGGGCTCATGCTTTTTCTTGCCTAGCAAGTTTTACTCTCCCCTTTTTCTCTCATCTGAATCTGAATATCAAGGGTACTGCCCCTTCTTAGCCACATTTTATGCCCCTAATATCTCTCTTCCACTACCTCGTACCATCTCTTACACTCCGCCCGAAGTTCCTGATTCGGATATCATCCCAAGCTGATTCTTCTTGATGGGGGTCAAACCACGGACTTACATCAGTCCGTCTTACTTAGCATTTTACCTATGATTTAGCAGTATAACAGCATTTATTGAATCTGCAGGAAAATACAAAGTTGGTGTGATTGTTTCAATTATAACAGAATTAGGATAATACCATCAGGATTAAAAGAGACACTAATAGGCAGGAGCTAGGGCCAAATGAAATGAAATTAAATTTAACATGTAAAAATGAAAGGTTCCCGTGTTTAGTGACTATGCTTCTCAAAGACAGAATGTGCGACGGAAGGCTGAACAGAACAGAAATACATACTGAAAGAAAAAAAAAATACTTAGCTACTTTAATCAACACTGAGGTAAGATAAAGCTGTCAAAGAAGGATATGATCTCAGACTGTACCGTGAGAAGGTAATTATCTCATTGGAATCTCAGTCAGTCTGCCCAGAGATAATCACATTTCGTTGTAGGACCGCCTCAGCTGATAAACAGACATGCGTTAGAAAGAGCCAAGCAAGACTGTGAGGGCCTTGGGAGCCAAATCGAATGAGGAATGGTTGAAGAAACAGAGGACATTTAGTGGGAAGAAGTAAAGGTTAAAAATGGCAAGATAAAGTCTTCAAATATGAGAAGAACTGTCACGCGGAAGAGGGATTAGACTTGTTCTACGTAGCTAAAGGAGGAAAAATGTATACCAACAAAGCCTAAGCTCCAAGGAGGCACTTTTGGCTCAGGATAAGAATTTTCTAGCCGTCGTCATAAAGCACAGAGGGAAGGAACAGCCTTGGGAGGCAGTGAACTTCCAGTCTCTGAAGGGTGTCCTGGCAGATGACAGAGGATCACTTGGCAGGAACAGTCAAGCTCAAACTCAGAGCACAGTGCAAGACCAACTGCCTCAAAATTTGTAAGTGCTGCCTTGAGTGAGTACCTACCATATGCCAGAACTTTTCATACTTTACAGTCCTCAAAATAACCCTAAAAGGGAGGCCTTGCTATGCTCAATTGACAGGTGTTCCCAAAGGATAAGTGACTTGCTTAATACCATTCAATAAATGGTGAAGCTGAAATTCAAATCCAGATGTAATTGACTGCCCTGCCATATTGCCTTATAATCCACTATTGGGTCAGCTCTTTAAAAGTCCAATATTCAACCAGTGTGTTACGTAGAGTGAGATACAGAAAGATCATTGAACAAGAGTCAGAAAACTTTGGTTTCTTACCTTTACTATTTACACTTTAACGAGGCAAGCTACTGAAGCTCTCTGGGCCCTCAGTGTCTTCATTCATAAACTTTTAATAATAATACCTATTGCAGAGGTTTTAATGAGCATAAAACAGATCACTGAAAAGTGATAAGTATGTTGTAAAGTCTAAAATATTTTTTTAAAGTGGAGCATTATTAATGTTATTAGGTGAGATCAATGCTTTTAACTTCATAGAACAATCTAAAAACTACTTTAATTCGAAGTATTTTCAGAAAAAAACAAAACAGAAGTCTCCTCTAAGCCACTTGGCTGAACTGATTAGGAAATAGTACCCAGTGTCAGCTTTATAATTTCTATAAAACAGGAGCTTAGGGGCAGCAATCTGATGGGAAAGAGAGGAGAGTAAGAGCCTCCTAAATCACCTCCTAGGCGTTGCCACTGAAGGCACACTGAAGCCACAGTCACTGGTCCCATTTTTCCTAGGAGTTCAGAAAAAACATGCTGCTCAGTAACAGCACTAGCTGTCTCCAAAATATTGGCTGAGACTCATGAGTGGGTGATAATTTAGTGAAAGCCATTTTATTCTTCATCTAGACGAAGACTTACATGTTACCACAAGTCAAAAAGGCTGCGGCCCATGGAAAGCACACACTGACACCCAGGACTTTCAGGGTTGGAAAGGACACTGAAGGTCTTCTGATCCAACCTCCATCTGCTCCTTGTTATATTATGTTAAACGTCCAAAAGCCATCTGTCACGCACAGTGTGTATGTGACATCCTCACGTAACATTTTACAGCTTCCCAGAGCGAATGGATGTCTCCCCAAAGGCGCGGTGACTGACCATTTCCTAACAGCCCGTGTGAAATGTGTCAGGGTCGAGCAGGTATGGTGGTGTACAAGGGCAATTTTTTTCCCTCTATCTAGTCCTGGTACAACCGCAGAGCTACCCCGCACAAAACACTGGCATCCCTAACATTCAGGCATCCTTTGAAGGTTACGTTTTCAGGACCTCGGACAGCGCCAATAAGCGCCACTGGCCGTTCCCAAACCTGGCTGTGGTAGGACAGCCTCGTAGGCTTTCCAAAAATACAGGTTCCTAGGCCCCTCGTAGAGTCAGACTTGCAGGTGCCCGCCTCGCCCCGCTGTAGAAAAGAACCCCTCTGACCGTCCCTATCTGACACTGCCGGCCCGCGGGCCGCAGGCAGGCATGAGGGCCTCCAGCCGTGGCCCCTCCACAGCAGCCGCCAGCCCCCGAAGGGCCGGACTCCGCTCCGGGAACTGCCACGGGAGAGGCACCGGGGCACGTTCTCCTCGGGGGGCTGTTCTAGAGGTTTTTCCAGCTGAATCAAAAACAAGCAAACAATACCAAAAAAAACCCTCCTCAGCATCCCAGCTTTTTGTGGTACATGTAGAGGTACAGGAGTTCTCCTAACTATGTCCCATTAATAGTTGTCGAGAGGAAGGAAGGGAGGGAGGGAGAGAGGGAGGGGAGGGCAAGGGCAAGGGCAAGGGCAAGGGCAAGGGAGGGGAAAGGGAAAGGGAAAGGGAAAGGGAAAGGGAAAGGGAAAGGGAAAGGGAAAGGGAAAGGGAAAGGGAAAGGGAAAGGGAAAGGGAAAGGGAAAGGGAAAGGGAAAGGGAAAGGGAAAGGGAGGGGAAAGGGAAAGGGAAAGGGAAAGGGAAAGGGAAAGGGAAAGGGAAAGGGAAAGGGAAAGGGAAAGGGAAAGGGAAAGGGAAAGGGAAAGGGAAAGGGAAAGGGGAAGGGGAAGGGGAAGGGGAAGGGGAAGGGGAAGGGGAAGGGAAAGGGAAAGGGGAAGGGAAAGGGAAAGGGGAAGGGAAAGGGAAAGGGAAAGGGAAAGGGAAAGGGAAAGGGAGGGGAAAGGGAAAGGGAAAGGGAAAGGGGAAGGGAGGGGAAAGGGAAGGGGAAGGGGAAGGGGAAGGGAAAGGGAAAGGGAAAGGGGAAGGGAAAGGGAAAGGGAAAGGGAAAGGGAAAGGGAAAGGGAAAGGGGAAGGGGAAGGGAAAGGGGAAGGGGAAGGGGAAGGGAAAGGGAAAGGGAAAGGGAAAGGGAAAGGGAAAGGGGAAGGGGAAGGGGAAGGGGAAGGGAAAGGGAAAGGGAAAGGGAAAGGGAAAGGGGAAGGGGAAGGGAAAGGGAAGGGAAAAGGGAAAGGGAAGGGGAAAGGGAAAGGGAAGGGAAAGGGAAAGGGAAAGGGAAAGGGAAAGGGAAAGGGAAAGGGAAAGGGGAAGGGAAAGGGAAAGGGAAAGGGGAAGGGGAAGGGGAAGGGGAAGGGAAAGGGAAAGGGAAAGGGGAAGGGGAAGGGAAAGGGAAGGGAAAAAGGAAAGGGAAAGGGAAGGGGAAAGGGAAAGGGAAGGGAAAGGGAGGGGAAAGGGAGGGGAAAGGGAGGGAGGGAGGGAGGGAGGGAGGGGAGAGGGAGGGAGGGAGGGAGGGAGGGAGGGAGGGAGGGAGGGAGGGAGGGAGGGAGGGAGGGGAAAGAAGGGAGGAGGGAGGTAAGAAAGGAAGGGAGGGAGCGAGGGAGGTTTGATAGTTGGATGAATATATGGAAGGATGGATGGATGGGTTAGATACCCAGGCAAGTGTAAATTTATTTTGACAAGAATAATATTATACCCCTGGCCTCCTGGAGTCTGCACTATAGTGTAGAAAAACAACAAATGAGTAAACACGTTGCTTTATAATTTCAAATAGTGGCAAATGCTATGAAGAAATACAAATTAAGTGAACTGATATCTTCACTTGCCCCTTCCAGATACACTCTTTGCCCCTCTTTGTCTCACTCTGTGCCAAAGAAGACTGGCAAGTTCCAGTTGTTCTCCAGCCAGCAGGAAATGCCAGCAAGAGGGCAGGACGGGACTGAGGTTGGGGTGCTTATGAATTAATATGTGAAGGACTTGGGGTGTTCATTAATTAATATGTGAAGGACTTGGGGTGCTCATGAATTAGTATGTGAAGGACTTAGCATGGTGCTGGGCACAGGGCACTCACTGGGCCATGGAAGCTGCTGTATTGAGGACAACAGTGCCTTGGCTATAAGTGGTGTTTTCATGTTTATTTCTTTATCCCTCCCTCTCAGCTGCTGTCTCTAGTCTTCCCAATACAAACGTGTCAATACAAACTTGATTGTTTTTTAATAATGTTTACAGAGAGGACAACTTGTGTGCCTTGACTTCTGCTTTGTAGCAAGTACAATGAATTATTCATTCTGTTTGGGGCTCTTTCTTTTAAAAAGTAATCATCACCGTCTTGAGAGAAATTTTTATTTTTTTCATGCTATCAGTCCTGTCAGACTTTAGAAGTTTACAATCGCCAAAGAAGAGCAAAGCAATTTAGATAAAATTTCCTGTTCTGAGGGAAGACTTTTGTTATTAAATGTGAGGCATTCAATAGTAACTGCCAGCTGTTTAATCAAAAAGTTATTGTTCGTCGTGGAGGGGAAATTGGAGTTTGGAAAACAATGAGGCTGCAAAGCCAAGCTCCGAACACGTCTGATGGTTTCGAACTCTTTTCAAACTCTGTCTGAGCATTTAAACTGTAACGGCCCATTTCTGATGGGTGTTTCGTGGGTGACAAGAAAACCACCGAGATGACAGGTCGCCTGCTCACCTCTTTAATGAACCCCTTTCGTTGTGGCCCCGTCATGTTCAGATTACAGGGTATAAATTAAACACAGTTTCCAGAGATGTCTCAGGCCTATTATTAGGGACACACAGGTGACTCCTTTCGTTCCAAATCCAAAATGAATAATACAAGAAAAATTAAGAAGGTGAGAGAATTACGAGGTGGGGAAAATTCTGTATGCTTGTAAGAGAAGGGGGTTTTAAAGAAAATTAGTGGGGGGAAAACAGATCCAAGAGTCAGAAGGCCTCTATTCTAATTATTCTGCATATAACCGCTAAACTCGGGATGATTGTCACACCTTCCCCAAAAAGAAAATGAGTCCTGGCCGGTGTTGCCCAGTGGTTAGAGTGTCGGCCTGTGCACAGGAGGGTCACAGGTTGGATTCCCAGTCAAGGGCACGTACCTGGGTTGCAGGTTCCATCCCAGCCCAGGTCACAACGCATGTAGGAGGCAACAAACCTCCCTCTCTCTCTCTCTCTCTCCCCTCCTTCCTTCCACTCTCTCTTTAAAAAAATTCCAATGGAAAAAATATCCTCAAGCGAGTATTAACAAAAAAGAAAATGATGCCTGCCCAACTTACCTGTTTTTTAATTTTTTCACTTTCAGTTAGTGTACAGTAAGTGCTCTGAAAACCACTGCCCAATACTGACGTGAAAGCGGCCTGAGTAAAGTGGTACTGAGCCACCCGAGAGCTTGTTGGTTTTCCCAGTTCCCCCAGCGACCCAGGTTCCCTTTCCTCAGGTTCAGGCCATTAGGTAAGCTGGTAACCTTTTTTATAATCTTCCCCCTTTTTTTATTAAATCATCTGATTTGATTTCGGTTACTTACAACCTATTTGTCTTAACTAACATGAAAATGTGCAGGAAGACAGACAAAGTCAAACAATCCTACCCTCAAGCGAGGAACTGCAGTAAGTCTTGGGACGCCCACTCCCCGGGGCATATGAAAGATAAAATCTCTGCCGTCACCACATCTTGGTGCGTCCCTCACCCACGTCCTGTGACGTAATCTGTGAGTCATGGGTGACTTGAACGCAGAAATCAGCTATTTGCCATGACATCCCCAGGACCTCGGCCAGGGCCAGACACAGAATATATGCTCCAGAATAATGGTTTCCTTTCATTTGCTTTGGCACGTGTGCCGGCCTGATCGGTTCCTGGAAGCAACCATCTCTCTCTGATTGTACGACTATCCAGTGGATGAGCCGGCTTGGCTCCCTCTGCCTCTTAAATGGATTAATTGTCCAACTGTACTTCCAATACTGAGCTGATGGAAAGGGCTGAAATGCAAATTTCCAACTGAGAGGATGTCTGGAATGACTGAAGCATTACTCAAGTCAAGGCCATGCTACATCTCCACGCATAAATGAGAATCCGCATGCCCCGTCCCCCAGTCTCCTTAACCTCCCCTTTGCCTTTTCATACAGATCTCAGGCGCGACTCAGCAGCGCAGAACTGACTGGGCACTGCTGGCACTTAATAATACTACTCAAGGAATCTCAATTAAGCGAATGAATAAATAAATGAAATACTTGATGAAACCTGTGGCCTTAGCAGTCTCTGCACATTGCAGAGACTCCAGTCACCCTAACCATTCGCAAGTCCCAGAAGCTTCACGCACTCATTTGCGTCTGTGCATTCTGGTCCCCTGGTTTAAGACACCTTCCTCGCACTATCTGGCTGTATAATACACCACGACTCAACTCAGCTGGGAAGCCTCTCTCATACTATCTTTCATCCAGCTTTACTGAAAAGGCTACTTTTTTCCCTTGGTTTCTATGTTGCTGAATAAATAAATAGCTGATGCCAAGCTAAATTTCTTTCCTTTTTGTAAGTGATTTGGTCTTTTTGCTTGGAAGTCATGAGAATATTTTTTCTTTGATTTAAAATTTAATCGTTCTACTAGGATATATCTTAAAGTTGACTTTACAAGTCAGTTTCCTCAGATTCATGATTGGCCCCGCTCAATATGTAGATTTGAATTTTCTTTTACTTTCTCACATTGTAATTTTTAATAGTTTTATTGAGGTATAATTCGCATACAATGCAATTTACTCATTTAAAGTATATACTTCAATGATTTTGGGTATATTACATTATTAACTCTCTTAAGTTGTTGCCGTTTTAACGATTTTTAAGTGGCATTATTACATTCACAATGTTGTGCAGCCACCACCATCTAGTTCCAAAATTTTTTCATCACCCCAAACAGAAACTCCGTAACCATTAGACAGTAGCTCTTCATTTTTCCACCCCTCAGCCTCTGTTAACCTCTAATCTTTCTGCCTCTATGAATCTGACTATTTGAGACATTTCATAGAAGTAGAATCATATATTTGTCCTCTTGTGCCTGGCTTATTTTGCTTAGCATAATACTTTCAAGGCTCATCCATGTTGTAGCATGTATCAGGACTGTGTTTCTTTGCCTAGCTGGGCAATATTCCATTGCATATATAGCCCAAATTTTGTTTAACCATTCATCTGCTTATGGACGCTTCAGGCTATTGTGAAAATGCTGCAATAAACACTGGCATGCAAGTTTCTGTTCAAGTCTCTACCTTCAATTCCTTTGGCTGCATATTTGCAAAAGGGATTGTTGGGCTACATGGTAATTTATGTTTAGCTTTTTGAAGAACCTCCAAACTATTTTTACATTCCTACCAGCAAAGTACTGTACCAGGGTTCTGGTTTCTCTATGTCCTCACCAACAGTTATTTCCTCTTTTATTATAGCTGTCCTAATTGTGATTTTTATTTTTATTTTCCTAATGACAAAAAAATGTTAGCATCATTCCATGTGCTTATTGGCTATTTATATATCTTCTTTAGAGAAATATCTACTCAAATCCTTTGCCCACTTCTGAATTGGGTTGTTTGTTGTTTGTTGAATTCAATTGTTTGTTAAAGGAGCTCTTTATTCTAAATAATAATCCCTTATCAGATATATGGTTTGCAAATATTTCTACCATTTTGTGGGCTGTCTACTAACTCTTGGATAGTGTCATTTGATGCACGAAAGTTTTTAATCTTGATGAAGTCTGATTTATCTATTTTTTTCTTTTATTTCTTGTGCTTTGGTGTCAAAGCCAGGAAATCATTGTCAGAGTCAATGTCATAAAGATTTCTTCCTAAGTTTTCTTCTTAGAGTTTTATAATTTTAGTTCTTACATTCAGGTTTTTGACCCATTTTGAGTTTATTTTTGTATGTGGTAAATGGTAAGGGTCCAAATTCATTCTTTTGCCAGCAGATATTCAGGTTCACAGCACCACTTGTCAAAAATGTCCTTTCCCCAATTGAATGGTATTGGTAGGCACCCTTTTTGAAAATCAGTTGACCATATGATCATATGAGGATCTGTCTCTGGGTTCTCTGTTATATTCCAAAGGTCTATAAGTATATCCTATGCCAATACCATGCTGTTTTGATCATTATGATTTGTAGCAAGTTTTTAAATCAAGAACTGTTAGTTGTCCTGATTATTTCTCAATATTATTTTGTCAAACTTGCACTGTGATTTTATTAGTCCTATTGAGTTGTTTCATTTTTCTTCTTTGGGGACTTCAATTATACGTAAGTTAGATCATCTTTACCTTCTTCTCTATCAACCATTTTCTTCTGGTTATTTTACTTCTCTATTTCATATTCCTTTTCTTGGTTAATTTAATGCCTTTCCTCAATCCCCCCTATAATTCTTTCAGTTGAATTGATCTCCTTTGGGGCTTTGGTATTTTATTAAAATTTTTTCATTACTAAACCAATATTGTCTTTCTCTTTCCATTCTTTCCTAAATTTAGTCAACTCATATTTTACATATTCTGTTTTTTTACACACTTCTACTCTGAGTTTCTGAATTTGTGAAAAGTGGGTTTTCATCTCTCTAAGGGTTTGTTAAAGGGTCTCTGATTCAGGCTGAGCATATTGTATTACTTTTTTTTATGTTGGGATTTACTTTTCAAAGAATTTACATTAGATAAAATATTTTCTCATTTTTAATAGTAGTTTTTATGCATGTTCCTGCTCTTTTATGTTCACTTTGTAAAGTTTTATTTCAGGTACATTGCTACTTACAATACTCCCTGCCTCCAGTTATGCTGGCAATGTACATATGTCTTAATGTGTTCTCTTTGTCACTCCATGAATGTTTCTAGAGAGAATGTGGAGAGATTCGCATTTAGGTAATCACCATTTCCTAGAAAAATCAAGACATGAAGGAAACTTTCCTATATCCCCCCTAACAACCCTTAAGCTAGATTAATAACAGCACCACCTCTGCATTCTTATAGCACCTTTTACCACACCATAGTGGCACCTACCACACTGGTATAGGAATCACTTATTTACCTACCTGTCTCCCAACTACACCCTGGGATCCTTAAAAACTTGGATCTTTTCTTCAGCATAGGTGGTTAAAACAATTTTTAACCTCATGGATTTATAACATGACTCTGCCACTTGCCAGCAATATAACCTTGAGCATATACATTACTACACCATTGCTTTCTAGTTTCTCATCTGAAAAATGTAGCTAATAACAGTACCTATTTTATATTGTCCTTGTGAGAATTGAGAGGGAGAACATATTTAAAGCACTGGGAATAGTGCTCATCGTATCGTAAGTATTTAATATTCTTATTCTTATCACCACCATCATCTCTATATACCCAGAAACTCATATGAGGCCTAACCCATAAAACACAATAAATACATAACTAAGGAATGGTACAGATGTCTCTGTCTGCAGAATTGTAACAGCACTTAAAATACAGTTGATATACAGTTCAGCATTGCATCAGATACTAATGTGCATTACAGTTTACTAGTCTGTGTGTTGCTTTATGCTCCAAATAAAATCATAAGCTTCTTAGAGGATATAATATATATTTAATTCTATATCCCCTAGAGCATTAAGCTGGCTCCAAAGAAAAAAAAAGAAGGCTTGACATGTTTTGAAAAACATAGTAAACATTTAAATCTAAATATTCTGGACGCATGGCTGTGTGCTAGAGCATACACACACGCAGACACACACACACAGACACACACACACGCAGACATACACACACACATGCAGACACACGCAGACACACACACACACACACACACACAGTATCATCCGACAAGACCCCTAGAGTTACTTTTCCATGCCTCACCTTTTCCTCTCCACCAAGGAGATTTCAGTGCCACAATGTCCAGCTCTAACTCTTCTGAGCCTGGAGAATTTGGCAGTTCATTAATCTCTCTGTAAAATGAAGAGGTGATAGATGCCTCCTAGATTTTAAGTGATATTAAAAATAAAATATTTGTAAAGCACGGGGCCTGGCTTATAGCAGCTCTTAGTTCTGTTCCTGGGCTGTGACCTGTACGTTCTCCCACCTGCTTCATCTGACTGACCCCACATCACTGACTGGGCCCCAAACAGGGAAGAGACCCGGCGGCACTTCCAAGCAGGCGGCAGGCAGCTCTGTTACACACCTCCTGCCAAACACCCTCACACATATCCGCTGGCCCTGCGAGCCTGTCTGCCCAAGTGACCCCACAGCTTAGCCATTTGGTGGCTCAAATCATCAACGCCATCTGCTTCACTTTTTGGTTTGGTTTAGATCTGTACCAACTGCATATAAAACTCAAAGTGCTCAACAATCTTGCCTAAGATACAAAGGAAGTAACATTGTATAGCCCATTTATTCTTTCCTTCAACAGATATTTACTGTCTAATGTGGGCACTGTACTAAGTGCCGAAGATACAGATAGGAGAGAAATCCCTGCCATCCTGGGGGAATGGAGAAAGAGGGGAGGTGCAAACACATAATAAGCAAAAAATACAGGAAGTGATGAATGCAAAGAAGAAAAAGCAGAGTAGAGGGGATGGAGACAACCTGGTAAGAGAGTTTCTGATGGGACAGCGTTTGAATAGTTGAGGAAGAAGCAAGTCAAGAAAATATATAAAGAAAAAGTATCCCAGGCAGAGCGAACGGCAAATGCAATGGTTCTTTTCTCTTGTTAAACAACCTTATAGTATGAGCAGAAAAACTGAAAATCAGAAAGAAAGCTACCCTTCCCCATGTACACTATACTCCCTAATACACAAATATTGGGTACCCTTCAAGCGCAGGATAAGCACCTAGTCATAGTTTGAGGGCACCCAGAGACCACCAAGTTCAAATTTCTCATTTTGCATGATGCCCACAAAAGGGAAGTTCCTGCTGAAGATCACAAAGTAGCCAAGCGAGAGCTAGAACCCAAGTCTCCTCATCTACTGGCTGGAATTCACTGAATTTTGTTTCTTAGTGTTTTCCTCCTACTACTATTATTACTGATAAAAATAATAATAATAATTAAGTCACATTTACTGAGTGCTAACTATGTGCCAAACATACATCTACATACTGGTCCCACGTAATACTCCAATTAAACCCATGACGTAGGGTCCATTATTATCGTGGGGTTTTTTTAATAAGTGAGAAAGCTGTGTCCAATTACCTTACACACAAGGAAACCACTGGTAAATGGAGGAGCTGGGCATGAACACATAACAGTCTGGCTCTGACCCACAGCCTCACTCACAAACCACGGTTCATTCCACCTTCCTCATTTCCACTGGGAGTAGTTTCTCCCACATTCAAATCCTTTAATAGTTGACCTGTGTCTTTGCTTCTATTAGGGCCCTGAGTATTCCATATGTCCTGGAATCGTGGATTTATGCCCAGTTCTTCAGTGCTGTGCAAAGAATATGAGATGTCCGCTCCTTTAAGGCCCAGAATTTTCTCTTATGACAATCACAGCCACGTATAGCTTTCCTTCCTTCATTTGTTCATTCATTCATTCATAACAACCCAAACAAGCACGTACCCACTCTGGGTCAGGTATCTGGCCAGATGCTGGGGTCACAGCATTCAAGCAAGACAAGTTCAAGTTGTTGACACTCTCTACTGGAGATGAGAAGTGCGGATCAGGGAGAGTGAGACAAATGGTAAAACTGTAAATAGGTAAGTGATCAAGATAATTTCCCAAAGTGAAAGTCCCTCGAAGACAATGAGATGATTGACAGGAAAAACTTAATCACCGAGGGTCAGTGCCACATCCCTCTCCAGGCTCAGGCACAGGCCTTTCAGAGCAATCTCCAACATAAACACCACCCTTGTTTCTTTTCAGCAACCGGTGTCAGATTACCGAGAACACAAATAACAAGATTTATTCCTGCCAACACTGTACTCTCTGAAGAACGAAAAACAGAAGCTAAGGGATCGGCCTTTTCATCTGCATCTCTCAACACCATTCTGATGATTTCTTCTTCTCTGACCACAGAATTATATTTAGCAAAGGCCTACTGGAGAGTCCATCCTGGCAGAGGCTGATGTCGTATATAAACAGGGGGCTGCTCACTGGAGGGGGTCTCGTCTGCCTCCCACGTGAAGTGGACCCGTGGGCTGAGGCGAATGGCTAGGAGGCCCTGCCGGCTCGGTGTTGGAGGGCAATCTGCGGGTCCTGTCCTCCTGTCCGATTCGCTTCTCGTTAACTGTGCGGGGGAGGTGAGGGTGCAGAGCCCTCTCTGGAGACCTGCAGGCTCCACCCTCAAAGGCTCTGCTTCCCCACTTCCCACCTCAAGGTCTTGGCACCTCACAGTGATAACACCCCCCAGCCCAGTACATCACAATTCACGTGACATCTTTAACATTCCTTCTTTCTTCCTGCTGAGGTGGACCGAAGTAGGGGTTGCTGCCACCCCCGTTTTCCTGATGAGAGACCCAGGACCCAAAGGAGTTAAGGAACTCGCCTAAGTACACACAGCTAGGGAATGCTGATGCCCAGGATTGACTCGGGGTTTCTGGCTTTGAACCTCGAGCGGTCTGGGGCCTCGTGGCAAAAAGCCATTTCAGCTATCCCCTGCTTTCCGAAAGTCTGTGTTACACCACTTCGCTGTGATAAATTAGTAAAGTAACGGCTTTTCTGCAAAAGCGAAAATCCTCTTTGGATTTCCCTTGGTTAGCGAAAACGGACACTAATGTAGGACTTTCATAAAAGGCAATGTGAGGTAACGCAAACTTTCAGAAAGCAGGGGCTAGTCTTTGCCTTACGGCAAAGCTTGAAGCTTTCATAAGAACTCTACCTACAGGTAGCCGGGGAAACCGGTATAGTGAGATTGGGTCATGTGGAAAGGGAATACAGTACTCCCCCCTTGTTTGAGGTTTCGCTTTCCACGATTTCAGTTACCCATGGTGACTGTGCTCTGAAAATATTCAGTGGGGAAATTCCAGAAATCATAATTCATAAGTTTTAAATGGTTCACTATTCTGGGTAGCGCGATAAAATCTCATCTGCCCAGCTCCATGCCCCTTGGGATGTGAATGATCCCTTTGCCCAGCATGTATGCTGGGTACACACTGCCCACCAGCTAGTGACTTAGCAGCCGTCTCCCATATCAGATTGACTCAAGGTATGGCAGTGCTGTGTTCAAGTCACACTTAT
Source organism: Miniopterus natalensis (assembly GCF_054644295.1). Taxonomy (NCBI): domain Eukaryota; kingdom Metazoa; phylum Chordata; class Mammalia; order Chiroptera; family Miniopteridae; genus Miniopterus; species Miniopterus natalensis. Next base: position 53,227,268 of record NC_142091.1, on the reverse strand, counting down.
TTTACTTAATAATGGCCCCGAAGTGCAAGAGTAGGATGCTAGCAAGTCAGATATGCCAAGGAGAAGCCGCAAAGTACTTCCTTCTTGACTTAATAAAGAAAGAAAAAGAAAAGATAAAAAAACCGTATGCTGAGATTTCTAAGATCTACAATAAGAACCAGTCTCCGTCCATGAAACTGTAAAGAAGGAAAAATAAATTTGTGCTGCTTTTGCTGTTGAGACTCAAAGTGTAAATGCCATGGTCACGGTGTGTGGTAAGTGCTTGGTTAACACAGAAAAAGCGTTAAATTTGTAGGTGGAAGCCACACACAGAAAATGTGTCCAGTCAACAGCAACGTGTTGAGCCAGAAAGCACTGCGCCTATATGAAGACCTCAGCAAGGAAATGATTAGCTACTGCAAGTAAGAAATGGTTGCAGTGAAGAATGTTGAGTGAGAGAGAAGTTATACATTCCTATAACTTTTATTACAGTATATTCTTTTAATTGTTTTATTATTGTTGCTTTTAATCTCTTACTGTGTCTAATTTATAAATTAAATTTTATTATAGGTGAGTATGTTAGAAAAAAACATAGTGTATATATGTGTGTGTGTGTGTGTGTGTATATATATATATATAATACATACATGGTTGGTACTCTTCAGTTTCAGGCATCCACTTGGAGTCGTGGAACAGAACCACCATGGAAAATGTGATTACTATAAGATATTAAAGAAATTATTTACAGAAGTATAGGGGGGGAGTAGATAAACAAGAAATGGCACACTACTACAGTTTGTATTTTTTTAAAAAAGGATTATTGAACCCTTTCTTTCCTGTGCTTGAAAAGGCAGGGAATCCAAAAAGGGTCACCTGATGGGGCCTGTGGCTTTCAGTAGAGGGGCACAGCCAGCCTAAAGTGACCCCATAAAGGAAGAGCCAGGGGAACAGAGACCTTCTCCTCCCTCCCTCCAACCTCCTGCCTGTTCGTCCTGCTGAAGACATCCAAAAGGAATCCAGATGGCAAAGGAGGCCCCAGGTGCACCCGTGCAGGTCAGCCTGCTGGGACACAGAGCAGAGTAGAGAAGACAGGGGAGGGCAGATACCCAGCCCAGGCTCCAAGGCTTTTCCACCACCCACTGTCTCCCCCTGGAGGGAAGACTGCAGCCAATACCTGAACGAACTCCCTTTTGAAGGCAGTGACATTTTGGTTAATTCCAGTGATTGCTCACCTTGCAAATATCGGGTCACCTTTTTCATGTGGCACTTAGCAAGGGTGAGCTCTAGGGCAATGCTCAGGCACATAATTTGTATGTTAAACAGCTTCGTGGATACTGTAAAGGTTGTATTCATTTTCTTCTCTGCTGAAATCTGGACTCTGGATTTCAGAATTACCCCAAGTAATGCCTCAAGCCCATCTGCAGATGCCAACTCCACTGCGGCATGGCTCTAACTCCAGGGGAGGTAAGGAGCATCCCCACCAAGCTGAGGATCCGACTTGCAGTTTATGTTTGCAGGAAAATACAAAGATCAAGGTATGGTAAGGAGCCAACATCAGAGAATCAGCAAAGGCAAGGTCTGGCTCTCCCCTGAGAGAGGGAAAGGACCGTGCCACCAGGGGGATGCTGTGGAGTGGGGCTGGAGGGGGAGGCGTGAAGCTCTGAGGGGAAATCCAGCCAGATGAAGCAGCAGACATAAAAAGCCAGGATCGGTGGGCCAAGAAGGCAAACGCTGGGAGGAAGAGACAGAGTAGGTGAGAAGGTAGCCCCGGGCCAAAGCTGCAATCAGACACCGGCTTAGATGGGCGTCCAGGGCACTTTGTGGAAAGGGCAGCTGTGTTTACAGGAGCAGCGAGGGGGCCAAAGCCACAGGCAGACAAGCAGAGAACAGGTTTCCCAAAGTGAAAGCCTAACAAGAGCTGCCCCTGCTAATAGGATTGATGGACGCTGGAGGTGGGAGCCAGGCTGGCCTCTCAGGCCCACTCATATTATTTGCTCTGTTTGATCATGGCCTTGAAGATGGCCTGATGGCCAGAATAGCCATGTATATAAATGACTCCTGATTATCCAGATACCGGCATCATCTCCTTGGGTTTGTCTGCTGTTCACTGTGTCTCACAGAGGAATCCTCCTTATCAAATTCAGCAGCAGCTGCATGGGGGTGAACACTAGGCAGGAAGCTAAACTATCACTATCGACATGCTGGTGGCACTGTTCACAGTCTCCCCAAGGGCCACTTCCTCTTCTTTGCTCAAAGTACCTCTATTATTGAGTGAGCAGTGGCCAGCACCGTGGAAGAAGGACAGTTGGTCTATGACAATCCTGGTGACCCCTTCCCCCCTTGCCAAGGGAAAGCATGCCAAGGATGACAAGATAGAAGTACATAAAGGATGCACCAGCCCCAGATAACATGCTTGAGCACCAACTCATCTCAGGCAACTGACTAGACTGAACTTCCTGCTTAAGTGAACACTATATACCCTTAGAGTTCAAGCCACTGTTATTTGCAATCAGGAGAATCTTATCAAATGCATGAGCTTTGTCACTTTTAATTCTAATCTCATGAGGGAGGCATTATTACTATCCAGATCTTATGACTGAGGCTTAGGAAAGTTCAGCAACTTGCCAAGGGTCACAGAGATAGTGGCAGAGCTAGAGTTGAAACCCAGGACTGTCCAACTCCAAAAGCTTGCGCACTTAGCCGCTGACTACGCGTTCTCTCATTGACTCCTCGCCTGACCCTGGCAGCATCAACTCCACTTCAGCCACACAAAATAAGATTTAGCGTTATGCTCATGCTCAGAGCACCTGACCCTCATCACATACCCACTTCAATCTTGTAACTCCCATCTCAGCACAGGCTAATTGCCATGGTTTCACCTAGCTACACAGCTGAGACAGGGCAGGCTGATCCAAGGACAGGGGCTCTTGGCTCCTCGCCCCGTTTCTATAGTCACTGCTGTGTGTGACCGGCTAGAGGCATGGGTTACAGCCCAAAGCAGGAGGCCAGAGGCCTGCAAGTGAACACTGCTTTACACACAGCCAAGGCACAGAGCTGCCCAGACTGTCCTACAAAAAACAAAGCAGCCCTCTTTCCTCCTGAATATATTCCTGCTGCACATCAAGGGTATATCAGGCTTTATTCTGTGAAATGAGAAAGCAAATTGAAGCACAATACATATAGGGTTGTCTCATTATTGAAAAAAATGTGTTTGCATATGCAAAGGAAAAATCTAGAGAAGGGAAATAAAATTGTTAATGATCACTTCTGTGGAATGGAATTAAGGACAGGGTGATGGGTATTGTATGGTTTTAAATAGCTTGCACCTTTCATATTTTTTTGCTATTCAGTAGTTTTATTGCATATTATGTAATTTACATAGGGAATGCACTATAATAACTTTTAGATATTCCATCATATAAAGCAAAAACATACCTATACTGCAAAAATGTTCACCCCAACCTTCACATTGCTCCTTAGGACTTTGGTCCTTATAACTTCCTGTACAATGTTTTCTTTTTTACTTTTTAATTTTGTGAATCAAGCAAGCACCTTTCATCATTTAAAAACAAATCAAAGAAAAAAATACATCCATTGAGTTTCACAATAAGGCTATACCAAAGTATCAGGGGACGCTCATGAAAGGCTTAATTTAATGGTCTTGAAGGGAGGCCTCTACTGTGGGCCTCAAATGCTGTTTTCAGAAACACACCCACAGGATTTCATGATGGTGGTATGTCCACCGGACAGGCTAAACACATGTACCCAATTGTGCTTGCTACCCAGCAGAGGGGGACGCGCCCTTAATCTTCCAGGTGATGGGTGTGTGCTCCTACACTCCGTAAACCACCGCCCCTGCTTCACGCCTGCAGGAGCCCCCTCAGACACAGGACACATGTAAGTTCAAGCTGAGAGCGAGGCACGGGTCACCTGGTGCTGTGAATCAGACCAGGAAATCACCAAAAGCCTTTTGTAGATTACCTGCCTTCCTCAAAAAAAGAACACTCTTCAGGAGTTCAAAGCAGAAATGCTAGGATTCCTTCCTGTTCCTTTAGCCTGATATTTACAAAGCGCACTGAAATTTACAGCACACGTTCCCATGCAGGCTCTCACTGGGTCTTCACAATAACCCTGCCCAGGTAGAGTGGGCGGAGAGGGTGCCATTCCGTACAGAAGGGGAGATGGAGGCAAAGAACAAGGAGACTCGTTTTTGAACTAATGGAATCATCTAGCAGGTTAGAATCACAGGCCGAAAGCCACAAATACAGACCCTCTAGATCAGAACTCTTCCACTTATTCATTCATTCAGGTAATCGCAAATATGTGTTTGCTACCTATTATGTGACAGAGCTATAATATACATCAGGAACACACTGGTGAGCTCTCGGGGCGCTTACAGCCCGTGGGAAAAGCAGACATCAATCAAACAATCAGAAACTACTCTGAATAAAATGAACACTGTTCTATAACAAAAATATAAAACACAAGAGACTACTTTCTTTTGTCCTGAAAATTAAAAATAAGTAAAAGTGAACTTGATATTCTAGAGTTGCATGTGCAGAGATCCTGTGGCTTAAATAAACATGATACACTTTTAAAACTAAGAGACTCGAGGTCAGAGGAATGAGAAATCTAATACAATAAAGAAACACAGACCAAACTGCAAAATTTTTGTAAGCTATATTAAGCCTAAAACTTAGAGGAGACCATGAAATGAGCTCGTGTGTGCTGGAGTGGGAAAGGAATATGGTGATCAGATTTGCAGTGGGAAGTCCTTACAGATCACTCTAATGTCCACAAACAATAGCCATCCGTGAAAATGACTCAGAATTCAATGTGCTCACCTGTTTCCTGCGCCTTCCCGCAGGCTCTATCTAGTACATATCTAATTAGGTACCAACCAAAGAAGCAATAATGACAAACTCGCACCTAAATGGGATCCCCCGCCACCCAACCATTTATTTCCCCGCCAGTAGTTTTTAATGCGACCTTGTGATTGCAAAGTCACCTTAAAGAACACAGAGAGTTACCACCTTGAAACAGGGCACATCAAAATTTATATCGGAGCAGAGGAAAGCCAGCCGTGTAACACTGGAGACTAGTGTAATGCATCTATTTCACATTTGAAGAAATAGTCGAATGGCTCATTTGCAGTCAGTCATGATTTAGGATTAGATCCTTGGCCGTTACACATCAGCGCAGAGGCACAGGCAAGGCACACAAGTCAGGGGGAGGATGGGCCATTCAAAGGCCTGTCCCAATATTATCTCCGTGGTATTGAGGTCATGAGCCTGTCTCTCAACACTCTAGATTCTAGGAAAAAAATGAGAGTCTTCAAATCTAAAAATAATAGCACATAAGCTTCTAGACTCTAAAGACCAACAGTGGTTAGAATTTATAACGAGGTAGATTTTGATCCAACGGCAAAGTAGCCGCGTGAGGTGAGCAGCAGCCCCTGCCTCAGAAAGTCATACGTCACACTTGGCCTTTGTTTCAGTTTATAAATGGGATACCTCAGACCAGTGATCTTCAACTGGTGTACCATGGCACACCGGGGTGCTGCAGGGATTTTTAAAGCATGCACTACCTGACTATTTAGTCAGGGGCACCGACCTCTTTTCCCTTAGATCGTCAAATAAAAAAAATGACGACAGGGAACACAATAGCCGTCTGGTGTGCATGAGTCAAAATTATACCTGTTTTTTGGTCAGCTCTGCAAAGAATATATTTTGGGGTGTGCCGCAGAATTTTAGTATTTAGTTCATGTGTGCTGTGAGATGAAAAAGGATGAATATCGCTGCCTTAGGCTTTTTCTGTGAGAAGTTAGAAGTGTTATCTTGTCACTTAGGGGTGTTAAAAGGGGAGGGAGGAGGAACAGAAGGAAAAAAGGAACTGGAGGGACTAGTAGAGAATAAACTGGCTGAGAAAAGGATACGGGAGGACCTCTGGTCTCCAGCTGCCCCTGACTTTCTGTGAACCCCTGGACAAGCCACTTCTCAGTAACTCCCTAATTACACAGTAGGCCACCTCCGAGGGCTATAGGAAAGATCAAGGGGATACAGACGCCATCGCCAATGAAATACAAAACACCGACCTCAACTCAGTAACAACCAAGCAAAAAATCTGAGTTTCCCCTGCAGGGGGCTGGGCCTCTGAGGTTGAAATGGCAAAGATTTCAAGAAATTTGTATCATACATTCCCCATCGCCTTCCTTGTTTGTGTTGCAAAAACAACATCAGACTTGGAGAGCAGGTATTAGCACAAACGCACTGAGCAACTGAGCGAGTGGAGGGTCCTGCTGAGGACACACCAGGATGCAGCACAGCCTGGAGCTGTTTACCTCCAGCGCAAATAAAACCCCATTCTGGGTCACAGGCATTCTGAGTGTCCCAAAGCCGGCTGATGGCCCCAGCTCCAAGCCTGTGAGTTCCTGGGTGTGAAATTCGCTGTCAGGAGAGCGATACCCTCAGACTAATGGGCATTAATGAGCAGAGATGCAGCGTGACATTCCTGGGGCAGGGTTAGAGATAGCATCACACAGGTCCTGGGAGGAGAAGGGAAATTATTTCCACTCTAATTGCCCAGGAAAACCCTCAGGTGAGGGCCCAGGCGCATTAACCCGCTGGTTTAGAGGCTCTGAAACGACTGCTGAGAGAAGCACTCACAAGTTCAGAAAGATGAACTGAGGGACAAAAGTCAACTGAATTTGGGGTCAGAGCAGGGAAACGAGTGCAGAGAAACCTTTCTCTTCCAAGCCTTACACTCCACCCTTACCAGGCCCCCTAAAAGAAAAACAGCTATAAATCCATTTCCTTACATCCAACTGCTCCAGCTGTGAATACTTATAACATTAATTTAATTAAAGTTTCCATAGAGATAGATGAATTTCTTTACAGTAGTGCGGAAAATCAATTCTTTCCAATGACAACATCAGTACCCTTGGTCTAAGTAGAAAGCAAATGCATATTTGGAATTCTTGTGTGTTTTTTTCAATTAAAAGTTCTCATAGCTCATGCATTTTTTATTCCCCAATACTCTTTTCTAATGAGTGAGGCATAAAGGAACAGAGATGATTAATATATAAATGTACATTTTTTATAAAATAGTTCCATACTATGTACTGCTCCGGTTTTACTGTTTATTTTCTCTCTTTGTTTTCCTTCTTTAGAAAAATAGCCATGCATATCCACCAAAAAGGACAGAGTACAACTGCAACAATAAAGATGCAAGCATTGCAATCTTTTCCTACAAGAAAAAATCTATTCCTCTTACAGCCTATGTCCCTTCCATTTGTCCTGTATGGACCCAGGTCCATACGATACAATACAACACAAAATGTGTCTGGGGACATGTAGATGAAATCCCTGGGAGCTGGAAATGCAGTCTCACTTTCCTCTCAATTCTAATGTATCTTGGGCCCCATGTATGCAATAAAGTGCCTTCTTGTTAATCTACTCATGGCCTCAGGTAGCCAACAAACTCCCATATAAAGGGAAGACTCTATTGTATTTCTTTTTAGTCCTTTCCATGTGCAACTTTGAAAGCCTGGGAGTACAGGTTCATGGGGTGAGATGCAGGCCACTCTCTCATCAACCACTTCAATTAATCCTTTCACCTCCTACCTCTGTCTGCCACAAGGCCACAGTTAACCAAAGGTATATTTAAACCCACAAGGGCACAAGAGGAAAAAAGAAAGGTCCTTGAAAAAACAAAATGAGAAATAGGTCTCCTACAGATATCATTGGAAGCCAGGGTAAAGTTAAACCTGGAACCCACCTAATGAGGCTGGAATTAATAAGCCGCAGGGTACCCAGCATGGGCAGAAGGCGGGGGCAGGGGGGTGTTCAGTTGAATCCAACCCAGTAAGGTCTAGGCGGCCTTAACAATTCAGCGGCCACTCTCTACTTTGCCAAAGGATCTATAACTCTGAATGTATTACATTGGCCACCTAGATCTTTAGATTCATTCTCTCCCATTATTTAAATCTCTACAGTTTGGCAGCAAAGTCTTTCTCCCTCCCCTTCAGAGAACATGGTATGTTTTTCAACAGCACAACTATCTATCATCTGCTGGCTGTAGCACACTGTTCTCTCCTGTAGGTCATCAAACTACCAACGTAGAGATGACCAGGGCAGCCTGCACACTCCCACCCCACCCCTCCCAAAGGCTGCCCACTGTCACACGCCTGGGACAGAGAACACCGGGAGAAATAAAGAGCACACGGTGGAGAAAACAAGACACTAGCCTCCCTGAGCATCCAAAAATGCATATTTGGCATCTACTCCAGCCAGGAGGGTGGCAAGTGAGAAAAAAGGAGATGGCCATCTAGGGTAAGTAGGTTTTGCTCATCAATAGCTTGCTGCACTATCTACCCACATTTCAACTCAGATGATTCAAATCCCCTGCTGGTCTACTGCGAAAGTGGCCCTACTAGGAGGCAAGCTGAGCTGCTCTCCGTGGTCCTGAAGGCAAGAAAAGTCCATGTCCTTTACTTAAGGATCTCAGAGGTTAGAGTTTAGAGTTGGAAGGAGGCATAAAAATCACTTCGTCCTGGCCCCTTACTGAATGTCTAGAGAGCTAAGGCCCAGAGACAGTAAATGGCTCTCCCAGGGACATACATATTTAACAACCTCTTCCAGCTCAAGTTTTCAGTCCAGAACATTTTTGTGCTAAAGGCCAAAATTTCAAAGTAGAAAAGCAAATAGTACATATTTTATTTAGGCGACCCAGGCAATTATAACTAATGAATTTCCTCACTCAGTAAAACTTCACCTGGCTTTACATCACTTCATAAAAGCTGTGGTAATTATGGCTTATGAGTTTGGGACGGGAAATTAAATTTCTAAACTCCTTTCCCACAACAATAAAAAGGGAAAGAAGCCAGGCCACATTCTCAAGGCCCTGCCAGGATCAACAAAAGTTCTTATCGTGCTGGAGTGAGTATTTTCTTCCCTGCTCAGGTTCAGTTCCATATTTTTTAAAGAGACTCTGCAATTACATATTTTCAAAGGGACTCTGTTGGCATAAAAACTGTGCACCATTGTGATGCACTACCAATCGTGGAACTAAACAACAAACTACTAGAGAATCTTGCCTAGGATCTGGCCACTGGAACAAGTTCAGTGACCTGACTGACCTCAAACCTTACACTTCACCGTGGGTCCGCACTGCACACTAGCTCCTGATCCATGGGACAAAAGCCATTGTTTTTAGACAGGTGAAAATTTGATTAAATTGTGCTCACTTTCAACATGATATTCCAACACTTTTTCTACATGATGGTATATGTCTATAGCGCTTTATGATGCTTTATGTTTATAGAGGAGCTTGAAATTTTCCGAGGATTTTAAACACTCTTGCTGTATTCCTACAACAACCACATGGTTAGAAAATTTACTATTACTCCCATTTTACAGGTGCAAGCACAGTTCCTGGCATATATGAATGAATGTATGAATGAATGAATGTGCATAATCTTCAAAAAAATCTAAGACCTAGATTCCCTGATTTCACACTCCTGCCTCACTGCATGTAGATCACATTTTATAAATGGCAAACCAAGACAAAGGTCCAGTACTCATGTGAGTCTAGGCTAAATCACAGACCTCAAAGGCCTGTTCAAATGGAGACCAGCTCTCCATTCCCTTCCTCCCCTCTCATCTCCTCGGTCTCTTCCCTGCAGGCTTTCCCTCACTGCCAACTCGAGCCCACTCTCCCATACACACTCTTCTCTCACTGACACTGTGATTGGCTTTGTAATACTTACAAGATGAACCTCATTCCGAGCCCAGTTTTCACGTGATGGGCACAGAATCAAATCACACAGTGGCAAAGCTGTAAAGCTGCAGAAATTGTCATGTTCTCACCTGAGACAGTAAGAAATGAAGAGGTTACTCCACATCCCCAGGAGCTCTCCCTTCTGGGGTCTCCCAGACCTGATTGTCTCTACCAAGAATCCAGCAATCCATCACGTATCTCCTTATGACGTCTTTTATACTGTTACTTAAACTTACACGTGGGTATGTCCTATCTGCCTAAATCACTTGTCATCTCTTCCTGGACAGGGGATCTGGAGGTGCTGGGTTAGCCGGACATGAGGCGCACACTGGCTTCTCAATTTAATTTTAGTCAGTTTTGATGATAAGTTTTGTGCATGTGCTTCTGTTTGTGAAGTGTATAATGTCTTGGCCTGGCTCTCCTGGAAGCTGTAACCTTTAACAGTCATTTCTTAATTTCCCTCTCCTGACTGTAAGTGAAAATATCTGTATAAAATCAATGTAGTACATTATACATATGGCTTAACTACCTTAAGGAATGTGAGCTCTTATAGGACGATGTTTGTAAACACTTTGGGGGCTCTCTGGGAAGAAATATCTCCATATCTCACTATGAAAACCTAGAGATATAAGCAGATGCTCACATCCTGAAGTTACTCTGAAACGTTAGACAGAAACCTTGAGCTACTGACTTGTTCAGTGATTTGCAGTAAGTTTATTTTTCTGATTGTGCGTGCTCTTCAAGATCAGTTGTGTGCAAAAGTTGAATGTGTTCTGCAGCAAATAAACAGCATGTGTTAAAAGTAAAGTCTAAATACATTTACTGCCTAAACTATAATCATTGAGTTAACCCCTTGTCAGGTGACTATCAAGCTGCAGAGGGGTGGGGGGTGTGCACTGTGCACCTTTACACAGTCTGAACAGAGGAGGTGAGAGTTCGGAGCTCTGCTGCAACGTAACAGTGTAGGAGAATTTTTTCCAGCACTGTGGCAAGGGGAGGTTGACTTAGAGTGAGGACACCTGCATATTGCAAAATGTGCTGGCCGAAGGCTAGGCAAATGTACCATTCAATTAGAAAACACTTTTGAGTCCAGCCCTTAGCTGTCAAGAACCTCAGCTCCACTGTCACTTCAAGACCAAGATGCTGGGAGTGACTATTTGTGGTTCTCTCCGCTGCCCGGCTGCTATTATGAGCTGTCAAGTCAGCCTGCTCACAAGGCTCCATCCAAGTCCAAGCTTTCTCTGAATGCAGGGACCAGGGCCAATCACTGTGGGGGGCCCTGGCGGTTTCAAGAGTTTAAAATGCCTGAATGAATAAGCCATGAACTTCCTAATGGCAAGGACTCTGCACCCTCTACAGCCTGGCAGAGATAGTGTGTCCAATACATTAATATGGTGGGATGATGGCTCATTAAAAGTTACCAACTAAAGAGAAGGAAAGAAAAATCCCTTTTGCAGTGAATGGGCAAGAACACCGAGGCACTGAATGTCACATGCCAGTGGAGTCCGGGCGCTGAGTAACAGGAACAGGCTGCAAGGTGAGCCGAGAATGGAGAGGGAGAACCTGAGGAAGCTGAGTTCAGCCTCGTTCTCAGCTTTGTTGGCAACTATTCATACAAAGGCAGCCAGAGGTAGACCCGGGGCAGGGGAGATAATCAGCCTGGCCACCCCACTGAATGATTCCTTTCATGTTTCTAGCTTGAGGGAAGCTGCTCCTCATACTTTGGGAGCTTCTAACTAGGCCCAGTCAAACAGCTGAAAAAGAGAGAAAGGTGTAAGTCTTGGGAACAAGCAGAAAGTGTTAAACTACCAACGAAAATAGCAGTTGCTTTCCTTTGACAATTTGTGTAATGAGACCTGAAAAGGCTCTGCTTCTCAATTCTAACCTAAAAAGGGTGGAAAATCCTGCCACACTTACAGGGCCTCGGAGCGATGGAATTGCCAGGGAAATCATCTCTTCCCGTTTTCAAATGTTCTTATGGGCCCTGCACCTTCTGCAGCATCTCTCCCCTGGGAGGACTCCCTGGGTGGCTGTGACTTTGAGCTGGGAAGTACCTGAATTACACAGGTGGTGCAGAGGGGTGGGAGACTAAGGTTTAGGAGTTAGATCCCAGTTCAAAGTTTCGATGCTTATTACATTGTGTGATTAAAACTGAGTTACTTATCTTCTCTGAGCCTTTCTAATTCTAAATCTGGGTCTAATAAAATTGTTCCCACGTGGCTCCTAAAGAATATCATTCTTAGCACATTACCTGGCCTGTAGTAGATGCCCAGTAAATGGAGGTCCCTTCCCCCACCCACGCCAATGCAATGGGTTCCATGGATGAGATTCCACGTCTTACCAATCAACTCCGATGATCAGCAATATAAAACACGTGGGAGGAAAATACTAGAAAGGAGCAAACTGCTCACACTGCACCAGGCTCTTGCTTTCCCTCAGTTCTGAGTCCAGGGCCAGTGGTCCCCACTCTTGGGCCTAGTAGCTAGAGCAGACACTCATGAGTCAGACTTGGGTCCAAATCCTAGCATTGCCACCGATGAGCAGCAGGATGGCAGACATATAACACAACCTCAGCTCCATCGTTTGAAAACAAGAAAAACAACAGCCCTGAGTGTGGGATGAATGAATTATGCAAAATGGTTAATTAGCACTGTGCCTAGCACAGTCAACGCTCAATAACTGCTGTCTGTCACATCACCGCTGATCATCTAACCAGCAGAACTCCAGTGGGTGACAGGTAGAAAAAAACAAGATAGCATAACTCTAAAGGTAAAGGAATCAAAAAGGAAGAACCACGTGATGGGAAGAAATGCACAGCTTAGAGAGTAAAAATCAGCTGTGGTGAAATTCATTCTCCTGGGAGGGTGCCCTAGACAACAGACCAGCATCTCGATAAGGAAACCAGAGCTTCTGCCACTCTAACGTCAGCCAGTTGGCTGGCAAGAAATTTGTGAAGAACTTAAGTTTGGTTTGTGCACCAGGCACTACCCTACCCTTAATCTTCTCCTCCTCCTTACTAGGTGTCTGCTTCGGGTACTTAGTTTCCCAGGGACCCCCATTTATTTGTTGCAGCCCAGCCTCTCTTCCGACTTCTCCCCCTCTGGCTAAACCAGTGGTTTTGAAATGCCAGTCCATGCACCAAGTCTAGACTGCCCGCAGAAAAACTACACGGAGAACTTGCTAAAAACATACCTTCTCAGGTTCAAACCCTCGGGTCTGATCCAGTGGATCAGATGGGTCCTGGTTACCCATATATTTTCTTAGAAGTTCCCCAGTAATTCTTATGTGCTGTCAGGTCTGGGAACTACATTTCTAGACTTCTCCTACATCAAAATCGAAATTTACCTCTCCTGTGGCCCAGCTGTTCCGGGCCTTTCTTTTCCCTGACCTATCTGAAAAACTCATTTGTGTTTGGGCCCATGAATCATCAACCAGTAACAGCTTTATTTTCCCTCCAAGATCTTACACAAAGGACAACATGTGATGCCATGAGCCAAAGTATGAAAAATTTCAAGAGAGGGAAAGAATATTTAGAATTGCCTCAGTCCATTCTTTATAAATAGGGCTGACCCTAAAGAACATTGTCGATTCCAGCTCTCCCATCCTCTTCCCCACTTTCCAGGTGGGGAGTTGAGGTAGCCAAGAAGGACATATAATGGATGAAACTTCAGAGACACAGAGGCACCAGAGATGTGCAGAAGAAATAATCATAGCAACCACCACCGCCATGTATTGGACACCAAAGGCCGAGCACCACCCTAAGCACGTCACATTTTTATATCATTTAACATTTCCATCTATGAGTATATGTTAGTATTATCATTACCAGTTTACAAATTTAAAAAACTGAGATGCAAAGAAATTAACTTGCCCAAATTCACACAGCAAAGGAGTGGCGGAGGATGGGAGAAGAGGTTATCTCATAGGGACCAGAGAATTGGTGACGTCATGAAAGCTTAGATTAGCAGAGACATATCCCCTCCCTTCCTTTCCTCTTCTCCAGGGACAAAGTTGGGAGGAGGTGGGGATAAAACTTTTGGAAAGAGGGTGCAAAAAATTGCATAGCAAGAAAACAGCAGTGTCTCAGGAGTTCTCAGTTGGGAATTACTGAACCAGGGCTCTGAGGCCTCTCCCTGGCCTAGGGCATAGGAGACATGCAAGGCCCTTCCTCTGCTCTCCCATTTGGGTAGCAAGTGGGTGGGGGGTGGGGGGTGGGGGGAGCTAGAGTGCTACCTGACAGCCTTTAGTTCTAGGGAATGAAGGAGATGATGAGCTCTTGAAGGTGGAAATGGAGATCGTGGCTTGAGGCTGGCTTTGTTCAAGCTGCCAAGCCCGGCACAGCAGGGTAAAAAGCCAGTGGTTTCTATGGAAACTCTGTCATGCACACATATTATATCTGGACAGTTCTTCAGAAATCCAGAAAGTACCTTAAATAGATGACATCAAAATGGACCAAGATTCAACAGGGCGGAACTTCCCTTAAGACTGACACTAGTTTCTGTTCTTTGCCCTGGCAGGTCCTCTACTGAAAGAGACTATAGAGCTAGGGCAGCAAGTGCCTTAAATACCTCCTCATCGGAAATGTAGTCTGGAGCTGACTGACCTTGGATTATCCCTCCTTCTGCGGGGTTCTGGAAGGGAGGCTGTCCCCAGCATGCCTGTTCTTTATTCTGGGCCCAAGGGAGCAAGTCCTGCAGCTGAACAGTCATTTTCACTTTGATGGTATCATTCATGAGAACAAACAATTCATGGACAGTGCTTGCAATGCAAAAATTTCTCCATAATAGGACTCAGATCACTATCCATAAGGATTTCAGCGGGTTCTGGAGAGAATCAATAACATTCCCCTTGACCACCATTATCCATCTGTCCAGCCGCAAATGATCCAATAGAGACCAATAGTCTCCTTCCCTCAGCTGGCAGTAAACCTGACTCCAGTGAGGGACGTGGGGGATAGTATCTCCACACCCCACCCCACCACCTCCCGTGAAAACCCTCAGACCTCACAAACGGTCCTGCCATCCTCCAACAAGCTGGGAGGCTCATTCCTCTGCAGAGGATGGATGGTATCAAAGGCTCCAAGAACAGCCTCTTTAAAAGCCTCCATCTGGAAAAGATACTTAAGCAAAGCTGTGCCTGATGAAGTGAAATAGAATTAGCCTCTCAGTAGCACGGGCTTCTCGGGTTCATTGTAAGGTAGACTGGCTTATTCGCGTCCAAGGGGAACGACTCAACAACAATATATCATAGTTAACTGTGGCCACAGCTCCATGGACTTTCAGACGGTGCCTGGAGCACACCGGGGCGCACTTAGTACTCCCCAACCTGTCATCAACCTTTTGCACGTTTGCTCCTGATCCCGGGATACTGTTTCATCCTAATGAACTGTTTTCTTAGCCGATTACAGCTGGTCATTTCAGCAGGCCCAATGGCCCATGCAGTCGGCTAAGTTACAAGCAGGGTCCCTTGGTGTTTGTTTCCCGGCAAGGCTTAGAGGGGGTTGGTTTCTCCCCTTTCCCACGGCTAGAATTCAAGGACAGATCAAAACAGATCAGAGGCAAAGACGTACCTGTTGCAGTCGACATGGAGGAGGAGGTGCGAGGCGCTGACGGACAGCGCGACCTTGTGCCACTGTCCGTCTGCCATGCGGTACGGGAGGGCCTCCGTCCTGGGCTTCCCGTTATGTATGTAATGGTACCGAATCTCGTCCCTCAGACCGCTGCTCTCCAGTTCAAAATAGCTGTGTGTAAAGCGACAAAAATGTGTTTTATTTTCTTTCCGGCATCATCAGTCCTCGTTACTTTCTAGCTTACAACTGATTTTCTCAGAATCTAAAATTAGTGAAACAGGACACAAAGGGCTACAGCAACCCAAAAATCAATTGTACCACATGGAACCCAGTTCACCTATTGTCTGAGGGCCCTTATAGTGGCACCGTGAGCCTCTGAAACGGACATTAATTGACCCACTGTAGGGTAGCTGACCACAAACTAATTAGCAACGTGCTGTGCAGTGTCTCTTAAATACCTAAATGTAGTCTTTCTGGTGCCTAAAAAAGAGCATTCATGTGGAATGGATTTATTGTTATTTTTATTACTGCCACTTTTACTTTTTCAAGAATTAAAGAAATATAGAAGTCATGTTGGATATCAGGGATTGAAATAAACCGTCAGAGCAAAGAGAGTAGAGAGATTAGTAAGGCTTTTTTTTTCCTTACTTCCCCTATACAGAAACTGTAAGTGACAACTATTCCTAGGTAAGGAGGGGAGGAAATGTTGACATTACTCTCATAGGGACCAGAATTTCAAATCATAATGGAATAACACATGCAACTGAGATTTTTCTTTCCCCAGATCGTTGTTTCCAGATCCATGAAAACTCTTAGCACCACCACCACAGCCTGCATTGCAGTCATAAAATACAGCCAGGACTTTGGGACACTCCTCAGACACACAGCAGGGCTGACACTTTCACAGGTGGCAGGCCCACCTAGTCTCCTGTGCTCTCCTGAAAAGAGTCATCATCACTGGGCCCAATCTCTTTGCCAGTCGTGGCACCAGGCCTTTAACACACACTGTCTAATTCATCACCCACAGAAACTTACAAGGCCGACATTATTGCCTGTTTTGAATTATTAAAAAACTGAGATTCTGGAATTCAACAGCATACCCAAGTCAGGATTAAAACTCAGGTCTCGCCCAGCCGGGCGTGGCTCAGTGGTTGAGCGTCAACCTAGGATCCAGGAGATTGGGGTTCGATTCCCAGTCAGGACAGACACATGCCTGGGTTGCAGGCTCGATCAATGACTCTCTCATCATTGATGTTTCTCTCTCTCTCTCCTTCTCCTTTCCTCTCTCTGAAATCAATAAAGACATATTTTAAAAAAATAAAATAAAATAAAATAAAACTCAGGTCTGAATCTGATGGCCTATGTAGTTTCCTGCCCATCTCAGAAGCAGGATGAAAAAGTAATAAAAACTGTCTCAACTGGCACTGTCTCCCAGCAGCTCAAGAACTGCTCGCCTAGTCAGGTGACCTGGTTCAATCCCCAGACGTGGAAGCACCTACTGCTTCTCCTCTCATCCGCTGACTTGGCCTGACCCCACTAGCCAAATCATATTTAATCTAAAACACGAAGTGCATCTTCTATGAGAACTGAAATGAATATATCATGAAACTCGGCCTCTATTATTCATGACTCCCAAATCCATGTCAGAGAAAAAGGCATAATTCTTTCCCATCTTTCATGGGGATCTTCCCAAGAGAGCAGTGCAAGGGAAGCAGAGTCGAGACCAGCCCCTGACCCACTGCATTTGCACGAAGCAGAGAATCAGGCCCAAAGGTCATAAGCTGAAGAGGTTACTTAGACTATTGCAGCAGGTTCCTGGGCCCACATACATACTTATTAGTAATAATAAATATAATACATATTTCATAAGATTACAAAAGAAGTCCCTTAACACAGAAGATAATTTATTTTACGACAATCCTCCACATTTCTTCTGAGCAGCTAGAACATTAGAAGAACCAAACAATCAGAGAACTTCAAAGGTCAAGAAGACCTTAGCGGTCATCTGGTCATTCATTAATTTATTCAAGATGTTACTAAACACCTAGAGAAAGACTAAAAGGGATTTAAATATAGACCCTGTTCTCGAGATGCTTTAAGACTAATGGAAAAGGAAATAAAATATTTGTCTCTCCCATAAAAAGCAAGAAACTGGCCTAATGGAGAGGAAGGGGAGGCATTTCATGAGTGACTGCCATGCGCCACCCGTGGGCCAAGCGCTTCCATATCCATCATCTCATTTCATTCCTTCAAGGGAGATATTATTACCCTGTCTTACAGGTGAGTTCCCATATGATCAGAGATATCAAATACCTTGCCCGAGACAACACAGCTCTGTACAGAAAATCAGCATGACTTTAAATTTGAGACCTTAACAAGACTAACACATAATTACTTTACTTTGACCAATAAACTACTGGTGGGGGAATGAACTTGACCTTGAAAGGACTTCAATAAATAACAATGAAAAAATAAATAAATAACAATGAGAAATGCTCAGAGAGGTCACCTGATGGAATCGTTATAAAAAAAAAAAAAGCGGCAGATACATTTCACCAGGTTTAATCCTTATTCCTGGGGCTATGGCCGCATTGAGCAAGTGCTCAATGTATTACAAACAGATCTTTTTTTTACATTTTTATTGAATTTATTGGGGTGACATTGGTTAATAAAATTATATAGGTTTCAGGTGTACAATTCTCTATACATCACCTGCCTATTGTACTGTGTGTTCACAGCCCAAAGTCAAGTTTCCTTCCATCACCATGTATCCCCCTTTACTCTCTTCTACCTCCCCCAGCTCCCTTATCTTTTTGATGCAATTGTAAATGGTCCTGTTTTCTTAGTTTCCCTTTCTGATAGTTCATTATTGGTGTATAAAAATGCAACTGGTTTCTGGATATTTATTTTGTATCCTGCTACTTTCCTGAATTCATTTATCAGATCTGGTAGTTTTTTGGTGGAATCTTTAGGGTTCTCTATATACAGTATCATGCCATCTGCGCAAACATATCTTTTAAAGATCACTTTATGAAGCACTGGAGTAAGTGGTCACCTTGGGGGAATCACAAATATGCAGCAATGAGAAACGGTATCTTCCCTATTGTTAGGAAATGATACCTGTGTCTTAGAGTAAAGTTTCTGACAGCATCGTGCACAAATTCAGAGAGTGCCATGTATCAAACAATTTGCATGAAAATCAGGATGATGTGGTTTTTATTTAAAAATGTGTAGATGACTGTTGGGTTGGCCCCAGGGATGACAAAGGCACTAGGTGGCTAAGTTTTATCTGGATAAAATTGTTTCATGAGTGCCAGGAGTGGAATGAGGCAATATTTCCAAGCAGCAACCCTCTGTTAATAGAGATGGGAAGCTGAGTCCTAAGAGCAACTTGGAGGAGGTGGCCATTGGGCCTGAAGGCTTTTGGCTGTAGCCTAGAGGGAAGACTCAGAGTTTGTAGCAGAGCCTAGTTATTCAAACTATGGTCCATAGCCGAGCATCATCACCACCTGTGGAAATTCAGATTCTGGGGCCCCCTCGAGACCCACTTGAATCAGAATCTACATTTTAATAGACCCCCAGGTGACTCATGTGCACGTGAGAGTTTAAGAAGCACTGCTGACATTCATGCTCCCCCTTCTCCCTGGACACACATGAGACTATAGCTCCCAGGCTCCTTGAATCTCAGAGGGACCACATGAGTAGGGGTCACCAACAAAACGTGAGCAGAGGTGATGTGTGTGGTGAAGGCTGGGGAACTAAGAGAGGCTGTGCCTTATCCCGGTCAGCTGCAAAGGGTCCAATAGAGGACTCTGAAGCTTAAGTTGGTGGAGGTATCATTAAATGGAATAAACCTAGCTCTTTAATTAACTGTATGAAGCAGAGATACCCCTCCTAACAAACACTGAATTGGAACTAAACAAAAATAAGTTTTTAACGATAACAGAGATTTAGAGGTTCTTAGAGGTTATTAAATAGACTACCTTGACTCATTAAAGAGAGATACAGGAACATGAAAGTGAGGAAAGGCAAAAACTGAGAAGTAACCATGGACACGAAGCTATTGCTAGACTATAAATAGAAAGAAATGGCAGGAAGCATGAATACAGTCATCTCCTGTCCTGTTCATGACAGATAACCTGCATTGCATGGACTAAATATTCTGTTTGGCATATGGTATTTTCCAAAAATACCCACAACATCATCTCCCATCTCACACACTCTTCTACAACATAATCTTGACATTCTTCCAACCGAAAGGTGGAATCTATGCCCCTTGACTTAAATTTAGGGGGTCTTGTCAGTGCTTTCAGGAAGTAATGCTTGGTGACTTCCAAGGCTGGATTGTAAAACATGATGCAGTTTTTATCTTGTTTGTCGATACTTGAGCTTGTAGTCCTAAGTCACGGTAAGAAGTCTGACTACCCTGAGAGCACCATCCTCTAAGGAAGTCCAAACCAGACTGGGGAGGCTGCATATAGGTGCCTTGGTTGACAGCCAACTGGTGTCTCAGCCAACCACCAGTATAAACCATATATATGAGTAAATACACCTCCAGATGGTTTTCCCAGCTGAAACTACAAACACTGTGGAATGGTGACAAACTGTCCCTCTGAACTCTCTCCAAATTCCTGACCCACGGAATCTGCGAGCATCATAAATTTGGGGATGGTTTGTTACAGGTCAATAAAAATTGGAGTACTTTAACTTTATGTGTACATGTTTTTAACCTTGAAAAACTGAAACTATAATTTAGATATGTCCCTACTAAATGCCTGAGGTCATTGGCCAAATGATCAAATCTCAAAGTACCAATTTTCTGCTTATAGCCCCACAGACATAACTGTGTGTTTTCTTCTAACATCAAAAATGAAATTCTGCCCAAAAATGCAATAAATACCAAGGAAATACATTGGTATCTTTCTCACTAACCCATTGTTTTTCTTGTATCAAGTCCCAACATTTTGGCTTCAAACTTCATGGAAGTGACCACCTCAACGGTCCTTTTATAAATCAGATTGTCTTCTTTGGTTTCTAGTGCCCAGCTCTCTTCCAGTCTACAGCATTATCTAAGTTAAAGGGATGTCCTAATTTACCTGGACAAATTTCGACTACTCCCAACATCTTTTCCTTCATTCAGAGCTATGATACGGTGTAGCAGAAAGACAATAAACCAGAAGAAATGTGCCTGCTATACAAGGGGCTTTCGAGTCGAACTAACTTGTGTTCAAGCCCTGCCTGGGCCATTTCATCCCTGTGTGAATGGAAACAAGATGCATTATTTCCCTAAGTCTCCATTCTAGAAAACCATATCCACTTCACAGGTTTCTTCTGAGGAAAGAAAGGACATAACATTTGTGATTATTTGTGGTTTTAACATACACCAGTGATTATGATTACCCTTCCTATTTCTTTCTGCCTACACGGAAAGGAACAGGCTCCTGGAAGTGTGAGGCTGCCTTTTCTCAGAAAGAGGTGTTTCTCTGTCTTCCCCTTTCCCTTGTTGAGACCTTACCCCATGATTTTATTTCCAGTTGTGAACCTTTGTATTAGTTCTATACTCAATCCTCTTACCAAACACCTATCTAGAGATCAACGGTGACAGCAATTATAAACTGTCCCTGTTGTTGAAAATAAAACATTCACTGTTAAGTAAAATGTAAAAAGTGAAGTTCTTTACACCTATTTGAAAGAGTTCCATTACAGCCTTAAAAGGCATGAGAGCGGCCATGCCATTCTTACCAAAGTAAAGGCTGGCTTCTAACTTGCTGCTTTTCAAGAGAAAAACATGAAACTTTGGATAGTTAAGATAGGAAAAAAATTTAAATTGGGAGAAGAAATTTAAAATAAAAGCAACCAACAATGAGCTAGTTTACTAGAACAGAGGAGAGAATGGATCATTAGTTTTTGACTGTGAAGGCCTCCAAATACAGTTGAATATAAATATTTATGAAGCAAACAAGCAAGGGGAATGGAGCTTAGAATCACAAAACTGTATCTTAAGTCTAAGGTTCCTGCAGATCTCCAGGAACTCCAAACTAAGAAGAAATAGGAACCAAAAGAATAATAGTAGATGTGCTTGTAGTTACAGCCAACGCACATATAGCACTTTCTACACTTCTTTCTAAGTTTTACTAAAGACTTAAAAAAAAAAGAAGGAATATTATTGTTTCCAAACAAGAAATATAAAGTCTTCAGCTCACTTTATTAAATTTTTTTTATTTGTGGTCCAAAACTAAATTAATGTATCTTTAAAATGCCTAGTGAAAATGTTTCCTCCCATCCTGTATTCTGTCTTCCCAGAACCCAATGTCCCTCACAGGCAACCACTGTTAATAGTTTCCTGGGTAATCCTTGCAACATTTTGTTAATAAACTTTTTTGGAATAGCTTTAGATTTTCAGAAAAATTGCAAAAGTAGTACTGAGAGTTCTCATATATGCCGGTTTCCCCTATTATTAACATCTCACATTCATATGGTACAGTTATCACAATTAATGAACCATACTGATGCGTTATTATTAACTAAACTCAATACTTTAGTCAGATGACATTAGTTTTTACCCACTGTCCTTTTTCCGTCCACAATCCCATCCAGGACACTACATTAGATTCAGTTATAAAATCTTAGACTCCTTGTGGCTGTGACAGTTCAGACTTGACTTGTTTTTTTTATGATCTTGAGGCTTTTGAGAAGTACTGATGAGGTATCTTGCAGAATTTCCCCCCAATTGGGATTGGTCTGTTTTTCTCATGCTTAGACTTGGGTTGTGGGTTTTGGGGAGGAAAGCCACAGAGGTAAAGTGTAATTCTCATACCACTCTAGGAAGGATACATGCTATCAGCATGACTTGTCAGTGGTGACATTAATCTTCGTGTTAACCTATCTGACTGAGGTGGCATCTGTCAGGTCTTCTACTGTACAGTTACCCTCCCCCCTTTCCTTTCCATACCATCCTCTTTGGAAGAAAATCCCCATGTGCACTTAGGGTTCATTCATGTCTCTGAGGGTCTGGAAACTTCATTCCCTGTCTAATCACTGAATAGTATGCCACTGTATAGATGTGCCACAGTTTATTTACCCATTGACCTGCTGAAAGACATTTTGGTTGCTTCCTGTTTGGGGGTGATTATGTATAAAGCTGTTTAATAATATTTGTGCGCAGGCTTGTGCAAAAATACATTTTCAAATAAATTGGGTAAATTTCTAGCAGTGTGATTACTGGATTGCATGGTAAGACTGTGTTTAGCTTTCAAAAAAATTGTCCAACTATCTTCCAAAGTGGCTGTACTGCATTCCGTTCCCACCAGCAGTAAATGAGACTTGCCGTACATCCCGACCAACAATGGGTGGGGTCCGTTTTTTTGTTTGTTTTCGCCATTCTAATCATGTAATCTGGGTATGTAACGGTGGCTCATATTTAACTTGCATTGCCTCAGTGATAAATAATGAGCATCTTTTTACATGTTTGCAGTTATATATCTTCTTTGGTGAACTGTCTGTTCAAATCTTTTGCCCATTTTTAAATTGGATTGTTTGTTTACTTACTGTTGAGTTTTAAGAGGTGAGGTATTTTTGGTATATTTTAGATATAAGTCCTTTACCAGAGAGGTGTCTGACAAGTATTTCTCAATCTGTGACTTGTTTTCTCATTCCCTTAATGTCTTTTCCAGAGCAGGAGGATTTAGTTTTAGTAAAACCCAGCTTATCAATTTTTTCTTTCATAAATTATACTCAGTGTTGTATATAAAAACTCTTCACTGAGCTCAAGGTCACGTCCATTTTCTCCTATGTTTTCTTCTAGAAGTTTTATATAGTTTTGCATTTTACATTCAGGTTTATGATCCATTTTGAGTGAATCTGTGTGAAAGATAAAGTTTTTTATCAAAGTTCATTTTTTTGCATAAAGATGTCTAATCATTTCAGCATAATTCGACAGACTATCCTTTCTTCCAGAGGTTTTTATGCTATAAAAGCAAATGTGAACATATTCTTTTTCCCCTCCTTTCTAGCACAGGTGAGAGCATAGCAGCCTCACTGTTCTACACTTTAACCTTTTCGATCAACATAAAGACACCTTTTTACATACAGCTTCCTCTTTATCCTTACAGGTTTCAATATTATTTAATACACATTCTCTCACTCAAAATTAAAATCACTTACTTCTTTATAGCACAAACCTGGATTACAACTAGTTCAAGGCCCACTGTCTCAAGGTTAAGCCAGGCCTGCACACTGTGAAAGCAAGATTGAAAATCACATACAAGGGCCGGCACTCAATGTTAAGATAACTAAATAGCAAACACCGAGTGGTAAAAGACCTTTGGGACACTTGTCTTCCTTCAAGAAATTTACATGCCACTTGAGTTAAAACAACCCAGCCAGCATGGCTCAGTGGTTGAGCATCGACCTAGGATCCAGGCGATCAGGGTTCAATTCCCGGTCAGGACATGTGCCTGGGTTGCTGGCTCGATCCCCAGTCAGGGGCGTGCAGGAGCCAGGCGATCAATGACTCTCATCATTGATGTTTCTCTCTCTCTCTCTCCCTCTCCCTTCCTCTCTCTGAAGTCAATGAAGATATATATTTTTTTAAAGCGCCAGAAAAACAGACAACATTACAAGCCTGACTTTTAAAGGGGGAAGGGGGTCCATTCTTGAATTGAGATCCAGGGAAGT
The DNA here is from genome assembly GCF_054644295.1 of Miniopterus natalensis. NCBI lineage: Eukaryota > Metazoa > Chordata > Mammalia > Chiroptera > Miniopteridae > Miniopterus > Miniopterus natalensis. Next base: position 53,203,267 of record NC_142091.1, on the reverse strand, counting down.
TTCCAAAACTAGTTTTAGAAACTATTAGTTTCTAAAAAAAAAAACTACTTCAATAAAGGGAGAAGATAAGGAAGGTGCTTTGGGGGACGGGAGGGATGGAAGTAAGGACATGGAAGAAGAAATGTATCTGGTGCTCTCAGGAAACAGAAAAGGAACAGGTATGAATAGCATCTGTACAAAGCCGAAAGCAGAGGAGTTGGGAAACAGCCAAGAGGGCCAATATAGAACCAGTCTCCGACATCTGGCCCTTGTTCTACAGCTTAGCATCTCTCAAACCATTTTCTGCTACGATTGAGAGTCAGGCATGTTTGCAGGCATGAAACACTCCATGGGTGTCAAAATTTTGGTACACTGCCTCTAACTCTGGTCCTGTCTCCTTCCTCTCAGCAAGCACATTGAATCAGTGTTCTAATGTACCCTGACTCCTCTCAGTTAGCGTACTTTCTTACATAAATGATTCACAAATTTATAGCTCCCATCTAGACGTGTCTTCTGAGCTGTATATTTGTATAGTCAACTGTCTACTCAACAACTCCACTTGGATCCTTCAAATTCATTAAGTTCAAGACATAACTCCTGATCTTTCCTCCAAAACCTGGACCACATCCATTACATCCTACAGCAAAATGAAAGCTAGAAACCTAAGCATTGCCTTTGACACTTTTCTCTCCCTTGTGGCGGACGTGCAACCCATCAGCAAGTCTGCTGCTTTTGTTCCTAGGTTATCTACTGCACCCATTTACGACCCCCCTCCTCCACTGCTACCACCCTTCTCTAAACCAGCATCCTCTCTTTCTAGCAACTACCTATCATCCAGAATGGACTTGAATCTACTCTGGTCCCCTCCAATTCATTTACACAGCCAAAGTCAACTTTTTAAAGCAAAAACCCAACTGTGCCATCAATCCCTTCCAACCACCTCCCATCCTCTCGCTTACAACCCATCAATGCCTGCTCATTGCTTTTGAGCCGAAGGCTAGAATTCTTAGACACAGAAGAGCCCACATGCCCTGGCCCCTCTCATCTTTCCAGCGCCCTCCACTCTGTTCTCTGCACATCGACCTTCTTTCAAATCTTCGAACACACCGCGCTCCCTCCCACCACAGCATACCTGCACACACTGTCCCTGCTCTCTAGAACACCCCTACTCCCGCCCCGACCTAGTTCACGTCTACTCATCCTTCGCTCACTTCAATGTCACCTCCTAGGAAGACTTCACTGATTTGAACACCTCCCACCACCACCCAGGATTTTTTATGAGACAATGTTACTTTCCTTCCCAGGACTTATCTCTCCTCCTACTTGCATAGGTCTGTCCCTCCCACGGATTGCAAGCTCTATAAATATACAGACCATGCATGTTTTCGCTCATCATTGCAACTTTAGGCCCCAGAATATAGTAGAGACCCAATTATTATTTATGGAATAAATGAAAACATTATTAAATCTCTGGTTTTTATTAAGAGTAATAAATTATGTGCAGTACATCCCACAGCTGATTGTGATACATCTAACTGCTTTCACACTGAAGTTGTAGAAATCACTCTTGTAGAAAATAAAAGTTCCTCACCCCGCTGGGCGTGGCTCAGTGGCTGAGCATCGACCTAGGATCCAGGAGATCGGGGTTCGATTCCTGGTCCGGGCACATGCCCGGGTTGTGGGCTCCATCCCCAGTCAGCGGCGTGCAGGAGGCAGCCGATCAATGACTCTCTCATCATTGATGTTTCTATCTCTTCCTCTCCCTCTCCCTTTCTCTCTCTGAAATCAATAAAGATATATTAAAAATATAAAAGTTCCTCATCAAGGAGGTAATTTAGTAAAAACACCATTTAAATAATATACTGTTCACAAAAAAGTACTAACATTTATCAAGTTCTCATTATAGGCTAGCTTGATAAGTACTTCATGGACAATATTTCAGTGAATTCTTGAAACTATCCTATGAACAGGAACTATCTTCATTTAGCAAGTGAGGAAACCAAATCACAGAGGTCAAGTGACCTGACTAAAGACAAAGCTAGGACAGTGATGCCTAGGCCAGACTCTCTCAAGCGAAAGACCCTGAGAATCAACACAGACTCACCTGCCCATAACTGAAACTACCACCAAACTTCAGAGTCATTGGGAAGGCTGATGTCACGGCAGAGTTGCACTGTGGGAGGACAGCCACTCTGAGCTGGAAATAAGTGGCACTTTGAACAGATCCCTGGCTGCTTGTGTTGGGAAGACTTGAGCACTCACTAAAATATATAGTGATGTATAGTGTATGTAAAGTACATATCATAACCGGACTGCTGTAAGAACTCAATAAATGCCAACTATTATTATTATTATCATTATTTAAATGTTGCTTTAATGAGGAACTTTATTTTCCACAATGATTCTTACCTTCAATGTCAAAGTAGTTTGATATATCACAATCAGCTTTGAGGTGTGCCATATATAATTTATTACTGTTAATAAAAACCAGAAGTTCATTAATGTATTCATCCACATATTCTAAAAGTAGTTATTAAATCTCTACTATATGCTAGGCCCTATGCTAAGCTCTGAAGTTTCAATCACAAGCAAAAACAGACATAGCCCATGTGTTCACAGAGCTTGCAAGCAGTGGAGAGACAACCATTAACAATATAATCACACTATTAAATGTCAAGCTGGAAACAGATAAGTACTGTGAAGGAAATGAACATGGTTCTATGACCAAGCCAGACCAGCTTAAGTCACCCTGAAATGAGGCAACCTGGATAAGCACAGAGTAAACACAAGCATTATAAAGTGTCTCTCATAAAGGGTAACTGAAAAGAACTGTACTTAGGAAAGAGCCTAGAAGATGGGCCCACATGGGCCTGAGAGGTAACATTTGTTCATAGTAAGACAACAGGCGACGGACGGGCTATATGTTAACTCTCTCAGTGGGCCGTTAAGAAGGAAAGGTAGCCCTGGCCAGTGCACCTAAAGGTTGCTGGTTCGATACCCGGTCAGGGTACATGCTGGGGTTGGGGGCTCCATCCCCGGTATGGGGTATGCAGGAGGCAGCCGATTGATGTTTTGCTCTCACATCAATGTTTCTCTCTCTCTCTCTCTCCCATCCTCTCTCTCTAAAAATCAATTAAAAATATTTTTAAAAAAGAAGACGACAAGGGTAGCAAGTTAGAACCCAGCCCACCTGCCCTTACAAAGCCTCCTCGTTTGCCAGTGTCCCTGCCAGGAGAAATGAGTAAACATTTCCATGGTGAGGTTATTGCCACCACCCATTCTGAAGTCCCTGTCCCCTCCTCAAAAAGCAGACACCTGCATCAGGTGAATTCATCTAAAATCAACTTACCAAGGGCTAATGTATGTAAGTGAAAATTTGCCTAAAGCAGTTTTATCTAAAACCAAATTGAACTAAAATCAATTTACCTTCCTATCACATGTGAATTGTTATGAATTTCACAAACATGAATGTTATGTCCGTACTACTATTAGAGGAAATTGTCATTGAGTAAATTGTCTGTTAGGTAAATTGATTTTAAGAGAATTCATTTGGGGCAAACATGGAGTGTCTAAGCCTAATCTGACAGTTCGCAAGTCAGATGGGGTGGCTCCGGGCCTCAGGGCTGCCTGTTGCATTCAATAAAGCTTTAAAAAGTTGATGTGGCCAGAGTCCCTTCACTTTCCAAAAACACTAGTGGACGTCAAAATTAGTCCATTTTTACCGCACCTCCAGAACTCCTGTTATGTTCCCCATCTCCAAAAGGATGCGGGTTTGATTCCCGATCAGGGCACATACCTAGGTTGCAGGTTCGATCCCTGGTCGGGCAGGGAGTATTTGGGAGGCAACTGATAAACATTTCTTTCTCTTTCTCTCACTCTCTCCCCACTCCTCTCTCTCTAAAATCAATAAAAACATGTCCTCAGGTGAGGATTTTTTTAAAAAGTGCTCCACAGACTTTAAGGGGCACGTGAGTCCCCTTGTTAACATGCAGGCTCCGAGTCAGCGTGTCTGGGCTGGGGCCTACGATACTGCGCCTCCAATAAGCCGCAGGCGATGCCACTGCCTCCGCTGGTCTGCAGGCCACACTCTCGGTCACTAGGTCTCACTAGATGAGCAGGGCTGCTGAGATGTGCAGCTGGGCTGGAGCGAAGTTCACGGGGTATTACAAGGCATTTCGGCGGTGCTATTCCCCATGCCAAGGAGATCCGGGGCTCCCTCATATGTTCGTGGGGTCTGAAACTGCCAAAACTTCTCTCTGCAACCAGAGAGTCTGCTGGGCCACTGCTTTCAAAACGCCAAGAAAACTTCAGAAGTCAAATCTCCTAAAAGACGATGAAGTAATTGCTTTCCATACCGGGAATCTCACACTCACATAAAACAGATCCCCACCTGCCTTGGAAATGCACTAAGAGGAGTTCCTCCCTTCCCATCACACCAGGAGGCCTCGTAAAACTATTTTTCATACTAAGAATGTCCTTTGACAGACCTTACAATGAAATATACTTTAAAAATTCTGCTGGCCTACTTAAACCACAAGGGAGTTAGAAAAGTGGGGTGAAAAAAGAGGTTGGGGAGAGCAATGGGGTGAAGATAAGACTACAGGTTACCCCCAATCCTATTTCTTCTTCCACAAATAGGCCAACAGGAACACACCTTCTCATTCCAACGGCTCAGAGGCAGTCTCTCATTGCAGGCTTGGGAAAGACCTCTATAAATTACCTTCCTCTAACTACAAGAAGAAAAATAGAATTTTACAGTGATGAGAACTACCAGGCTCCATGGTCACCAAGTGGTCAAGGTTAGTGTAACGGTGATAAGATACATCAACGTCAGGAACTCCCTGACCATAGAGAAGACAGAGCAGCATTTCTATGGTATCCTAGTCCCCCAACATGAAGAACAATCACAAGAAAATGTGAGGAACTCAAATTGAGGGACATTCTGGAACACAACTGGTCACTCTCCTTGAAAAGTGTCAGTCATGAAAGACAAGGAAAGTTTGAGGAATGGTCACATTTTGGAGATTAGGGAGAAATAGTAACTAAATGCAATGTGTGATCCTGGACAGGATGTTACAACAGGGGGAAAGGACATTAGTGGAGAAACTGATAAAATTCAAATAAGTTGTGCAATTTTGTTCATAGGCCCACAGCAATGTTAATTTCCTGGTCTTTACAATGTTTCCATGGTTATGTAAGATGTTGGCGTCACAGGAAGCCAGGGAGGGACATGTAAGAACTCTCTGTACCATTTTTGCAGTTTCCCTCTAAGCCTAAAATTAGTTCAAAAGAAAACGTTATCAAATAAATTACAGTTTCCTCGCCCAAAAGGCAGAGCCAAAGGGGCCACACCAGTGGTTGACACCTCGATGGAAAAGTCTGTAACATTTTTTTGTACTTGGGAAGAAGGAAAGGCTGGGTCCTCTAGACACTCTCTCTTGAATCTGATTTTCTCAACATGACCTTGGTTCACGGCTTCTCCTCATCTCCCTCAGGCATTAGCTCATTCTTACAATAAATCAAGGGAAGCCATAGAGCCACCCTGATTCCAAATGTCAAATCCACCTGCCACCTGCCACACAGTTGCAGAAAAGTAAAACCTTAAGAACAGCTAGGAAATGAGCCACTAAAACTGTCTGGTAGAAACTTTCTGGGGGGAAAATTTATGAGACAGGGATAAAGACAGCAAGAGAAAGAAATGAAGGGTTCTCTCATCCTGATGGGGTAGGTCTCTGAGAGCAGGGGAAACCTGAGGGCATCAGAGGGCAGTAACCAATTTCTGGGGAACAGAAATCTCAAAACAGTTCCATAAAGCCTCATCTCCAGCCTTCCCAGCATGACATGAGTAGGCGCAAGGCCTCCATTCTAAACCTTGGAAAAGAGCTAGGCGAATGGCTCATTAGTCTCAAAGTTAATGACAAACGTTATTATTACCACTACTACTACTACTATTATTAGTCTTTTCTGGGTCTGTAGTGTTTGCAAGTTAAAAGCAGAGACCAGATTTCAAACCCGAATGATTTTAATAGATAGTATTAAAATTCAAGATAGAGCAAGATATTAAGAAACATTTAACCCATGCCCTTTGGGCTTAGAACAGAAAGCACAGCAGCTATAAATAATAATATAATAATAACAACAACAACCAATTGTTGAGTGCCTATCATGTGTGAGACATGGTCTCAAATCCTCAGGATAAGCCCACAGGGAGGACATTACACTTCATCTATACCTGAGGAAGCTAACATTCAAAGGCACAGTGATGTGACCAAGATAAACGATCTGACTAAGTGATGGTCCCAGATTTGCATCCAGGCTTCTGTCACATTAACAACGATCTTTCTGCTCCATGACACTGTATCTAAGATGCCGTGAAGAACACAAAGTTGCCGGCACCGGCAAAGACCCAGCGGGACCGTTGGCGCTGCGTGGCATGAAGGCCTTACATGTTTTTAATGTGCTGTGCCCATCACAACAGGTGGAAGTCACTTAAGCAAAGTTTATCTTTCACAACCACACCACTTGCCCCACAGAGAAGATGGTGTTTTCAAAAGTGAGAAAGATGATACACACAAATTCAGCATGAAAGAGACAGCCAGCTTATCACCAGGACCACATGCTTCTCTTGTGGGCACAGAGCTGGACGAATTTCCTGGCCTCTCGCTGGTAGCCATGGCCACGTGCTTGAGTTCCAGCCAGCGGAATGCAAACAGGAGAAACTAACTGACACACAGCAGGTCCTTGTTCAGTGCCATCTTCTAACTTTGATGAGATGCCACAGGAACTTAACTCGTGTATATCAATTAGCCTGCGGTAAAGTTGGTTTCGTTACAGGTCATTTTCACTTAAAATCACAGAACCTATCCATGACATTAAGAGAGGACTTCCTGGATGCTGCTTCCAGGGGTGTCTCTCAGCCTCCCACATGCAATCCTTGCCTTTCTGGTTGCTGGAATGATAACCCTCACAGCCACCTGAGCACCGCTTGTTGAGAGCAGAGAGACAAAGCAAAAGAAGCTTGCGTCACTAACTTTCCACTGAAAGAAGAGCTGCCCAGAAGAGATGAGTATCCAGAAAAACCTACACTGGTCTATTGTGTGAGCAACAAATAAATATAGTAATGCCTAGCTAAAACTGTCCGTAAGAAAACAGTCCCCTAAGATAAACCCCAAGAATCCCTCTCAGCCATGCAGAGAGCTTCCTGCCACTTCCTTTGATAACATGATGAGCACCGACATTGTCTATGGTTTTATAGATGTCTCTTTGAATTTAAACCATCACATGAATGAAATAGGGCTCTTCAGGTCATAGGATAATATAAGGAGTTCCATGAAATTAGAAATTATGCATTAACCTTGACGGGTACCATTACAACACCCATCTTATAGATGAAGACACAGACTAAAATAACCCAAGACATGATTCCTTCTCTTTGTGCTCTGACCCTAAACCCAAGGCTGTTTCTTTGCATCTCTAGCTAAGTCCCTCATGGGGGGGAAATCAGTTAAACCAATTGCCAGTAGGCAACAGATCCAGGTTTGAAATTCAGATCTTCTGGATGGATAAGGTACTATCCCATATCGAATGCTGTTAACACACAAAAGCATACCCCGAGCAAATGTTAGTTGTCTCCACCTCCACTCAGCCACAAATAATCTATCTAGAGATCCTTCCTCTCTCCCTCTCTTTTACGCAAAGTTGATGTTCACCAAAGCACAAGAGAATTTAAACTGTATCAATCAAATGCTTAGATGGGCTCCAGCCAGAGCTCTTTCCTGCTTCCAGAGGTTTTATGGTGAAAACTTCCAGGGAAGTCAGCTTCCATAGCCAGCCTTTAGGTAATTTTCTTGGAAGGGTATTACTTTCCCAACCAACTCCTCACCCAGAACTCTAAAATAAAAATTAATGCTCCAGGAATTCACGCTCATATGCGCGGAGAGGAGCCCAGGACTCTCTCAGCAAAGATCTGAAAGACTACTGGAGACAGAGAAAGTCAGCTGTCCCCCAAGGTGCACTCTGCCCTCCTTCCTTTAGTCATAGAGTCTCAGTGGGACACATGGCCACCCAGAAGAAAGGCCACATTCCCCACCTTCCTTGCAGCTAGGTGTGGCCATGTGACCAAGTTCTAGCCATTGGGATGCAAGTGAAAGTCGCATTAGGAGGAGAGGAGCACACTCTCCACTTCTCTCCTTCCTGCTGGCTTAGTGAACTGCCATGAACCATGGAGCAGAGGGCAGCATCCTAGAGACTGTGGGACCACCATACAGAAGAGACTCATTCCCTGACTCTGTGAGGTTGGCACACAAACCCTGGGCTACTTACATTCAAACTGCTGCATGAGAGAGCTGAACTTTCATCCTGTCTAAACCACTGTTATATCGGTACTAGTCTCAGCAGCCAAACCTGTATCTAATCAGTGCAGATTCCTCACAGCAGGTGCTGGGAGATTCCTGGGAGATTTTCGTGAGCCTTGGCTTACCTTCCAGCCCTTGTTGGATAGCTCTTTCCTCTCTCTGGCTTTTCGAGAGACAGCATAAAGCATAGTTGGAAGCTCCTTACAACGATTCCTACACACTTGTCCAAAGAATGTTTGCACGTTAGAATCCCCTGAAAACTTATTTAAAAATGAGTTTCCTGGAGCAAATTCCCAGGAATTCAGACTCAGGAGATTTACAACAATTCCTAAAGTCTGGACTTTAAAAGCTTTCCACATAATTAAAATACTCAACCATGTCTTCTGTGGCCTGCAGTTCATGGGGATGGGGGTGTATGTGCAGAAGAGACCTCACTGCCTCCTTGAGACTCTCCCAGCACTCCCTGCTGCGGCTTTCCCTCTCAGACCTTGTTTCTCTCCTTTCAGTGCAGTCTGTTCCTTCACAGCCTATTACGGCTGTATCCCTGTGGCAAAGCTGTCCTCTCCAGCTTTCCAGGTCAAGCACCTTACATGCACCTAAAGGGATCATCCTCCACACTGCAAAATGAACCTGCTGTAAGCCTCTCTACCCCCACTGCCTACAAGAAAATCCCACTGCCTACATAAAAAGCTTGTCATTCATTCATTCATTCAAAGCCAAGCTCTTCAAGAAAAGCCAAGCACACAAGACACCTAATGACACCACCAACCTTCCAAACTTTCATCTCCAACCTTTAACTGCCCACCCAGCATTTGTAACTGCTGCCCCACCCCTCGATACCTAGCAACACATACCCATCCTTGAACACTCAGGTCCAGCATCCACATGAAGGACTGTGGGGATGGTTACTATCTTGACGCTGGTTAAGTGTCAAGGTCTGCTGGAAAATCCAGCTTCACGATTCTCACAATTCTCATTTTAAACAGACGAATCCATTAACGCCTTTCTGAGGTGTTTCACTTTCTACATCCACACACCCTGGGAAGACCTGCCTTACAGGTGACTCTTGACCTAGAAAAAGACTTCCTATCTCAGGGAGAGAAAAAAATGTTTATCTCATTAATTCAATCAACATATATTAGGCATTTATGCCATGCTATGCCCTGCTATGGCCTGAGGGTAGAAGGTGAAATTACCATTACCTTACTGATAATGGCTTACATCTGCTATACTACTTGATTGCCTTCTATGTTACCCAAGTGCTCTTTGAGTTCTGATTAAGCCAGTTTACTGAGCCATTCTCTTGACCTTGACCTCTTCAACTTCTGCATGCCCCTGAGAGTCTTTCTGCTTGGCTTCCAACCCACTACTCTGCCTGATAATCCAACCTGCGTCTGCTCCCTGACCCCCCAGTATAGCCTCAACTGCCAACTCATGGCCTGCTCCCATCCATTCCCATCTGGACTTGGCTCTCTCAGTTCTGACTTGGGGCCACCCATGAACCTGCTATGGACCCAACTAAACACAGTGACCCGATTAAGCACTTTGGTACCCGTGGTATAAGCCTCTGAAGAAAAGCACTGTGCAACACAGAGTCTAGAGTTCACAATGCTCTATCGTATACTTAAAAATTTGCTAAGAGGATAGATCTTACATTAAGTGTTCTTATCACACACAAACACATAATAAATCAATAATTTAATAATAATAATAATAATAATAATAATAATGATGATGATGAGGTGGAAGGAAATTTTGGAGGTGATGGATCTGTTCATAGCACAAATAGTGGTGCTGGTTTCACAGGTGTATACTTATCTCCAAACTCATCAAGTTGTATATACTAAATATGTACAGCTTTTTGTATATCAATCCTACCTCAATACAGTGGGGGGTTTTTTGAGAGGGAAAAAGAGAGAGACAGACAGACAGAGAGACACATCAATATGAGCAAGAACATCAATTGGGTGCCCCGACCAGGGATCAAATCTGCTACCAAGTACGCGCCCCGACCAGGAATCGAGCCTGCAGGCAACGTTTCAGTGCACAGAATGACGCCCCAACCAACTGAGCCCCACTGGCCAGGCCTCACGTGCTTTTTAAAGAAGAGGAAAATAGAAAAGATCTGGACCTATTATTACTGCCTACCCAGGGAGATCTAGAGGGAGGCCCTCAGCTCATTTATTTGAAGCTATTTAAGAGCTTTCTGATGGCTCATCCTCACTTGCTAAGCAAGTGTTCCCCAGTAGCATGTAAATGAACAAGAGAGCAGCCCTGATATTCAGATCAGCAACACGCGAATCGCTACAGAACCCAGGCTGAGCCTGTTCTAAGTTATTGCTGCCCTTTTTAAAAATTTAATTACAGTGTTTGAACATTATCTCATTTTAAAGATCTCGCTACTGAGGCTCAATTAAAATTCCAAGCATCAAAGTGAGAAAAAGCCCCAAGTGGAGCTCGAACTTCATCCTGAGTTTTAAAAGTATGAAAACAGTGGGACATTTTACAATCATAACAAGTCCTTTTGGAGATGGACATTATTACCCTACAATCAATTCAAGATGTTTTACAATCCCTCTGCCAGGACATGAAACCCCTACATACTTCATTTAAGAAGCTGGTTATAAGCTGATAATACTCGTTGCATTAGAATAAATACACCCACCCCTTCCCCAGCCTCATCATAATCACGCTTAAGCTCAATCAGGCACTTGACACATCTTACTGTAGCGTGGGAGCCTGAGACAAGACGCTCTGTGGTAAACTCTCCCAGAAATAATGCCAGCTAGTCATTTGTATGCTAGAAGCAGCCAGCGGAGGGAGGAGAGTGGAAGGGGGGAAGATGAATGCACCATGCCGTGGCCTTTGTTGTCATGCCCAGAAATACCCTGGGTCCCTCCCTCCCCCCACCTACCTCCCCGACCCACACATTCTCCACCAGGCAAACTCTCACTCGCGCTTCAAGTCCCAGGTTAAATGCCACCTTCTCTATAAAGCCTTCCTTGACTTTCCCTGGAAGAGTTAGTGGCTTCCTTCTCTGTGTTTCAACAGGATTTATTTCCTCTTTTATTCATTCAATAAATACTGAATGGTGCCAGGCACTGTTTAAGGTGCTGGGACTATAGCTTCTGCACTTGAGATGCTAATCTAATGGAAGACAGAGGGAAACAAATATGTTGTGTGAGATGATGATAAACTTTATCAAACATAAAGCAGGGCGGTGGGGCTACAATATGGGGGGTCTGTTTTAGACAGAGCTGTCAGAGAAGCCTTCTCTAATAAGATGCAAACACGTGAAAGGACATCTGAAGGAAGCAAGGAGCGAATCCTGCAGAAGCGTGTTCTTGGACAAGGGAAATGAGTGCAAAAGCCTTGGGGCAGCAGCAAGAGGGGGCTGGGCTGGGCGGTATGTGAAACAGCAGGGAGGCCACTGTGCCTGAGCTGAGTGGCAATGTGGGAGGGGCAGGAGAGGAGATCATCCGGGGAGGCCGGGCCAGATCACATGGAGACTTGTAACCATGGAGAAGCTTTGGGATTTTATATTGAATCCATGGGGGAAGCAATCAAAGGGTGCTGAGCAAAGGAGCAACTTAATATGATTCACCCCTTCTATAACTCTTACCCGGTGTGTTGTAATTGTTGATGGATCTCAACCCCCCCACCAACTAACAGAGCACTTGGTTTATAACAGGTGTTTAATAACTCTTCAGAGAAGTAGAGAAGAGAGCACAACAGATAGAAGGCACTGAACCGGCCATGGTTCGGTGTGTACCTGCAGCTACCTTACATCAGGCTTTATTCAGAAACATGGCTGTTCTGCAAGCATGGAAATAAGCAATTATTCTCGTCTTCCAAAAACAACAGAGTGCCAGGAGTCGAGACTGAAAAACGTTGTTCGAAATTTCTGTAGCCAGACTTCCTGGGCCATCGAAACGGCATTGAAAACAGTCATAGGTTTCAAGTTTCAAGGCTACTACAGTCTGAATTGAGCACCTCATCTCTCTCTCCAATAATACCCACCACACATCTTCCCAAATAGTTTCCCTAGAAAGAGCTCAAGGGACAGCTGGCTTATCTCTTCACCCCTAAGGCACCATAGAGCCTCAGTAAATAATTCCTAGAGTCCCCCAGGTACTCGGAAGATGAGAAAGGAAGTTATTTTGAACCCTAACAGTTGCTATACTTACCATATTTCAGTCTTTGCAAAAAGAAGTGGGAAAAGATTCTTATAAATTCTCGTGGCTTTCCTCAAATGTAAAGTGTCTGAATTTTACCCGCCAATCCACCCATAGTTGGGATCCACTCTGGCCTAAGGGAATTTGACATCAGTAAAGCCCATGAGTTGTATTTTTCATTGACTAGACAGCTCAGCAATGATTTATCTTACCTTCATCTGAAACATTTCATCAATCTAAAGAGTCTCATCTGACAACTTATCAGCAGACATTGCAATTGCCCTGCCCCCTCTTCCTGCCTCTGAACCTTGACGGGTGGAAAGCACCAGGCATTGGCCTCTGCACACCAAAGCCGGGCTGGGCAGTGGACACCGTTGGAGCATTTGGACAACAGCCTTTCCAGCAGGCACTGCCTACCACAGGAAGGCAAAGCGCAAGCACCAGTTATTAAGGAGACACCTTAACCTGGCTCAGCCCCATCAAGTCTCACGTGGCCTCCTACAGCCCATTCCCTGACACCTTTATTCATTCCACCATGTTCAAGGCTCCAAGGCTCTCCAAACTACTTCTCTTTAGACTAACAGCCCAGAGTGGCCTTGAATCAATGCTGTATGTGCATTTCCCAGTGTTTGTTAGAAAGCTAGTTCAACCACAGGATATTAAATAACACTCCCCAAAGCACTGCATGATAAAAATAAGTTTGGGAAATGCTACAAAAAGCAAGTTTAAGGAAGCAGTACACTAGGTTGGTTAAGAAAATGTGCTGAGGAGCCAGATGCCGAGTTTGACTCCCAGCTCCATCGTTTTACTAGCTGGGTGACCCTTGACAAAGCAACAAACACTCTATACCTGTTTCCTCACCCACAAAATGGGAATAATACTAGAACCTACTTCGTTGATTTGTGAGGACTTGATGCAACAATGCTTTCGTACTGCTTAACACAATGCCTAGTACCTTATTACTTATCAAATAGTCTTTAATATGCTAATAGCAATTGTGATTCTCCAAGAGAGTGTGTCATCTCAGAACTCCTGTTCTACAAGGCTATCTCGCAGGTTCAGTGACCCTGGAACCTACTGGGGGGAGTCCCAAGCCAGTCAGTGATGTGTGCCCTGAGTCAGGCTGGGATTACATCAATCTCTACACGTCCAACTCAGCAAAACTGCAATGACTCACATGACACTTACCAGAAGCAAAAAACAATATGCAAAAATAAGAATTGGGGTCAAAATCCTTAAGCACCCTTCTGAGTCGAATTTCAAATTCTTCAGACTTGGGCTTTGTATTCTGGCTCTGCCATTTTCTATCTATATAACCTTGGACGAGTAACTCAACCTCTCTGACCTACAGGCTGCACTCCAGCCACACGCCCCTCTTCACAGCGCCTCACTCCCACACACCACATCCTTCACCTTGTGTCACGTCTGTCTTCTGGGGGAAGAGGCCTTCCACCTCTCAAGAAAGGCTATTACCAGCTAGAAGAACCTCGTCCTGGCTGTCTACAGATGAACTGATAATGCTCCCGATGGTGAACTGCCAAATCACTCCTACCAGGCCATGATCATTGGCAACCAGCTACATCAATGAAAAGTGGGAATGGGGATCTAAACAATTTAAAAAAATTACTGAGCTTATTTGTTCATTTGTTCTAAAAATGTGTGTAATTATTGTAGTTTCACAAATTAAATTATTTTGATTTTCCAAGAACAATTCTGATGGATGGGTAAACTTTCTTTGCATATAGCTGATGCTCAATAAGTGATTTTGAACCTGAAATGATATAGCCTGTATAAATATCACACTTGTTATTTCTGAAGCAGTCTCTCCTACACTGTGAAATTGTGAAGGCAGCTATTACTGTTAGCATCTCACCTTAAACCACTCCTCTCCTCGCCCTCAACTTGCAAAGCCCCATAGACACCACCCTCCTTCTATCCCCTGAGCACACCAGGCAGGGTCCTGCTGCAGGACAGTCATACTTACTATCTCCTCTACCTGGGACACTCATCTTTCTGATTTTCTCATGGCTGGCTCCTCCCTAGATTCACTTCAAGTGTCCCATTCTCTCTGCCTATCTTTTCCACTTGCCCCTGTTTTATTTTCCTGCATGACATTTATCATTTGGTTTCACTGTGTCCATATTTATCTTCTGATTCACCCCGCTAGAATGCTAGGTTCCCTGAGGACAGGTCCCTTGCATGTCTTCTTCACCATGGCAGAATCCACCAATGCTCCTACCAACAGATTAGTGTCTGACACAGCATGGTATCTAGTAATGAATGAATTCCAATTTGACAGAGAAGTAAACTGAGGTACAGGGAGGAGTCTGCCCAGGGTGTCTTGGGTACTCACTGACAGAGCAGAAACTCAAGCCCCTGTCTCCTGAATCCCCGCCCAACATCCCAGCCACTGCACCACCTGCGTCAATGGACTGACAGTTTGGGCTGCCTTCCACCTAGAACTTAACAAGTTAGGAGGTTAAATTGATCTTCCATTAGTGATAAGGCTCCTTTATCCACATTTCTCTCCACAGAACCAATATTCCCCAGATATGCAAGTGTCTCACAACTACTAATTCCAAAGAAAGTCAAGGAAAGCAAGTTGTTGGTTCTTTAATCCTCTAGAAGAATTCCACTGAACTTAAATGATTTTATGCATCAATATTAATGAAATTGTGACTTTTTACTAAAAAGTAAAGGTTAATGGCTACATTTGCTGTTTCTCCATTTCTCAAATATTAGGCAATCCAAAATCTTACACGCATATATACCAGCATGAGCAATTTGCCCAAAACATTACACTCTATGGCTATGATACTTCTTGTCTTCAATTAAGGTCAAAGTCATCTGAAGAGCTTCCCTTCTTCTGATGAAGATTTAAATTTTATTTAATTAGTGTGTTCCTGAAATCCTCATTTTCTTGACATGAGGTCCTTCCATTCATTTTCATCTCTGTCTGAAAATTACTTTCTTATGCACACTGAAGCCTTTAAACTCTGCCTTGAAACTGTGTCTACCCTCCACTGGGCATAAAGATAAAAGTGATGGCGATTCAGGTCCCAGGTGCTGTCTTCTAGCATTTGGAAGCATCTCTAGAGGACGCACATTTCAGCTTCTAACTGTTTCCTTCTTCAAGAAGAAGCCTCCACCCAGAAGTGAGTGATCCCACTCACCAGAGAGCATTTCCCACCCGTTACCACCCTTTTCAACTGTTCCATATCTTGGTTAATTTATTCAACTAAAAACGCAAACGAGATAAATTCGAGGAACTACACTTTGTGACATGGGCCACCCCACTCTGCTCTCAGGGCACACCGCTCCCTGTAGCCTGAGCCAGAAGCCCGGGCATTACCCTTGACCCCTCCGTCTCCACCCTCCAACAGGCTACACAGAACTACAATCAGTTCGCTCCACCTCCTAATTACCGCTTCACCAGCTTCTCCCCATCTGTACGCCGTCACTGGACCCAGTCCAGGACCCATCCTCTGCTAGAGTCTAGATTCTAGACGGCAGCAGCAACTGAGCTGGCCTTGTCTCCGAGTCTGCCTTCTCCACGCCACTGCCCACTAAGCAGCCAGTGTGATCTTTCTAGAAAGCAGATCTGACCCCGCCACGCCTCCGCGTGCATCTCTTTCATGGCCCCCAACTGCCCTTGGGACAAAGGCCAACCCCTGCGCACTGGCTGTGGAGCCAGTCACAACCCGCCTCCTGCCGGATCCCTCCGGGTCGCTTCCTGCCGAGCCTTGCTCCTTACTCCCTGCCTAGGTGCTCCCCACCCTCCAATAACACTGAATTTTTCTTCGGTTCTTTTTTTTTTTTTTTAATCTTCACCGGAGGATATTTTTCCCACTGCTTTTCAGAGAGAGTGGAAGGGAGGGAGAGAGAGACACTGATTGCTTGCTTCTCACCTAAGCCCTGACCAGACCGGGGCCCGGGATCGAGCCTGCAACCGAGGTACATGCGCTTGGCTGTAACCAAACCTGGGACCCTTCAGCCCGCGGGCCGGCACTCTAACCACCGAGCCAAACGGGCCGGGGCTCTTCCGATCTTTAAAAGCACCATGATCTCCTCATCTCTCGCCCCTTCGCTTGTGTTGCATCCAGAACCCTCTTCCACTCATCTTCTCCTGCCTGATTTCTACGTACTATGCTCCTTTGCCTAATCAGCATAACTCTCAGTGGAAGGACTTTTCGATTCTTTCTGGGCAAAGCAAGGCACCCTGCTCTGGGCTCTCCTGTCAGGGCACTGACCCCCCCGCTGTGCTGTTCCCCAGCCTCCTGTGCTTCACAAGGATGGCCCAGCATCTAGCACTACACATAATGGTGGGTAGGTTTTCGTGCCTATTTTCTGGATGCAGATGCGGGAGCTTCCAGTCTAATCCAGCGCAGTTCTAAATCTGAAGCCTCTCCATTTATGTTTGGAACGTGGGGACTGTTTGGATGCTTTGAAAGCAGCACGAATAGATCTGCATTAGGGCGAGATTCCAATTTCAACTCCGCTCCCTTCCTTCCCAAATGTAAGCACTTTAACAATAGAAAACACCTGCTTTTTACATAATGTAAGTCTTATACTGTATTTCCTTGAGGAAGGAATTAAATTTCTAAATGTATGTGAAAGATTCAGTTTCTGGAAATGTAATTTTTCTAAAATTAAATTTATTGGGGTGACACTGGTTAGTAAATTTATATGGGTTTCAAGTGTACAATTCTATGACACATCACCTATACACTGCATTGTGTGTTTACCACCCAAAGGCAAATCTCCTTACTGCTAATCGACCAAGGAAAAAGTTCTTTCTTGGGCTGGCTTCATTAAACCATGTAACACTCTTCTGGAATTTCCTCCCCTCACCTCCTACCCTTCATTCTGATATCCTTCAATAAATTTCTGATAGTGCCAAATTATTTACATATAAGTTTAAATAATCCATAATTAGGAAGGTAAACCTGCTGTTTACTGAATGCATTCCATTGGGACAACCCATTATTTTGGATTATCTATAATGAAATCCTGATGTGAAAAACCTAGTTACCATTTCAAATGGTGAGAAGGTCCCGTATCTACTTTTTCCCCTTCTGAAGAATCTTGGGAGGAATTAAGAAATAGCGGAAGAAGTCACGAGGAGAAGGGAAATGAGGCCTAATAGCCGAGAGATGTGAGGACCCATGCACCTAAGCGCTTCTCTTGACCCTGATTACCCCACAATGCTGTGAGCGATACCTTCACTCTACCTGGAGTTACTCTGAGGCATGGTAAGTTAAAAGCAATTGCAAAAGCTTACACTCTGGCGACCGATGAAGCCACAGATTTAATACAGGGTCTATCTGGCATCAAAGAGGAAATTTCTTCCCGCCACAAGAACTCAGAGAACTGAAGAGTATCTTTAGAAATACAAAATTTTTGTTTAAATAAAAGATCTGCCTTCTTAGGAAACCCAAAGTGTCCTCTTCATCTTCTCCCAGACATGTTCCATAAGAAGCTTTTCCTCAGATGCCCAGATTTCAACGTCCTATCTAATTATGCTTAGATTTAATTTTATCTATAATTTAGAAATAAAATGGAAAAACAGAAGATTTACCATTATATCTTATAGAGTTGCGAATACTGGCAGGACATTCAATTAGATCTAATCTACGTTAATTAAGCTTTGCATTTTAACAAAACCCTATATAACACACTTGAATGACAAAAAATAAACATTAAATCTGCAATGTCATTAGCATAGTTCGGCAAGACAGATTTATGTTTGTGACTCTTCCAATGTGCTCTACTTCTACTGTGAAAAAATCCATCCAATTAGAAATACAGATTAGAATACGAGTGCCCACTCCATTACATAAAAGAGTCTATTTCAATCGCTACCCCAGGTACACTTTTCAAGCATCTTTACACTTAAGTTTTCCATTTCGTTTTATCTGTCCACTTAAGATGCTCACAGGAACTCACCTGGCTCAGCTCCCCAGGAAGTCTGCAGGTCTTGCTGTGCCAGGAGGTTCACTCTGCGTTCAGGAGTCCCAGCCTCTCAACCCTTCCACCTCTGGCTGCTGGCTCCCCGCCAGGTATGAGAGACGCCTGCCTTTGCCTAGAAGGGATCTGGGCTACTGACTGAACTCTTCTGCCATTAATTCAATAATGGCCTCATCTGAGAATAGCCAGAAGCCTAGCAGAAACTGGAAACAGTGATTTCCAAAACAGTCAATGCCGTTTTTCTGGATGGCAGCTGTGGAAAAGGTGGTGGGAAGACTGCTTCCCATGGTGCACACAATGGCCAGGGTTCACATCCCAAATGCTGTGCCCCCACTGTGCTCATCAGCAGACATGAACTTGGACTGGAAGTGGACTACTCCCATAAAGCCTGGAAGATATATACACATCATTTCCCTCTAACCACTGAACTAGAGAGACTGACAGCTACTTATTTGCCACTCCTCAGCATCCTACTTTCCTTCAGCATCAAATTTCAAAGCCACCACCACCACGATCACTGCCACCATGGCTTTTTTTTTTTTTTTTTTAATTTAAACTAAAAAGACTTTTTCATTGGGTTCCTATTCTGTGCCAAGAATTATGCTAGGTGTTTTATTACAAATATTTCTAATACAAAAATCTACAAGCATTATTTATTTCAGTCTCCAGGTGCCAACACCTCTGCCCTTTTCACTGTCCTGTGCAGCTTCTACATGTAGTATATTGGGCAACCTCTGTGTGTGGGACAACGTGTGCCATATGAGCCTTTGAAACTAGCCGTGAATTTCTGAGTAGCCCTAACCAGAGATGGAGAAAATGAATCATCTATACATTCAATATTTATTTGTTGAGTGCATACTATGGGCCCAAGAGTACTATTTTGAAAAAAAGAAAGAAAGAAAAAACCTATATGATCAAGTCTCTTACCTATGCTCTTCTTTTGTATTTAGGCACAGGCTAAAAAGGAAACATCCCAAACAATCAAGACAAACTGCCTAGTTATTCCAATATCCATGTTCTCCCATCCTTGGCCCACCGCTAGACCAAATTTCCCAGTATTGGTCAATAAAATGAGTAAGAGTAATGCAGGACATATCTGGTCCTGCTTGGCTCCCATACCTGCCCAAGGAGTATATGACAAAATTCTCATCACAGTAGGAGCTATTAATCTACCTCTCTCAGAGTGTCATCATTCAAGTTAAAATAAATACACATAGAAGCCAAATAACAAAACTGAAAAGTACTACATACGAAGTTGTATCCGTATGTACCTATACACACACAAAAGCTACCCCGTTCTTTTAAAACATGCTCCCAAAAATTAAAACATCGAGCATATTACATAGTCACCATTTCAGCAAAAACTCAATTTCAGAAAAAATTTTTCAGCAAACCCAAAAGTCTAGAAGTCTTACAGCACATTTTTATGTCCATAAATAAAACCAGAAGTCATCCATTAAGTACGTCTTGATTTAATCACTTTGAAATTTTTTAAACATTCCCCTAACTTGGGTTCAAAGAGGATATCAAACTGAAACTTAAAACTATAGAAAAGTACAGAACATGAAAACATCATATAGCAATAATAATAGGTTGTATTCAAAGTGATACAAGAAAATATAAAGCATTCAGTGAACAGAAAATAATGGAAACACGAACATTCAAGAAGGTAGTAAAAATATCAACAAGATGATTGAAAAGGAGATAAGAAGCAGAAATCAATGAACTTAAAATGAAAAACAGTAGCCTTGATCAGTAACACTAAGGACTGTTTCAGTTTAAAAAAACACCAATAGATTATACAATCCCATGATGAGCCTCGCCAAGAAAAGGAGGAAATGCATATATTTTACATTAGATTGTAAAAGCTATGACCACAAATATAAAAATGTTACTAAGTAAAAGAATATAATGTCCAACTCTTTGCTCCAAAAATGCAAACCTAATGAAATATATTTGACAAAATTTAAGTTGACCCAAAGAAGAATTTAAAATTAATTAAATAAAATAGCAACATAAAAGAAACAGAAAATGAACATTTTCACTAATAAAAGATTTCCCAGCCTCCCCAAAATCAAAGTATTGGCTCATAATATATTCATGCTAATTCTATCAGAAACATTTTTAAAAGAGGTATTACCTATACATTTAAACCAGTCCAGAGCATTAAAAAAGTTCAGAAAGCTTTGAATTAACTCACATATCCCCAAAAAACTATAGTACCTCACTTATCAATGAGTTAAAACATTTAAGTGTTTAATGAGTTTAGTGTAAAATGTTTAGAACAATGCCTGGCACTTACCAATGCTCAAAATAGTGCCAAGGGACTACTGTTTTTACCCACCCCCCTGTTCCTTCTCAGAGTCATGGCACGTCCCTTTGGAATGCTGTTCTTCCAGCCCCTCACTCCCTGTTCAGCCCGTCAAACGTCTACCTGCTTTTTCCCTTGCACAGCCGTCGTCCTTCCCGAAGCCTTTCGGCTCACCACAGCCCACAGTGGGATTAACCACCGTTATCTTCATTTCCTAAACACAAATTACCAGCTTTGCACCTACACTGCTTTGCGATATTTACTTGGCATCTTCCCTACTAGCTTATGTGATCCTCAGAATAAAACGTCTGTATCATTCACCCTAATATTCCTAGTGTCAAGCACAGCGCTGCACAATAAATACTTATTAAAAAGTTGCTGTTAAATATTACTAATTAACTTGCTTTAGGACCCAACTCTGATGGATAAAATGTGCTTTTATAGGAACAAGTTCTACCAGAAGAGAGAAAAGAGCTCAGAAAAACAACAGTGAGGGGTCCTCGGAGAGCAAAGGAGAAGGCCGCTGGGCCCAAAGTGAATTCTGCATGCGGAGGAAATGCACTGACGTGTCCAGCAGGGGCAAGGCCTCAGCGGCGGAGCGCCCCGGGTGCCCCGCGGGTCCCCAGCAGATGGCCGAGCGCAGAGCTCTCCTACCTGTGCTCCAGCTCCCGGATGGACAGGATCACTCCCGACGTGGACGCCTTCTGCTGCACGGTGGCCAGAAAGGTGAAGTCGCTCTTGTTCCGGAAGAGCTGGATTAGTTTCTCACTCACGTGGGGGGCCGCGTGGACCTCTCTGTGTGTATCTAGGCGTCAAGAAGGAAAAACGGGGCAACAGGAGGGAGCGGGGGGGCAGGAGGAAAGAAAAAACCCAGGAGGAATGAGGGGAGAGGGAGCATGAGAGGGAAGAAGAGATGCAATGTTAAAAACGCCATGTCTGAAGGACCCAGCTTGCATTTTTCATTTTCCCCTCTTGTCAATCCTTTTCATTTTCTGACGCCATCCACCACTCCACACAGCTGCATCCATTCAACGTGAAACCCAGAAATGCTATCTCAGCCACCGCGCCCACTTGTCACTTTGACAGGTTCACAGTTGGCCGTTGGTTTGACTGGAGCTCTGACAGGGCACTGAGCAACCTGGCCAGCTGCAAGCAGACTGAGTCGCTGTGAGTCAGGGGAGAGGCAGTCAAATAAATGGGGTCCTAACTTCAGAGGATCCTGAGTCGAGCAGGATCCAAATGCCACTCCACAGGCTTCCAATTTCACTTCTCCCGTGGGCTCCGTGGCCTTCTCTACACAACGCATCTGGGGAAACCTATCCTTGCTCTGTACCCCATGGAGATTTACTAGCGCTAGTAACACCCGACAACTTTGCTTTGCTTAGAGAATAAATATGAGGCATGCTCATGATCCATACACGTGCCTGGAATTTCTCTGCACACATGCAGTGGATGACTCTCCTCATAAAACATTTATTAAAGTTCAGGCCAGTTTTGCAGGCCGAGAGGTGTGGGAAATGCGGCTAATCCTGCTCCTGGACAGGACACTCTCTTTCTGCAACATCCACATAACGAGAGACATTCACCATTTCGTACTCAGACTTATGCTTGTCGTGA
Source organism: Miniopterus natalensis (assembly GCF_054644295.1). Taxonomy (NCBI): domain Eukaryota; kingdom Metazoa; phylum Chordata; class Mammalia; order Chiroptera; family Miniopteridae; genus Miniopterus; species Miniopterus natalensis. Next base: position 53,180,864 of record NC_142091.1, on the reverse strand, counting down.
TAAACTTGGCATTGTCTCCTCATTTTACACTACACTTCCTGGCATCAGAAAGTGGGCACTGAGGGAGCCGAGTTGGAGAAAACGCTTCAAAGAATGACAAATGACCAGCAAAGGGGGTTTGGTGGGACTTCTTGTTCCCAGACCACATCCTCTGACTGTATCACTACTCCGTTATTTCTCGGGGGCTCCAGGAGAAGCCTCCGGAAAACATATAACTCAAAGGCTGCACTGCCTCACTGCCCTGTACATCACAGACCTGTACATGGACCTTAAAGAGCCTCTGCCTAAAGAGTGGTTTTCAACATAAAGAAATCCTTGAACTCTGACCTTGGTTTGGCCTCAGTCTTTTCATCTGCAAAATTAGGGTATGGACTAGGTCATCTGTTGGGGCCTCCCGAGCTTGACCTTCCATAATTCCAGGAGTAGCTGGTTCAAGTTTCCAGCACAGAAAAGAAGACCACTCTACCATCTGCAAAAGTCAGGCTAGGAATGGCATGGAGGTTGGTCCTCTCCCATGGAGGAACCCAACCCAACCCAACTCTACCAATGTAAACCTGCTAAGTGGCGTGCTGTCAGCTTTGGTCAAGGGCTGAGATGAGAGAGAGCCACTTAGAGAATGCTCCTATACCTTCTGCAAAATCTCAGCCAAAGACTGTCCAGGATGGTATTTAAAACCTATTAAATGTATGTACAAATCACTTTGTAAACTACGAATCATTAGCAAAGGTTTGATAGCATTAATTTTATCATTGCTGCTAGACAAAGATCCTCATAATAAATTCTGCCTAGAATTTAGTGCCAGAAAAAACATTTGGCTCAGGAGGTTTTCTTTTTTTCATTTTTACTATTTCCTTTGTTAGTAGCCAATCAGGAATCTACTGATCGATAGTGGCTGCCTATAGCTTAGAGGATTCTAAAGCTTGGGCCCAGTGAGAAGAGGGCCATGATCGATGAGCAGTGCCCACTGGGAAAGAGGTATAAATATCACATCAGTTACGGATATTCTCATCTCTCGCTCAATTCTCCCCGGGTAATATCATCCAGCCCCACGCCAATGACCCCCAAATTTACATCTGCAACCTCAACCTCTCCCTTGAGCAACAGACTCATACAGTCAATATCCGTCTTAGCATCTCCATATGAATGCCTAACAAGCATTTCAAGTTGTTTGTGGCCAAGTCAGAGGTCTTGCTCTCTCCCCTTTCCCCCAACCCTCTAAAGAAACTTTCTCCTTAAGTTCCCAGTCTCAGTAAATGGAACCACCCAGTTTCTCCCGTGTCTGGAATCTGTCTACTTCTTCCCAGCTGTGCTCTTCAAACTCTCGTCCAACCTGCCATCATCTCTCCCTAGGACACGTCCGATAGCTCCCCAACTGTCTCTCCCTGCTTCCATAATACCTTCTCTCCTCCATTCTCCGCACAGCAGCCAGAGAGCTCTTTTAAAAGCGAAAGTCAGAATCATTTCAGTTTCCTGCTTAAAACCTTCTAAGAGGTTCCCATTGCTCCCAGAATAAATCCCAGGCTCTTTGGCATGGCCTGCAAGGTAACACATAAATTGACTCTTGCCTGTCTCTCCCACCCAACATCATACTCTTCTTGGTTGCGAGAGGAGCTCCCAAGCCCACTCCTGCCTCAGGGTCATTGTCATCTCCCTCTACCCACAGTGCTCTTCTCCCTCTGTTCACATGCCTGGCGCCTCCGCCTCCAGCAACCGCTGCAAATGCAACCTCCTGCTCAGTTCCTCCAAAGCAGGCTCTCCATCAATGCCTCACCCACCACTCAGGTTATTCTCGCCATATCACTTATATAATACATGTATTGTGATCACTTTACGATCTCCTTAGATCGTAATCTTATCTCATGTTTCTTACCTCATTTCCTTCCTTTCCCCACTAGACTATAAGCTCCATGAGGGCAGGCATATTTATTTATTCACTGTTCTATCTACAGATCTTAGTGCCTAGTAGAAAGCAGGCATCCAATAAAGACTTAGTGAATTAATGTATTTTCCATTTATTTTTGTCATTTATATTGTTACTTCAAGTAACCATAAATATTAGTCAGAATATAGGGATATCATTTGGAAAACCAGGAGATCAGTGAGTACTTCTCAAGTGCCAGCAGCCATGGAATTAAAGAAAATGATGGTCAGTGCCACTTCAGCCCCTCCTCTTTTAGGACACCCCATCCAATGGTCTCATCCAATCCTACCACACTTCTGCTCACCCAACCCTCCAAGGAAACAGAACATTTCTTTTGCCAGCTTTTCTCATTTTTCTTTATAAGTGATTGGCACATTGAAGTAAAGACCCCATTAGCACTCACCAGAGTAAAATGTAAAGAACATCTATTTTGATACATTGAGACTTTATGTACATTCTCATTTTCAGAAAAGCCCTTTTTGAGTAAATGTTTACCATAACTCAGCCGCTAAAAGAACACAAGGAAGTAATCCCACTTCTTACAATACAGAGGCGAGAAAACTGGACCAGGTTTCAAGGGACCGAAGACTACTCTGGGTTTAGCAGACGCCTCGCTGTGCCCCAGCATAACATACTTGACCTCTCTGAGCCTCACCCTCCACATCTGAAAACTGAGGATTGAGCTCCACAGTCTCCAGGTTCTTACCTAGTCTCACCATTCTGTCTGTTAATCACTTTAACCCTTCACAGCAAAATAGGGTATTGCGGGTATTTTCCATCCATTAAACACCCAGATTTTACAATTTTTCTCCTCTACTGATTTTCCAGATCAACATAAATGTAAAGTTGTCAATTACTGAAAATAGTGATATGTCACCTACTTTGCAGTCGCCTGCTTTTATCCCGGAGTTAAAAGAGCAGCCAACAAAAACCATTTGAGAACCTATGGTGAATATTATACTTCCAGATTCAACCACTATAATGTCTGTCTGCTGTATTTTAGAATATTCGATTCTGCTAGAGAGAGCAAGAAACACAAGTGGGATGGATAAAGCTCATAGGACGTGTTAAATATAGATAGCAAGTTAGAACCCTGTGAAACGTGTTAAACATGGAGTAAATGGGACATAAGTGTGTTGAGCAGATAAAAAGGATTGACTGTTACTTATAAATAGAAAGGAGTGGGGGGACCGAGTCATAATGTACAAATCACGCCACCTTCAGATTGACAGTTATGTCACAACTAAATCTGACACCCATCTTTGACACCCATTCCATCTGCATTGTGGCCCCACATGTGCTCTCTGAGAGATGCTAAATAAAGTCCATCACTGATCACCAGATTAACCGGTGAACTACAGCTGTAGGTGTATGTACTGGCCCGAGTCTCTCTAGCAGAGAAAGCACGTTGGCTCCAGGCATCACCCATCCATTGAACACCCCCCCATTTTTTTTCATTTCCACCCCCTACAGATCCCCTAAGCTAACCAGTCAGTTGCAGCTTATGAACCGGTAGTCAAAAATGTTTTTTCTAGGATGTATTATGTTCTTAGGTGGGTGAGAAGAGATTTTTTAATTCGGGCAGTAAATTTCTATCTGTAATCTGTCCTGTACCCCCTTTTTTAAAAAAAAATATATCTTTATTGATATCAGAGAGAGAAAGGGAGAGGGAGGGAGATAGAAACATTAATGATGAGAGAGTCATTGATCGGCTGCCTCCTGCACACCCCCGGCCAGGGATCGAGCCCCCAACCAGGGCATGTGCCCTGACTGGGAATCGCACTGTGATCTCCTGGATCCTAGGTCGATGCTCAACCGCTGAGCCACACCCAGCCAGGCTGTACCCCCTTCTTTTAATAACCTCAGCTCCAGTTCATATAACCACAGCATCAGCGACAAAGATGACAGGGCAGAGAGAGCGAGATTAGACCTGTGGACAATGGGTAAGCCTGAAATCCAGCGGGGTCTCCTATCTTCCTCCACCCCCACCTGCCTGCACCCTGTTCTGAGTGGGCCAGCCTACTCCATCTCTTTCCCTTGCTTCCTCCTGGATATTTTTAATTGATTTAATAAGCCGCATGATTCAAGCATCTGAATTTGGTCTGTCTGTGAGGCTTTTTGTTTTGTGACTTGGGAGAGTGTACTTGAGGTCTACCATTGCATTGCAGTAATTTCCACACAACCACCACTTAGGGTGAACATTTCAGTTTTAAGAAGAGAAAGAAAAGCATGTAGCTCCAAGTACTCAGAGGTTTTGCATGATCTCGTTAAAAAGTGCTAACTCAGCGGCAAGGGTTCAGTGCTTTCTCTTCCCTGGGATGAAGCAGCTCTACCTAGTCACTTTCAAAGAAGCACTAAAAATGCTAATGTGATGCTTAAGCATCAGTAAGAAAGAAAGCAAATGATGGGCCTCCACTCTTCTTTAACGTACAAGCAACTTCATTTCCCTCTTCCCTGACCTCCAGGGTGAGAAGGGTGGGAATTTGCGTTGTCAACAAACATATACCTGTGTTCCCTTTGTGCCGCACATGGTGCTAGGCACCAGGAAAATGAAAGTAAAAATACAACGTCTGCTTTCAAGGACAGTTCCATAAGCAAGACAGTTACCTGGTGACAACGGGTAGAGTAGGGCAGTGCACAAAGGAAAGAGGGGCCCACGGAGGCTGGGAATGACGTCCATGAAGGATGTACCCTTGAGCCTGAGTCAAGAAAGATGAACGAGCATTTTCCAAGCAGGAGAGAGCGGGAGAAGAGGGCATAGGCTGAGGGCTCGCTCTGCAGACGTGAACACCCACGGGCTTCCCACCATCCCTGCCTTTTGTTTTCTCTGCAGGCACCTCGCTCACTGAAGTCCAACAGGAAAGCATCTCAACCTAATCCTGAAGGGAACTCTCCAACGATCAGTGAATTGAACAAGCCAAAACAGCAGCAGCCAGAAACATGACAAAGCAAACACACCAGGCAGCCCACCTCAGCCTCGACTGATGGAGAACCCAGGCGACAGACACCTTAGTAAGGACAGCGCATTTTCACCGAGAACCTCAGCACGTGGCAGAATCCTGATACAGGACAAGGCACGTGCTTCTAGCCTGAGTCCCACGTAAGCTCCTGGCAAGACTGGTCCCAGAAGGTAGGGCAACGCTTCTTCATTTGAAATGGCTGCTGGCTTTTCATTTCTACGTACAGAGAAAAGTTGCCAGTTCAGAACTGCCAACCGTCCATGGGGCAAGTCCTGCTGTCAGGAGGAAGAAAGGGGGACACGCGTTCCACACTGTTAGGTCGTGCAGCCCTTCTTTGAGGATGTCAGATGTTATTGATCCAAGCAGCTTTCAAAGAAGCAGAAATCACAATTAGAAAGTAGTGGGGATGCCAGGAGACTCCGACTTAACATGTAGGAATTTCTATCTCCACTAATGAGTTCACAGTAATATCCCATTAAACCTCCATTAGCTCCAGAAGCCAGACTGATAAAAAGCACACGTGCATTGGTTTATTATGGTGCCAAGTGCAAGGCGGTTTTGCACATATCATTTCCCTTAAAATACTTTATTATTTTTCCTATTTTACAAACAAAAAGAACTAAGGCTTACAGAATTGAAGTGATTTTCTGAAAGACCCTGTGCCTAGCCATGGTACTGAGAGCCCAACGTGGCAGGCTGGTTCCACACACCACTCTTCACTGTGCTACATCTGCTAGTCACCAGAGTGTGATCTCGGAGCAGGGGCGTGAAAAGGGGACAAATCACCATCATATGCCCAGGCCCTGACACATTATTTCCACCCAGGAGATATTCATGAACAATCTATCTGTACGATACCTCTATGAGCTAAATATCAACATCTCCCCATTTTACAGGTGAAGAAACTGAGGCAGAGAGAAGTTTTTTTAGTGACTTACCCAAGCTCAAAGCAAGTCAATGGAGACAACTGACTCTCGCGTGACACTCTGTGGCATTCGCCTGGCCCCTGCTTACTTTTTCACCATTTTTCTACCTGTTCCCCAACCCCCTTGCACTCCCACATCCAGCCACACAAGCCACCTTTCCTTCTCTCCAGGGTCATGTTCCTCCCCACCTTGGTGCATTCCCATCTGCAGTGACCTCTCTCTTCCTTCCCTCTTCTTCGGGTATCAGTTTAATTGCTATTCCTTCAAGCCAGCTTTCTCTGATCACCCCAGGCCAGCTCGGGTTCCCTGAATTTTTACAATTGTATTTTCATCATCATCAAGGTTTCACGTGCGTAATCATTTATTAATGACTACCATGCCCACTCGACTGGAAAGCCCACGAGGAATGGCTTCCCAATACATACCACCCCATACACTGCACACTGCCCAGCACGTGGTAGAGCTTCACCAAATGCCTATTGCATTAATAATTAATATAGCTTGACTCCAAAGTCTGGAACAGAATATAGCACAAGAGGTTTACCAAAGACACTCAACTATAACCCCAACTTGTTGAGAAAAAGCACATTAAAATAATGAGCTGCCTAAGGAATAATAAAGCCAGCTGAGCGTCCCCAACTCCTCCATCGGGGGACTAAACCTAAGGACGCCTGTGACACATGATATTAATCAATTTTTTGTAATTACTATGTGACTCAATCAAAAGAGATTCCGGCACCCCCATAATTTTACTAATTAGACAGGCATGGTGAGGCAGCTGAGCTCTTGTTATAAACATTTAAAATGCCAGTTAGGAAAATCAACACTCTCCCCCCACACACACCCCCATCACTAAGAAATCAGCAAACTGTAGCCACTCCTCTCCAGGCTGCCTCCCCACACTCACACTGCAACCCACCAGTGATCAAGTCTCCCCCTTAACCCCCATCCCTCCACCCCCATCTCAGCTGGATGCCACTAAATAAAGAGAGAGGTAACTCATGGATACCAGCTTGATCCAAATCACCGGGCAGGAAAGCAGGAAACGAAAAGCTGGTGAAAAGGTTTAATATGATTAAGACTGCACTGCCCATGGTACAAACTTCCTGTTTGGAGATAAGTTTTCAGGATGTGATGTGTAACATGGTAGAGTAACAATACTCTCTTGTGTATTTGAAAGTTGCTAAGAAAGCAGATGCACCACTGCCTCTCAGCCCCGTCCATCTGTCTCAGCCCAACCAGTGTTTGATCCCCCAGCTCCGCCACGGAAACTCTGGGAGACCTTGGATAACCCAGCTTCCTTCCTTCACCCTCGCGTTGCCTCACCTGTAACACAGTAGTAAGACCACCCATCTTGTAGGGTTCAGTAAGGAGTAATAAAAGAATATGTGGATCCCAGCAGGCATGGCTCGGTGGTTGAGCATTAACTCATGAACCCGGAGGTCATGGTTTGATTCCCGGTCAAGGCACATGCCCAGGTTTTGGGCTACATCCCCAGTAGGGGGCATGCAGGAGGCAGCCCATTGATGATTCTCTTTCATCGTTTATGTTTCTGTCTCTCGCTCTCTCTCCCTTCCTCTCTCTGATGTCAATGAAAACATATTTTATATGTGTGTGTGTGTGTGTATGTGTGTGTGTGTGTGTGTGTGTGTATATATATATATATGGAACATGACTAGTACACAGCTTGTGCTCAGTAAGTATTTCCCCTCCTCCATCTCTCTTTAGGACATTTTTGAGAAACTGCAAAGAAGGCTCAGAAATCTGCACCCTAAAATGTGAGCTTAAACATTTCCCAATGTGTTCTTGCACCTGATGACACTTCATATTTGTAATGGCCCACTGGGTAGGCATTAATAGCCTCAATTTAAAGATAAGGAATCTCTGGCTTATAGGAAATAAGTGACTTGCCCAAGACCCAACCTCCAACAAGTAGCAGAGACATGGCTTCTGACAACAGTTTTGCAGCTCTTTTTATATATACCTGCATGGCTTCCCTAACCCCCAGACAAGAAATCATCATTAAACGTGCCCACTCCATTTCCACTCCAATGCCAGGTCTCTCTCCTCCAGGCACCCCTCCAAGGGGCACCCCTCCTCCAGGACCCCAAACTCCAATATATTGAAGTTCAATCTCTAGCGTGTATAAAAACTTCAGAGCAGTGGGCTGACCTAATTATAATTAGTTCCCTTTTGGGCACAGTGCTAATTCTCAGGCATGAAAGAGACATTTTAAATGTTGTATTGGCCTTGACCTTGCCTCATCTACTCAAATTCAATAGTAAACAGTAGGGTATCATGTTAACCGCCAAGCTAATTTATGATTATTCATTACAAATCCTTTTTACACGTTGCTTCAAATGCTGTGTTTCAAGAATAAAAATCTGCCTGCATTGAAATGCACAGTGATTTTAATATGCAAACCTCCTACAGAGATGATGTCTCATTTTAATTATTGTTTCGGTTTAATAGGTTTTCATTAAATTAGAGGCTGGAGCAATTACTAGGGTGAACAGCTAATGTTTCAAAGGTAAGCTCCCGTGGTTCGTGAGCAGAGACAGTGGTGGCGTGGAGAAGCAGAAGGCGACACTCTGCTGGATTAGCTTGTATTTGGTCTGACAGGAAACGGCCCTGGCTATATCTTTTCCCAGCTTCAGAATAGAGCTGGCATCCCCTCACGGTGACATGCAAACAGCTTAAGTGAGTGTTTAACTTGGGGAATCTTAATTACATAAGGTTTCTATCAGGAATCTACGCTCCCTTGTCATCAGACTAGAAAATGCTCTTAAAAGTCTACAACCTGCAGAGCTAAGATGTCAAACCACAGGAAAATACTCCTGATGAAATTGTCCTCTCTCTCTCACACGCAAGTAATTTAGTTGGTTTTAGTGGATTAATGTCTGACTTTCCACCCCTGGGAAATTGGTTCAACTTCAACACAGGCTGCAATGACCAAAATCATATTAATTAGCAAACTGTCAGGGCCTCGATGAGAAATTAGTTTGGTGGCCTCAGCGATATTTCACCCTAGAAACAGCACAAATTTGGCACTTGGGGGCCAAGAGGGCGGCATTACATCTCAAACAGCGGTGAAGGAATGAATGGGAAGTAGGAAATGAGGGGAGGGTGGGAGGTAAAATCTGCTTTATTGGGGTCCCAGTGAGGGGCTTGGCTTAATAATGGAGGGGTTGGGGGATCTGCACTGCAGGAGTCTGCACGTGGAGAGCTGGAGGGGGCTTGGAAAGCTTCAAATAGGCAATTCTTTTCTCTCCAAATGAGCTGAAGGAGGAAAAGAGAGCAGGTAGAGAGGATCCTTGCAAAAATAATGAGCCTATTAGGTTAGGGCAGGCCTGGTCACTGTATACCAAGAAAGTAATGTGGGAAATCTCTCTCTATGCTATGGGAAAGGAAAAAAATCTTTTCCACAACAGAGAAATCACAAAGCAGCATTAGTCCCAGGTAAACCAGCAGGAACTAAGCGGTGACTAAGGTACTATCACTGCTCACAGCCACTCCCTGAAACTGATCACCGCTCAGGGTTCACACTGGCCACAGCCACTGGGGGCAGATCTTTTCTCTACCATTGCAAGCATTTGGAATATTTCTAACAGCACTAATAATGTAGGACTTCTCAATGCAATGCTTTCTTTGCAGCTCCTTTATGTCCACTGTCCTAAAAAGCAATCATCAGCTCTTCCATCACGTGCATTGATCTCATTACACGCCTTGTTAGCTAATTAGTTCCAGAGTCACTGCTGGGGGAGGTCTCCCTGGCTATTTATCTATCTGTGTTGGCCATGGGGTATCTGTGCTTTCAGGCTGCTGGGGAAACTGCAATTATTGGCCTTCCAACCCTGTGCTGAGGAGGGACAGGAAAGCTTTCTGGACAGCTGAAACTCTAGGCTTTGAGCAGAAGCTCCAAGAAACAGGTGTAATCTGTCCAGAGAGGGAGCTATGGGTATGGTTTTTTGCAAACTTGTTGTGCTTCTTTGAAAACTGACCTTCTCTTTAGAGAGTTTATTCCAATCATGTTAAACATTAATATCACCCTTAAAATGACTCATTGGAAATGCTGCTTGCTCCTGAACTCAATGCCATTTGCTTCCTGGCTATTGGCTCCTTCTCCTCCAATTTCTCACTACCACCTTCCCAAACAAGACCTACAACCAAGGGGGGAAATACAATCCCCATTTACTGAAGCTTTTTTAAAGAAATGAAAATGTCAATTTGGGGGAAAATTGGTCTTTGATCATTGCTGCAAATAATCTGGCTCTTGCACGTCCTAGGGTAACAACACTGAGTCAGTCTTCAGTAAATTAAGTAGCATTTCAAATAATATCTTCATGATAATTCATCTCACAGGGTGTCCGGTAGGTTCTCAAGGAGTCTACTTGGGTATGATTTGACTTAGCCAGCAGATATTCTTTTGGGCTCACTGAACTATCCCCTCCAAGACTGGTAGGTAGTTCATTCCTGAGCAAAGCCCTCTCAGGCCCCGGGTGAGCTCTCTCAGCACCGGGCACAGATGAGGAGCTCCAAGGGCAGGTAATCTCATCTCAATTCTTATCCCACCTGGAGCTCCGGCCACCTCCCCCATGCCTATCCAAACCCTGCCCATCTCTCAAGGCCCAACCCAATTCCTCTAACTCCATGAAGCTTCTGGAGCCTCAACTAAGGGTGGTTACCCCTCTCCACTCCAAAACTCAGACATCCATCCATTCTAACACATATTCGTCAAGCATGTTCTCTACGGCAGGCTCTGTACCTTGGTGAATAAGACAGAGTAGTGCTGGACATCCAGCCAGTATCTCCTACCACTCATGCTGACCTGTCTTACATTCTGCATCTTGCCGAGTCCAATGGCCAGCTCTCTGTCCTCAGCCTAGCTGACCTCTGGCAACCTCCCAAACAGAGTCCTCTCTGTCCTCTCTGAAGCACTGTGTCTTTTTGGCACTGTTTTCTTCCAGTTTTCCTCCTCGCTCTGGGACCATCTTGAAGCTCCTTCATGCCCTCCTCTGCCTGTTCTCTAATTCTCAGGGTGCCTCTGATCACTCCCATTCATCAGCAAGCCCTGAGCACCACCTCCATACCACCGTGACCCTCAATCCTCTTGACTGTAATATTGCAGCAAACACCATATGTCAACTTGCCTCCACTCATGTCTTTCCTCCTCTCCTCCCTTCTCCTTCCCCTTTTATCCCCCTCTCTTCCTGATTCTTTCTAGCTCTATCCCAGGTATCAATCGCTTTTATCATGTCACTTTTATCATGTAAAGCAACATTCACACACAGGTTCTGGGGATTAGGACATGGATATCTTTTTTTTTTTAATTTTATTAATTTTAGAGAGAGCAGAAGGGAGAGAGAGAGAGAGAGAGAGAGAGAGAGAAACATAGATTTGTTGTTCCACCTATTTATGCATTCATTCGTTGATTCTTCTATGTGCCCTGACTAGGGAACCCAAAACCTAGGAGTATTGGGATGATGCTCTAACTAAGTAAGCTACCCAACCAGGGAGGACATGGATAGCTTTAGGGGGAGGTAGTCATTATTCAACCAACCACACTGCCTAATGGAATTTAAATAAACCCTAACTCCTTACCATGGCCTAGAAGACCACTTAGGCTTGGTACTGCAGCTGGGGCTGAAATGAAGACCAAGCTTTGACTTTGACCCTGGCCATGCTCTCTGACCTCTTTGGGTATCTCCACCCACACTGGCCATCCTTGAGCCCCTTAAACTCTTTTGATCCTAAAGGCATTTTTACCAGTTGTTACAAGAATGTGGGTTGTGGAGCAAAACAGTCTGGATTTAACTCTTAGCTCTGCCACTTACTAGACCTAAAACTTTGGCTAAGTGATCAAACCTCCCTGTGCCTCTGATTTTTCTTTCTGTAAAACAGGACTTATAATACCTATCTCCCTTGTAGGATTAATATGGATTATTAAAGATGAAGTGAGTTAATAAATATAAAGAATTTAGAATAGTGCCCAGGTCATGAAAAGTGTTCATTATTAAAATTGTAAGTGTGGCCCTGGCCAAGTAGCTCAGTTGGTTAGAGCATCATCCCAATATGCCAAGGTTGGGGGTTCAATCCCCAGTGAGGGCACATACAAGAAACAATCAGGAAACAAGATGGCAGTGCAGCTAACAGCTGCACCCGCCGCCTCCCGCAACCACATCAAAATTACAACTAAAATGCAGAACCACCATCACTCAGAGCCTCCTGAGATCCGGCTAAACAGAAGCCCCACAACCAGGGAACTGAAGAAGCACCGAGCCCGGCCGGGCGTGGCTCAGCGGTTGAGCGTCAGCCTAGGATCCAGGCGATCGGGGTTCGATTCCCGGTCAGGGCACATGCCCCGGTTGTGGGCTGCAGCCGATCAATGACTCTCTCATCATTGATGTTTCTAGCTCTCTCTCTCTCCCCCTCTTCCTTCCTCTCTCTGAAATCAATAGATATATTTTAAAAAAAAGAAGCACCGAGGCGGGGAGGAGGGGCGGAGACGCGGGCGGATGGGGGCTGAATCCTGGAGATGCGGTCGCAGGCCCACACCCGGTGCCGCCGTTGAAACCCGGGAGGGAATCTCCGCGGCGGGGTTTCCTGGAGGAGTGAGGGGTCCCAGCTCCACAGCAGGCCCCCAGCCCAGGGCTCCAGGGCCCAGAAGAGACGTCCCCACAACTCCGGGCTAGGAAACCAGCGGGGACTGTCCCTGAGGGTCGCGGAGGCTGCAGGAGCCCCAGCAGCTCCTCTAAAGGGCCCGGCACAGACTCACTCGGACGCTCCCTCTGAGCCCAGCGCCGGGCAGCAGCCTGAAAGGACCCGGGACACTCGGGGAGGAACTGACCTGCCTGAGATCCGGGCGAGAGGCGGCTTCCTCCCAGGGAGAAGGGCTGGCGGAGGCCATGGCTCCTGTGGCGAGTCCTCCCCCACACAGCCGGCAGGAGGCGCCATGTTTGAATCGCCAGCACCTGACTCACACCTTTGGCCCCGCCCCGTGATTCCCGGAGGCCCCGCCCCTCCCCACCTGCAGCTCATCCAGGCCATTTCCAGGGGCTTTTCTGTGCAAGTGGCCTCTTGAGCCTCATGCTTAGGACTTTCCTAAAATCTCTCAAACAGGTAGCAGTGTGTCCCATCCGGCTTGATAAGGGGCCCCAGGCCTGGCACTAGGGGCAGCCTGCACTGGCTCATAGCTTGGCCTCTTTTGGACAACGCCAAGCCCAGCACAAGTAGCAGCCAACTACGGTTTGCTGTGTAGCTCATGTTGGGTGGCCCTGGGCAAGGCACTGGCACAGGCTGACTTTGCACCTCCTGGGAGGCCCAGAGACAGTGCACCTGGTGCTCAGACTCGACCACGCTGGATTACAACCCTACCACATCCACCAGTGACACACTCAAGGGGGGCACTTGGTGAACACCAAAGCTCCACTGAAGTAAATCCTGCTCCATAAGGGTGTCTCCAGCACAGCAGCTCTTTGGCTGTAGTTGCAGCTGGTCCTCACAGCTGACTGGCCTGGGAGTCAGTTCCTCCCAGAGACACCAACAGCAACCAAGGCTCAACTACAACAGGACAGTTCACACAGCCCACACAGGGGAGCACCTAGAAGGCCTAGCTCAGGTGACTGGGGAGGCTGAGCCACTGGACCCTACAGGACACCTACTACACAAAGCCACCCTACAAATTCCAGGAGACATAGCAGCTCTACCTAATACAAAGAAACAAACACCAGGAAGCAGCCAAAATGCAGAGGCAAAGAAACATGTCACAAAGGAAAGAACAGAAGAAATCTCTAGAAAAGGAACTAAATGAAATAGATCCAAGCAAGCTAACAGGTACAGAGTTCAGAATTTTGGTTATAAGGATGTTTAAGCAGACTATTCAGAAAATAACTGAGAAAATCGATAACATAATAAAGTACCAATTTGAAATGAAGGCTAGAGGAACTGAAATGAAGAATAATTTACATGGAATCAACAGTAGAGTAGAGGACGCTGAGAATCAAATCAGCAATTTGGAACATGAGAAAACAAAAAACACCCAATCAGAAGAGCAAAAAGAAAAAAATATCCAGAAATATGAAAATAGTATAAGGAGCCTCTGGGACAACTTCAAGAGGCCCAACATTCATATTATTGGGGAACCAGAAGGGGAAGAAAGAGACCAAGGAATTGAAAACCTATTTGAAAAAATAATTACAGAAAACCTCCCCCACCTGGGGAAAAAATTAGACTTACAAATCCAGGAAGCACAGAGGGTCTCAAGCAAGAGGAACCTAAAAAGGCCCATAGCAAGACACATCATAATTAAAATGCCAAAGGTTAAAGAGAAAGAGAGAATCTTAAAAGTAGCAAGAGAAAAGCAATTAGTTACCTATAAGGGAGCACCCATACAACTGTCAGCTGATTTCTCAACAGAAACTTTGCAGGCCAGAAGGGAATGGCAAGAAATACTCAAAGTGATGAAAAACATGGCACTACAACCAAGATTGCTCTAGCCAGCAAAGCTATCATTTAGAATTGAAGGTCAAATAAAGAGCTTCACAGATAAGAAAACGCTAAAGGAGTTCATCACCACCAGACCGGCACTACAGGAAAAGTTGAAGGTCTTCCTTAAGAAGAAGCTAATGAACAAAAGAATCTGACAAACTAAATAGATCCAGAGACATTGACGCATGCAACAGACAATCATATTTCAGAGGAAAGAGGGAAGGGGGGTGGAGAGTGGGAAGAGATTAACCAAAGAAGTTATATGCATAACCCATGGACACAGTTAATAATGGGGTGAAGGCCTGGGAAGGGTATGGGAGCGAAGTGGAGAGGATCAATTGGGGGGAAAAATGGGATACCTGTAATACTCTCAATAATAAAGATAAATTTAAAAAAAAAAAAAGAAGAAGAAGAAACAATCAGTGAATGCAGAAATAAGAGGAACGACAAATCGATGTTTCTCTCTCTCTCTCTAAAAATAAATAAATAAATAAATATAAATGATCATTAATAATAATATCTCTGCGTGGCTGACCCCTGCATTCAGGTATAAGCTCAAATATCACCTTTGTGGGGAAGTCTTTCCCCATAATCCTACCTAAAGTCAATCTTCTCCCTCACTTCCTCTCTCGAGTACTGCTATTCCATTTCTTTCATAGTATATATTACTACCTAAAGTTCTTAACTTATTGCTCATATACTTGTTGTGATTGCCCACCTCTGCTAGAACACAGGGTTCATGAAGACAGAAACTCTGTCTTTTCTCTGCTACATCTCCAGCACCCAGAACAGTGCCTGTTACATGGGTGTACAATAAATATTTGTTGAATGAATGAAAGAGATATATTGCCGGTTCTCTCCTCCCTGCACCTACACCAAAAGCCCTTCAAGAGCAGGGCATCTTTCAAATTCTTCCTGTACAGCCAGCACCTAGCAGTAGCTGGCACACAGCAGCAGGGCAGCCTCTCAGGTAATACTTGCTGATTGACCAATATGTCAATGAGCTTTAGGAGCATCTTTCAAGATAAGGGCCTAAAAATAGAAATAATTTTTCTCCAGCCAGTCACTCAAAGATTGAGAAAGAAGGAATTCCAAAGTCACGAGAGAGAGAAAAAGAGAGAGAGAGAGAAAAAGAGAGAGAGAGAGAGAGGATCAAAGCAGGAGTGCAGTAAGCTGCTCTGCCAACTCTACCCTGTCCCCACCACACACACTGACGCACACACTAGTGGGTTGGACAGGCTTCTATTATGGTGAGATCTTGTTTAAATGAAATATCAAAAAAGAATGCTGTGCCCAGTCAGGCGTGGCTCAGTGGTTGAGCATCGACCTAGGATCCAGGAGATCATGGTTCAATTCCTGGTCAGGGCACATGCCCGGGTTGCAGGCTCGATCCCCAGTCGGGGGTGTGCAGGAGGCAGCCGATCAGTGACTCTCTCATCATTGATATTTCTTTCTCTCTCTCTCCCTCTCCCTTCCTCTCTCTGAAATCAATAAAGATATATTAAAAATTTTTTTTAAAAAAGAATGCTGCAATTGGCTTATGCATGAATTAGGTAGTTAAAAGACAAGTGCTGCAGAAAACCGTGCCAAGTCCCAAATACCCACCACCCTGTGTCTCCTTTCCAGTGAAACCTGTGGCTCACACACGTCTAGCCAGGCGGGGGCCTTCTCCAGGCAGGTGCCTTACCCTCTCCCCACCTAGAGACCTGGTGAAAAACAGTCTGGGGTGAAGCCAGCATTAGCATTTATTTGTTTATCCCAAATGATGGGACAAGCAGTCACAGCTGAGAACTGGGTCCTGCTTGGTGTCCTGGCTTGGGGTCAGCAGTGGGAAACTGACCAGTCTCTCCAGGTACAGCATCAGCATGTCAGTTTAGCCCTGTGTTATATGCACCCTCCCAGCCTACACACCGTATTTCATCAAGGCCAAAATGCCACAGGTGATAAGATATACCAATATTTTACACACCTTAATAAAAAGACCAAAAAGCTGTCAATTATAACTTTGAGACACTATTGATTGTAAGACCATTTATTACATAATTATAAAAACACGAATAGGCGAGGGTCTTAGAGTCAATGTAATACAGTATATAAATTGGGGGATTTCATATAAAAGTCCCATAAAAAATTAGATGACCTAACAACACAGAGCCCACATTCCCACAGGCAGCAATGCAGTGAATGCTGGTATTGAGGAAACGCAGCCCAATGCATGATGCCACCAAATGGTGGCATTCTCTTGCTAGTGCACACCGCTCAACTGTTACCAGGCTGACCCTCTCTGCAGCTGGGATTTCGGCCACTCCCCAGCACATCTCTAGCTTGTACTAATACCACACACCCTCTATACACAGGCCCCACACAAACCACCCCTGCCATTCCTTACCCTCCGGGGTCCTTCCCAGCTCACCAGGGCATTTCTCAGCAGGTGCTGGGGCCCTGATAGCAACAGGTATGAGGTTTGGACCTTCTCAGTCCTTGGTGTCACCAGGCAGAGAGCACTTTTTGGCAAAAACAGCCCCTTTTCCCCCATAGTATAGCATACAAATATAGCCATTTTCCTTGTGTGGCATGATATGAAAAAGTTTGGGAAGCACTGCCCTGTGTCGAAGTGGAATTTGGGACCAGAAGACCTGGCCTCCACCATCAGTCCCGGCACTTAGTATCTGAGTCACAGGTCATGCAACTCCTCTGAAACTCACTTTCTCCTCTACTCAGTGTAACAAAGATAAAGATGATACTTGCACCACAGAATCTACATGAAAAATAGATGCAATCAACTAATGAGCAGTTTTGAAAATATTTGTCTTCCTTGTCTGAGTGCCAGGGTTACATGATACCACGAGAACTGGGCACATGCAGAGACCACGCTGGGAGGGCTTTCTCTCACCAGCTTTCTCAAGTACCTTATAACCTACCAGTGTACACAGATGGATAGAGCCCCGCATGATGAAAATAAGTCCCAAGTGAGTAAATATCTTACACTGAAACCATGAAAAATTTGGAGAGGAGGGGGGGGGCCATGAGCATAAGAAGTCATGTGTTGATAGGTGCCTGGATAAATTAGTTCATCAATAAGAAATAATCTAGCCCTTTGTCAGCAGAGGAAGACCATAGAACAATGGTTACCCTTTTTGTTGTTGTTCAGTGAGGTTGAAATATCTTTTTTTTAAAGTGCTTCAGATTACTTTTCAAATTCATCATGTAAACCGGGCGGGGTGGGGAACCTTTTTTTCTGTCAAGGGCCATTTGGATACTTATAACATCATTCAAGGGCCATACAAAATTATCAACTTAAGAATTTGCCGGCTATGTTTGATCAAACATTTCATTAACTCAGCCCTAACGTGATGGCTGGAACTGCTGCTCCTTGGTGAGCCCTTGGCAGGGCCAGACCAAATGATTTCCAGGGGCAAATAGGGCCCTCTGGCAGGACATTCCCCTCCCCTGACTATAAACCAACTTCTTTCCTCAACTCCTTGCTGCTGTCCCACAACATCTACAGGGTGTAGATATACTTTTAAGTGGGCTCTTCCTGCCACGATTCCCCAAATCTCCCCACACCAAGTGCACCCAACTATCCAGACTCCTCATCTCATAAAAAAGATACAAATAGAAACACAAGAATGCACTATGTGATCACCCCCAGGGTGATAATGAGGGCGTGACAGATGCCAAGACGCCTGTCAGCGATTCCCTTCCTGGGTAAGTGCCGCTGCGGCCTCGCCTTAATTACGCTCTTACTCTAGCCCGCGTCTGGCGGCGGGGGCCGCGTGGAGCCGAGCCCGGGAGCCCCAGCCCGCATAAACACACGCCACACACCCAGTCATCCCGTGCAACTTTTTCAAAGGAATTACTGGAGAGATTTAAGAATTCTTCAAAAATGTCACAATAATAACTATTTTATCTTTTCCTATGCCATAATGATGATCTGGAGCTTTGCTTTCCTTATTTCGCCCAGGCACACCACAACTCATGAATAAAATATGACAAGTTTGATAGCAGCTATTGGTAACAGGAGACGTGCTCGGTGTATAAAGAGCTTTTGTGTTCCGACGGCCTTTGTTTCTGGGATGGGCTTTGATCTCAAAGGGCCACGTGCGTCCTCCCCCCTCCCACCACCTCACCGTTGCTGCCTCAGCACAACACCTGAGACCGTGTTTACTTTGTCTTCTAACGAGGACATTTCTAAGCAATTAGGGAGCAAATCAAAACAACCAAAGGGGGCTCTGCTCACTGTGCCACTGGCTCGAAGCCGACATGTCAAACAACTGACTCCAAGACACACACTCAGAACCACAAACTAGTGCACAAAGTATGCAACCTGACACCTTAAAAATCATTCCCGTGACTGCGCCCGCCTGGCAAGGTATTTAAAGCACCCACAAGGTGCTCTTTGGAGAACTTTCCTCTCCCCTGCAAAGGCTGCCGGGTCCCTTCCAAGTTCAGGCTCTGGTCTGCCTCGCAAAGAAATAAATGTGAAAAAAACGGGAAGCAACGTGTGGCTCTGCAGAGCCATCACCATTTATCACAGGGCCCCAGGGACGCCAGACCTCAAGTTTCAAGGTTTCATTTTTTAAAGCGAATCTATAAGCATCTTGTTCAATCACACATACAGCTGGCTTCTGCGTTTCCTTCCAAATACGATTTCTTTTCCCCCGAGTTTGTTTCAAAATATGTAAAAGCAAAAAGACATCTGAAAGCCATTGCTTGCCTAGAACTCACAGGACTGAGATTTCGACCTCCTAGATGAGCCATTTGCCAAACTTCCAAAGTTGTGGGTTTGTCTGTGGAGCTGGGCAAGCAAATCGATGATTAAGCTGAGACTGTAAAACATTTCCAGCACTCCTCAAGGAAATGAACCCTGGTAGCGGCGAGAAAAATCAGAATGCAAACGCTTAAGTATATGCTGATTTCTTGTGCTTACTGTGCAGATGCACAGGGATGACTATTTGGGGAAATGCAGGACTGCATTGTTTTTCAAGTTCACCCAGGTGCTCCAAGATACCAAACAGTCTTGAACTGTGACCCAGCAAAGAGAACCAGCAACGAGAACAGGTCTAAAGCCCAGGCGAATGGCTGCTATATTGAGGCTGTAAGTTCTGAGGGGGTCAGTTTGGTCATATTGTTTTATCTAATCTCACGTCGCATTACACTACACCTCACCGCCAACTGACGCTTCATGACATCAGGCCACCCAAAGGTGGTTAGGTGCAGATGAAAAGTACAATTCTTCCTCCACACCACTCCACGCCCCCTACTCCCACTCGGAAGCCAGGCACGTTGCAGCTGGGAGAGCAAGAAGAGCCTGAGTCCTTGGCAGATGACTAAGGCAGCAGCTTGAACACTCGTGAAGAATACCTCATTTTTGTTCCCACGGGACGACACACAAGAGCAGCACTTGGCACTCTGAGGAGCTGCTGTTTGAAGGGGCTGGGCTGAGCCTGCCTTCATTCAGACCTGATATTTCAGAGGCCCAATGGAGCAGGGAATTTGGCAGCTGGCATTTAAATCTTTAACACACACCGTCAAGTGGGATTAGACACCAAACTTTGGGTTTAGTGTAAAAAAAAAGAAGGAAGGTAAAAAGATCCCCAATTCAGTTGCATGTGTACCAATATCAACGGAGCTCGAAATCCTGAGAAACACTGTCCTTAAGTCAAAGGACCTCAAATGGAAACTCTTGCGGTCTTACGTGGTAGACCTGGGAGCGGACTTCGGTCACTCTGAGTCCCAATCGGTCCCACTCCCTCTCTGGCCCACTGGCTGGACACTCCCTTCCACGCCCCACTCGCCTCCTCGCACCCAGATGCTGGAGGGCAGATCTTCAGATCCACACTTTCCAGATACAGCCTGGGGACTCACAGCCTGGGACGTAAGACTAATATGCATTTGTGCCAACATCAGCGTGCAGCCAAATGTTTCTGAGGCTCTCTAAGCACAACTCTAAACACCTCTGATCTGTAGCGTCCTGGACACACCCTGAGCAGCAGAGGGTTAAACCAGTCGCTCTCATCAAGTGAACCAGAAGGATCAGCCGAGGGCGCTTGAGAACCTCACGCTGCATGCACTCAGCCTAAACCTCTCCTTTCCACTGATGGTACAGAAAATGTTGACATTTCTCAGCTCCAGTGTCAAACCTCCTCCCTGGTTTGTACACAAGGGCGTGGTGGACGGCCGAGCAGAGGCGCGACCCCAGGGATACAGGCAAGCTCCCTCCCACCCCACACTCTATAGCTCTCTGTGTTCTGGGACTCCCACTTGGCGACTGGGGAGGAGAACAGAGGGTTTTTGTTGTTATCAACAAAAACAGAGAGAATGCTGCTCTCTGCCCCCGCCTCCCCTGGCCCTTGGGCAGGGTTTGAGCTTCTATGTCTCAGAGGGATAAGATCTCACAGGAGATGGGGTCTTTTCTTGAGAGATTTTGTGGATTCTGGGTGAAGCGAGGATAATTAGGGGCCACAGACAAAGGGTGGAGTGACTGGAATAAGAGTCCTCCTCCTGCTTCAATAAACACTCTGCTCCTCCAAGGGGCTGGGTCCTGGGCCACAGCAGGGGGCAGATCTGTCTTCACCCGGAGCAGGCACCTGCTGGATACCCATCGACGAGCACCTCTGCGGTCCATCGAGCACAGAACCCGACCCTGCTGGCACCCTGATCGTGGACTCCCCAGCCTTGAGAAGGGTGGTGAGAAATAAATTTCTGTTGTTTAAGCTGGGGTATTGTGTATGGCAGCCCGAACTAACACAGCCTGTTAAGAGGAGGCAGGAGGAGCACACCAAAATTTCAAGGAAGTGAGGGCAACAGATGTGACCAGAGGCTCAGGCGGAACACTGAGCTTTAGAAATAAAAATAAAGCTCACAGGACCCTCAGAGACCAAGCCTAAAGGAAAAGGCAGGTGATAATGGTAAGAGTAAAACACTGGAGAGAAAGAGCTTAATAATTCATATGAGATGGACTCGATTTGTAGTGACATAAAGGCAAGGTTATAGACGGTAAACAGAAGCATACTGGGTGGGCCAAATCAGAGCGCTGGAATGGTCTGGAACAGCTGCTAGGAACACGGGGCATGAAGGCCTTCAGGATATAGGTGAACCGAGGGGAAACGATCAGAGCCCGGCTGAGACCTGCTAGTAGGAACGCCAAGGCCCGTCAGCAGCCAAGTCTCGCCTCCCTGCCGAGCACGGAGGGTGGCATTTATCCAGGGTCGGGGTACAGCAAGGCTCTGTACCCGGTGACGGGGCAGAAAGATAAAGCTCGGCGGATTCTGTCTGGAGCGATGAAAACTTTTGGAACTAGACAATGGTGGTGGTTCCACAACATTGTGAATGTAATAATAATGCTGCTGAATTACACACTTAAAATAGTGGAAATGGCAAGTTTGTTATATATTTTTTGATCACAATAAAAATAGTAATATATAAAGTTGATGGGAAGGTAAATGAAGCCAGAGAAAAGGAAAGGGGGGGAAGGATGATAGGGAAGAGTTAGTGACACAGAAAAATAAACAGAGGAGAGAGAAAGGAGAGAGGAGGGAAGGATTCAGGGCTGGGCTGTCTGCCCCCATCACACACCATCAGCTGTTCCTTTCTCTTCCCATCCAAGCATTCCGTCTAAATACCCTTCAACGGCCCTGGTCGGTGTGGCTCGTGGTTAGAGCGCCAGCCCACACACTGAAGGGTCGCAGGTTCGATTCCTGGTCAAGGGCACGTACCTGGGTTGTAGGTTTGATCCCTGCCCAGTCGGGGCACATGCAGGAGGCAACCAACGGATGTGTCCCTCTCACATCTCTCTCTCTCTCTCTCTCTCTCTCTCTCTCTCTCTCTCTCTCTCTCCCCACAACCCCCCTTCCTTCCCTTCTACTCTCTCTAAAAAGTCAATGGGAAAAATATCTTTGGGTGAGGATAATAAATAAACAAATAAATAAATAAGTAATATTCTCCAGCATTCTAATGACATGGCTGCTGTACAGCTCCCCTGATCCATCCGTCTCCTCTGGACTTGGTCACCCAGTGTGTGACTTTGCCTCACACAATGGAGAGCCCAGAAATGAATATAGCTCCATGCGTGGAATATGCAGAATAGTGTCCAGGGCAAGTGGTTCTTAACTGAGGGCATTTTGTCCCTTTCCCCGGGAATATCTCGCAATATCTAGAGATATTTTTTGTTTGTCCTGGGGGGTGCTACTGGAATCCATTGGGTTTAGGCCAGGGATGCTGCTAATATACAAAACACAAGAAGCCCCTCTCCCCACAAAAAAATAATTATCGATGCAAAATGACCCTGCTCTAGCACAGCTGTTATCTCCCATGATCTGGACATTACGTTTCCATTAAGGTAGCCCCAGACTAATGGCATAGGTTCTTCTGGCTCAGACTGAACTCCCGTCAATTAAAAGCCCCAGGCCTCTATCACATGGACTGCTCTCATGATAGGCATGTTCTCATGAAGCTGAGCTCCCAACCACTGGGAAGGGCCTCCTATTAACCCCATGAAATTCCATTCTGTCAGTGTCAGTTCCTGCTTCCAGTCAATGAGAACACTGATGCTGACATGCAGAGAAGGAGCCGTTTCTCCAGCTCCTCACCACCTCCAGCTGCAGCTCCTGAACAAGGGACTTCAAAATAGATCTGGAATGGTTGGCAATGGGACAAGGAGGGTCTGGGGGTTTTTTCCAGTTTGCAACATCCCTCTCAGCTCCTTTCCTGTCTGCCTCACTCAAGAATATCAGGGCCTTTGCCTGAGCACCCCAGGTGGGACCAGCCCTCGAGGTGAGAGCATCCCCCAACACACACAGGAAACGCCCCTCCTTCATCCGTCATCACTCTTCCTGCACGCTCCCCACCAGATGCCACAGCTTCTTCCTGCCCCGTGGGGAAAAGGCAGCAGAGTGGCTGAGTGTGCCAGGCCAGACACGTGCGTGTGAGTGGCTGGGGCTTGCGGGATTTGTTTCCTAGCCTCTCTTTGTAGAATACAAAATATTTTAATTGAGTGAAATAGCATTAAGAGCTTTGTTCTTCTGTGTTTGTCGGGAGAGCTATGTGAATCTGAACTTTCCATGTCTAAAAAAACAATCAAGTCCAAGGCTTACAGTAAAGCTCTATGCTCTGATGCACTGTCAAATATAAATCTACAAAATGACAAATCTATAGAGAAACCTGCAGAAATTAGATTCATTGTCATTTTTAAAATTAAATTTTCATGTTGCAATTTTTGGGACTACATCTATTACATTATTTTCTTCTAATGTCAGTATAAGGCAGTCAATTATTCTTTCTTGGGAAGGGCTGTTTTTTATGAGATCATGTCCTTTCTCCTTTTTTGGTATTAAAGTATCTTAGTAAAATATTGGTGAAATGAGCAGATGACAGTTAATAGATTCACATCTTTACCTGGCAAAAATGAAGTTGAATACCCTGTGTTATATTCTAAATATTTTCTGCAAATTTACCAAATTGTAAAACCCAAAAATTCCAGGAGCCATCAACTTAAAGGTTGTTAAGTACCCCTATAATGTCTTCAGCCAACTGGCTGCTGAAAAATGCTGGCCCAGAAAGGACTGTGTACAAAATCAGACAACATGGCCCTGGGAACTACCTTTCCCGTCAACATCCGTTCATGAATCAACACTTTCAGGATATGTTTGTTCAGCCAACTATAAATCCACCTAAGTATATTATCAACAAGCTCACATTTAAACATCTTACCCAAAGACCTTCCTGTGAGACTGCTAAAGGCCCGAATGAAATCAAAGCATAACTATCTGTGACATAATAGATGAGCTGATCAAGAACCCAGAGGGACTTGGATATTTTTTCCTGTTCATTATGTACATCACCTTTTTAAAGTAACCATGGTTTTCCTTTGGAGAACCACCACTCACCCTCTTTCCATCTATGTGGTTTTGATGTTGACTCCACTCCCCAACTCCGTGGGGAGACATGTGACCCAGGCTGGCCAGTCGGCATCCTCCATTCCCCTGACCACAGCATTTGGTTCGGGAATGGCTATATGACCCATGACAGTCCAATGAGACACAATTCCCAAAATTTTTGTTTTACTTATTGACCAAAACAGAGGCATCTTTCAACTAAAGTTCTGGAGAGGATACGATATAAGCTTGGGGTCCCTTACTCCCCAGGGGGACAGCCTGCCTAACTACAGCCAGCCCCAAACAGAGCTGAGCTAAGGAGACAGAGAGAAAGTGAGATTAAGTCATGATGACATCATTAAAGTCCTTTAATCCAGGAGGGCTCAAGCCTATTCTATCTTTAACTTTGGTTACATGCACCATTTAAATTTCTCTGTCTGCTTAAGACATTTTGAGTTGGCTATTGATCTACTTGCAAGTAGAAGAGTTTGGTGGTATATCAGATTCTTTTAAAAATCTGAGTTTGACAAGTCCAGTGATTCCATTTATCACACAAAGCATTTGTTATGCACCTTCACAGTTCCAGGCACTGCACTAAACTCAGAAATACAACAGAGGATAAATTTGGCCCTGGCATTTAAAGAGGTAGTTTAGTGAAAGGAACTGACAGCTAAGAATAAAAATCACAAGAAAACACGTGGTCAGGGCCAGAGTCGAGTATAATTAATGGAAGAGCACACAGGCCAGACTGAACTGACTCTGCCTTTCAGGTCCAAGAAGCCACCGGAAAAAGGAGACATTTGAGTGAATTCTTGAACCAGACCCAGGAGAGTCAACAATTTCTCTTCTAATGTTTCCATCTGTTAAAAAGAAATCTAGAGTTTCACCAAGAAGAGATATTAGATCACTAGGCCATGCTTTCTGGAATCCACAGTTTCTCCATTAACAAAATGGTGATGATGATATTTATTCAGCCCTTCAGCACCTCCCTCATTCTTTGTGATTTCTCGAAGATTACAGAAGAGGTAATCAGAAGAGGTAGGGTGGAATGACCAAAACTAAGCCTTTCCTATCTCTCTGGGTAAGAGTCATCTGAACCTCAGGCCTAGAACATGTTTAAGGAGCTGTGAGGCTCTTTCCAGTTTGTAAATAAATAGGGTTTTCATTTTTCCCTTATTCTTGTTTGCTCCACATTGTTTCATATTAAGATCGCTCTTCTAGAAGGAGAGACTGAACCAAATGAGAGAAAGTGTCTGTTCACCTGTTAATCGTATACTTCTATTCCAAGCGTGGTGCCCATTCCTCCCTTTTCTTTGACTTTTCCTAGGCTTAATTAATGAAAGACTTTAAAACCATAATAATTTCTGGTACATGAGACATATCTCTGAAATTTTCTGTTTAAAGGGCAATAATTTGGGTAAAGAATAATTTTCTGGTCTCACCAGTGACAACTTTATTTAATAGAGAAAATTCTCAAAAAAGTTAGGTTTTCTTTGTCATTTGTACAAGAGATGTTTATAAAATGTTGCCCTCCTACTGTTCCCGCTGTTGAGAAGGCTGCTCCCAAAGCTAACTAAGGCTACAGTTGACACCAGATCATCTCAATAGATGCAGAAAAGCACTTGATGAAAATGTAACAATAATTCATAGTGATAGGAATGAAAAACTCTTAGTGAGTAGACCATAAAAGTTCTCATCATAAGACAAATTTTGTAACTATGTATAATGACAAATAATAATTAGACTTGTAAAAATTCGCAACATATACAAACATTGGATTGTTAGGTTGTACACTTGAAGCTAATATGATGTTATATGTCAATTATACCTCAATAAAAAAAACTCTTAGCAAACTAGGAATAGATGACAACCTCCTCATTTTTATATAGGGCACTTACTAAAAAAATAGTCTACAGGTAATACTATACTTAATGGTAAAATGTTTAATACCTTCCCTCTAAAATTGGAACAAAATGCTTAGCATCACTTTTATTTGGCATTGTAGTGAAAGTCCTTAATCTGCAATAAGGCAAAACAAAGCAAAATCAAAAGATTGGAAAGAAAGAAGTAAAGTGCCATTGTTAACAGGTGATATCATTGCAAATAAAGAAATCTTATCAAATATGTGAAAGGAAAAACCCTACCAGAACAAATAAATGGATCTAGCAAGGTCTCGAGATAAATGATCAATATATAAAAATTCACTGCAATTTTATAAAACAGCAACAAACAATTCAAATGAAAGTTAGATGATATTACATATAAAACAACATTAAAAAATCTAAACTCAAAGAATAAATCTAAGGAAACGTGTGCAGCACCTCTACACAAAAACTACAAAGTAATGCTCAGAGATACTGAAGAAACCTAAATTGATGGAGAGATATTAATGTTCATGGGTTGACTCAAAAAATTCAATATTTTTAAGATGTTTATTGATCCAAGTTGATTTACTGATTTACTGCTGTACATATCAAAACCACAGTATAGTTTTTTGAAAAAAAATTAAAAACTTATGTTAACATATAAATTAAAATAGAAAAGATCTAAAATTATCAAGCAATCATAAAAAAAAATGACAAAGTTGGAATTACTATACTGATTATAAAACGTATTCTAAAGCTGTAGTAATCAAAACAGTGTAGTACTAGCGTAAGAATCAAGCAATAGGTCGGTGGAATGGGATAGAGAGTACAGAAATAGACCTACCCAGCTAAAGTCAAATAATTTTTTACAAAGTCACCAAGTCAATAAAATAGAGGGGAAAAGGTCTTTTTAACAAATGGTGCCAGAACATCTAGATATCTGCATAAAAAGAACCCCAACTTATATCTCACACCATACACAAAAATTCATTCAAGATGCATCATAAACCTAAACATAAGAACTGGAAACATCAAGTTGCTAGAAGATAAAATCTTTTCATAACTTTAGAGTAGGCAAAGATTTCTTAGACAAGACACAAAAAGCAAAACACAAAAGAAAATAATAATATATTGGACTTCATCAAAATTTAAAATTTCTGCTCATGAAAACACCAGCAAGAATATAAATAGATAAGTTGGAAACTGAGAGAAAATATCTGAAATACATGTACCTGATGAAGATCTGGCAGCCAGAATATATAAAAGAACTCTTACAAGTCAATAATTTTTAAAGAAAGTAATGGGTAAAAGACTTTAATTGACCTATCACAAAAATATAGGGAAGGGAAACACACATACTAATGAAATGATGCTCAATATCATTAGTCATCAGAGAAATACAAATTTAAAATTATATTAAATATTGGGAAGATTGTAGAGCAACTGGAACTATCATATTTTGTTGGGATGGTAAAATGGACAAACACCTTGGAGAACACTTATCCTCTGACTCAGAAATTCTACTCCTAGGTACTTACTCAAAAGAAATGAAAATACATTCATACAGTGGAAGACTAATTGGTAATAAAAATGAATTGCTGATACATGCAACAATACGGCTGGATCTCAAAAATATTGTGTTAAGCAAAATCAAACCAGATACACAAAGCATATATAGTATGATTCTATAAGTCCAAAGACAGGCAAAGCTAAGCAGCTGGGCGGGTGGTGGGGTATTAATGGAAATCTTTATAACTTGGTCTTGGGTGGTTTTATGGGTATATACAATTGTAAAAACGGATCAAACTAATTTAAGATCTGTTCATTTTACTGTATGTTAATTATATCTCAATTTATAAAAGAGAAAAATAAGCATAGGAAAACTGGATGTTCTTTTGTCTTTTCCAAAAGATGTTAATAATTCTTGCCCACAACAGTCCCTGATATTTGCTATAGCATGTGAAACCCACCTCCTCCCATTCCTGCTCCCAAAGCTAAGTAAACCAAGAATTGTCGCTCAGCCAAGGTCAGACACCCCTGGAATAACTGAATCACATAGCAACCTTGGGTTATTTGTAATTATTTAATGTCCATCTCTCCCCTGAGAGTATACATTCCATGTTGGTTTGGTTCCCCATTCTAACTCTATTGTCTATAACAATTCCTGGGGCACAGCAGGCCCCCAATAAATATATGTCAAATAAAAGATAAATGGATGGGTGGGTGGATGGGCGATAGAATTAGAATGCACTCGAGGATTCTGTCCATGAGTACATAAAGGAGAGAGGCCCAGGGAAATTTAATAATTTGATCAAGGTCACATAGCCAATGGCACAGATCTCCCGGCTGACAGAGACGCCCCGGAGGAGATGTGTTCTCTTCTGCCGCTGCTATCTACTGTGTTGCTCACATGCGATGCCTGGAAATGTGGCAACAATCTTGCAGGAACGATGAAAGCAAAACCAACATGCCAAGAATGGTAGCAGGAAAAGGGGGCAATAATTTTTGTTGATTTTACTGAGCTACTGGACCTGGAGCTTCCCTCCTGCAGGACTTCTTGTTACATGAGATAACAAGTACGTCTTCTTATTATCTAAGCTAGTGGAATGTGAGCTATAAGTTACTTGCAGGCAAAATATCCAAAATTTACGTAAGAAGTATTCAAGGAACTGAAGCAGCAATGTGGCTGGAGTCAGAGAACACAGTGGGTGGTGAGACACTGCTGGGCACGTAGGCAGGGACCATGTCACACAGGCCATCTAACACGTGGTTTTATCCCAAAGGTGATAGGAAATCATTGAAGAAACACTGAATTTTCTAACTCCACTGTGGATAGGTGGGAGAAGAAAACTTTGGCCATGGAACGAAGGTTTTGCATTTGGGCTGACATGCTGTAACTTTAACTGTTGGTACAAGCTCAACCCTCCTTGGCTATGGCGAGGGTAAGAACAGTGGTGCTTAGCAATCTAACCGATCAGGAAAGTCACGGAGAGGATAAACTCCACCACCTCAGACCAACCTTCCCTTCATACAGTGATGCTAACAGACAGAACAGGTCAAGGCGCATGGGTACTGGACTTGCGGGACTCAGCTACACAAGGAGGGAAAGAAGCCGCACATAGCTACCAGATCAAGAAGGTCTTAAGCTCACAAGCTTGGGTTTTCCTCTAATATCCAGATCACTTTTATCTCTACATGATCTAGGATCCCAGGCATTGTTCTTTGCATAGATACCTTCCTAATTCCACCTCAATTCCTTCTCTCTTTTAAATGAAAGGATGCCAAACTTCCTTCCATCATGCCTAAACTTCCTGGTATCTTGCTGACCAATGTTCTTGCTGAATCAGTGTCTACATGCTCATTTCAAAAGATTCAACACATTCTACTTCTACTGATAAAACATATCATACAAAATACTTTCAAACATGCAGACCACATGATTGTAGCTTTTTATATACAGATCCTCAAAGCAGGTACATTTCTCACACAGACCATTAAATATTTTCTCACTATTTTCATACATTCAATTACTGTCCCGGTCAGCACTACCCATCACCCTGAGACAATATTCAATTTTCCACAAAATTATCATTATATAAGCCAGGTGTTTTATAAGAAGGAAGTCAGGCGTGTAATTGTGGGCAGGACACATCTCTGAGCCAAAGGGAAGCCAAAACTTGAGGGTTGTCACTGGAGACTTATCTTCAGAGGGGGAAAAACAGGAGAGGCTTTAATCACCCTGGGTGTGAGCGTGGCGTTGGCCTCAGTTATGGACATGGGCCCAAGTCCTCTCAAGAGTCTTCCCAGCCTCCAGAATAAATGGTGTACAACCAGGAATAAACCCACCTCGGATTTCACATCCAGGATTTCCACTTACCAAAACTGCCACAGAGAAATAAGTAATATAAAAAGTGGTGAGAGGATCTAGGATATGCCACATAAATAAAATTTCACCTTCAATATCCCTTATCTAAAAGTCCCACCTGGCAAACATGATGGAATCAGAAGAGCAACACTCAATACGACTTGAAATGATAATCACCACTCTTTACTGAGTGCCTGCTATGTGCCACATACTTCAAGCCCCTACCACACACTTAAAGGGGGAAGGATATTAACATCCCCGCTCCACAGATGAGGAGTTTGAGATCAGAGAGGTTACTTGGCCAAGACCACTGCCAAGTAAGTGGACAGCAGGATTGAACCCAGATCTGTCTGACTCCAAATCACATCTTTTCACTAGTCCATGCCACCCTAAAATTCTTGAAAAGCTGGGAGACCTCTGTCTAATGATTCCCAAAGAACTTCAGTCTACGGATAGTGGTAAGGAGTAAGGTCAAAGGTCCCAGAGACCCTGTGCTTCACCCTCTGCCAACTAACATTGCCAGAAGAGTCCTTCTACCTGTGGCCACAGTCCACGTGACCAGAGAAGCCTTCCCTAACCCAGGAGACCTGGATTCTAGTGGAACTCTGCTACTGACTGGCCCCCTCATGCCTCAGTTTCCTCACCCTTGTCAGCCTCATGAGCTCCTTGTGCTCAGTAGAGTGCACAGGCTTCAGACACGTAAGAAATTCTCCCTCCCTGTGAAGACATTCTCACTCTGCATGAAGGAGGTGCATGGAGATTGGAGTCAGATGAGAAGAACAAAAGTTTGTACTTCAGCCACTACCACCCACATGTTCTTGGACAAGGCATTTCCCTGCTTTGAGCCTCAATGTCCTCATCTAGAAGATGATGCCATTGCACCAGATCATAGTTGTTCAAAATGAGCTCAGCCTTGAGCTCGGATGACTATGAAGAGTTAAGCTTAACTGTATTTTCCATTTGAAGCCAAACCTCCCAGCTGAGCTCAGACAGGATCAGCTGCTTCAGTCCATTTTTACTCCTACAGAAGTGAGAATAAATGCTTATAATGTTGTGCTCCTGAGTTCTGGGATAGCTTATTACACAGCAGTAGCTGGCTGATACAGCACAGTCAGACAAAGAGAAGACTGGTCTGCTCGTAGTGAGCAAGGGAGATGGGGACTGACATGAATGAGACAAGAAGGAGCCAGATAAAGTAGAGCTCTACAAGGAAGGCTTTCCGTTTGGATTTTAAATGTATTTGTAAGTCTTTGAGAAGTTTTAAGCATAAGAGTAACACCAGCTGACTGCTGTATGTAGGATGAACTACAAAGGTGCAAAAGTGGAGGAGAGGACACCAGTTAGGTGTCTGTTTTGACATCCTAAGAAAGAAATAATAGTAGCTTGGAATAAAGCTGTGACTATGGAAATGATGAGGAGTGATCTAATTCAATATATGTTTTAAGGTAGAAGAGGTGGTATTAATTAATGGACTGCTTTCAGGATGTAAAGGTAAGATTGCTCGAGTTTGATCTCTAAGTTTCAGGCCTGAGCACCCAAGTAGATGATTGGGTTATTTATTGAGATGGAGGAGTCTTAGGGTAAAAAGATGTACAGACCGAGGGGGGGGGGGGGGCTTAGGCATCTTATGTTTGAGATGCTAACTAGGCAGTTAGCCATTCAATTATGCCTTTCAGGAAAATGGGACAGGCTATAAATACACATTTGAGTATCATCAGTGGGTAGATGGTATTTGAAGCCATGAGGCCAGAGAAGCTCACTTAAAGAGGTGGAGACCATATGATACCTGAAGACAGAATTCAATCCAAGAGATTTGGGAGCTGAGGAAGTCAGCAAAGGATAGAGGGAAATATGGACTGTGCCAGACAGAAAGCAGGCAGGGAAGGCAGCAGGAAACCTAGAGAAGATTCGTGGCTCCAGTTTGATTCATATATGGCTCTGGGTGGTTGCTAAAGAAGATATACATCTAATTGCAAAAGAAAGGCCAAGAAAAACTCTGGACAGTCCTATCTCACTGTTATAACACCCCACCTCTACAAAGCCGGGGTAGGTTCGGCAGGTGAGCCAGGGTCTTGTGCCTTGTGGAAGTGGACTTTAATCAGAAAAGTTTCAGTCACTGGATTTAATGGTTCCTCCAAGCCCTTCAAGCTCTGTCGAGGCTTTGACTAGAGATGGGTTAGGAAACTACATTAGTTCAGTGCAGATCTCCTGCTGTGTCTGTCTGTTGGAAAAGTATGCACAGGGCCTTCAGGGAGAAAGAACAACGCAGAAGAAGAGTTCTTTTCCCACACACCTCTCCTACCTCCAAACAGAAGCACTGCAGAGAGCAGAGTCGCCAGGTGCCACGTGAGAAGGAAAGGCTGGGCCGTGGAAGCCAAGAGCCTTGAGTCTAGAGGAAAGGTGTTTGCTCCTGCTTGGAAGGGTCCCCAGTCATTTCCCTCTTGGTTTCCCTTCACTACCTCTTTGAACTCCCTTCCTTGCCTGTAGCCATTAAGGTAAAACACGGCCCAGGCCCTTCTCCAGCTTGGAAGATGTGCCCTCTAATGCTCCTCACCCCCAAGAGAACTAACTAAGGACAATAATGATGCCCAGGTAGAAACAACGTCTTCTTGGAGAAAGAAGTCCTTCCTATTGCAAAGTCCACCTCACTAAACGGATGCACCAGCATCTGCAGCCGAAGACCCAGCAATAACAAAAGTGCTCCTTTGCTGGCTCTCTGTCCCCTAGCCTCTGTTCCTCATCGTGTGGCCCAAAGACCCACAGCATCAGCATCTCCTGGGAACTTATTGGAAATGCAGAGTCTCAAGTTCCACCCCAATCTACTGAGTCAGACTCCACACGTCAACAAGATCTCCAGATGTTTCAGAT
Organism: Miniopterus natalensis; assembly: GCF_054644295.1. Lineage (NCBI taxonomy): Eukaryota > Metazoa > Chordata > Mammalia > Chiroptera > Miniopteridae > Miniopterus > Miniopterus natalensis. The sequence goes on along the minus strand of NC_142091.1, from coordinate 53,148,097 downwards.
GCACATTAAACTTTGAAAAGCATGACTCCAATATATATGTCCCTTGGGATTTTGCAGGACGAGGTGACTGGTAGACTAGAAAATTACGTATTCGGTTGCCTCACCAAATGCCCCCTCCAATCTCTGCGAGCACAAGGTACCCAAATTCCAGGAGACAGGTTGATATGAGACTTGGATATGTGACTGAACTAACCTTGGTGGGTTTGGGCGGCTTGTCTGTGTTCTCTCTGAAGTACCTGCCATCCCCAGAAGTCACTGTCTAAGGAAGCCCCAGTCTCTGGAAAGATCGCAAGGATATTAACAGAGATGAAAAGAAAGAATCCGATCATCTCGGTGGCGTAACGGGGAAGCTTCTAAGATGCCTCTGCTCCTTTTTTCCTAATCGAGGATATTAAATATCCCCGACTATGTTTGGGGACTTCAGAGACCCGAGGTCAATTCGATCAATAGGAAGGTGACATCATCTGTGAAAAATCCGAGAGGAACGGGAGCCCTCTGCCAGGGGATTTGATGTGACACATTATTGAGCTGAGACAGAAGGAAAGCTACTGGAGGTAGCACAGGCCAGATCCAGGAGAGGAAGGTGAAAGGGCTGTATTGGGGTGCCAACTCTGGGAACCAGAAGTGCATTGAGGCAGAAGGAAAGCGCCATCGGGGCCCGGAGGCTTCAGGGATCAGGGCGCACCAGAACGTTACTATTTGGATTTTGGAACAAGAGCATCAAAAACTCAAAAAGGACTAGAATAGCTTAAAAATTGGTTTGGGTTGAGAAAAAGAAAGAGAGAAAAGAAAGGGGAAAATTCAATAACAGTAAACAGCATTAGACCTAAAAGGGGCAGAGAAGGAACCAAAAAGGGTGAAGCCAGTTCAGAAGCTAAACCCGCAGCAAGGGGGGCGGGGAACCCCAGAGGGTATTGAAAGGAACAGGTTAGAAGAAGCAGATTCAGGTTCCTTTTCTGCAGGTAAAGAGGGGCTAGAAAAAGAAGATTCCTGACATCACTGAAGCAGAAGCTACTGAAGCCTGCAGGAATCAAAAGCTGAGGGAAGACAAAGCTGGTCTATGCTGTGACCCGGGCACGAGCAGCAGCCGGGATCTGTGGGGCGCTCCTCCACTGGGGACCGCGGAAGGAAGACGTCCTGAATCCAGAGTTTAGGGCCACAGCAGCACCAAGCCGCTGTGCCCTGCACAGCATCGCGAGGCTGAGAAATCTGCAGGGTTCTGCAGGTTTCTAGAACGACTCAGAGAAGAGGGGCCAGAGCCTGGGCCCAGGGCAACGCGAGGCTACTCACAGAGCCACCTGCCGCAACACGGGGCCGCCACTCAGGCTTCTCCCCTCCAGGGCCACCTTCTCCCTCCCGGTGTGCGGAGCCGCAGCAGAGCCAGGGCGGGGTGGGCAGTGCGGGCTGGGAGCAGGCTGCGGGACCCGCTCCGCCACGTCCAGGCCGAGGGACCCTGGGCAAGCGAGCCAGCTCCTGAAAACCGGGCTTAGTAGGAACGGTGTGCACCTCACGGCGTGGCTATGAGGGTTGAGAGGGCTGCAGAAGTGTCTGAAGCGCAGTTGGAACTCGGGACTCGCCGGCTCTCCTTCCCGGGGGGGGGCAACAGGAGTTCCACGCGGGCGGGGTGACCGTGACTGCTGCAGCTTGGGCACCCCGGCCAGCGCGTGGCGAAAGGGAGCTGCCCGACGGAACGCTTGCTGGGAGAGTGAGTCTTTCTCTGAATCTGCCCCCTAGAGTAAGGCTGGTGCTTGGGTGACGCTGCTTCTTTGTCTGGCTGTCTGTCTCTGGGTGAGTCCTTTAGAAACTGCCCCTCCGATCTGGACCACTTGAGTTTTCTGGTCCTTTCCGCAAGTTCCTTTCTCATTCCATCTCCCACTGTGTATCCAGGGCCTCCTCTGGGGAGCCCAGCAGACAGTGAGGGGAGGTCACTTTTTCTCCCTGTGCCCAGGGAATGGCTGGGGGGGTGGGCATCGTCCATGAACATGACTGGCCATTACCCAGCTGAATCCCATCCAAATCCCACTGCACATCCATCAGCTGAGCAAGGGGCCCCCTGTCGCTTTCACTTTCCAAGGTTTCTGAGAAGGCGCTGTCAGGAGAGTGACAGAAATGGAAAGGAGCTTTTACCATACTGCAGCTCCCAGACTCCGGACCTGGATGGAAAATGTAAATACAGGCAGACAAGCGGCTGGGTTATTGTCTGCAGGGACCAGCAAAGAGCTACAAAGCACAGCAGGAGGCCAAGAGACAGCACTCATTTATGGTGAGCGTTTGGATCCCAAGAAGCAACCTGACAATGTGGCGTGTGTCCTGCCCATCCCCAAATACAGTATGGAGGCCAGAATCACATGGACGGCTCGAGTCAACTCACCCAAGGGCTCTCTCCCCTGCAGGCCTCACTGGGCCATGTCACCAGGCCCTGGAAGGCACTGCCAAGCCACCAGCATCTTCTCAGCGCGCTCTGCTGACCTCGTGGCCTCCCTCCCTGCCCCTTCCCAGACAGTGCGCCCCACAGGGCTCTCTACAATGACTGCTGTGCCATCCAATACAACAGCCAACCCAGCATGACTACTGAGCACTTGAAAGGTGGCTACTGCAACGGAGGAGCTGAATTTTTCATTTTATTTAATCTTCATTAATTTAAATACCTGCATGGGCTATGGCTACTGAATTGAGAAGCACAGCCCTAAGGTGATAAAGGGGCCCTCCCTGAGCCTCTGCCCCCAGTTCTGACACCTGAATGAGTTGCCGCTTCAGTAGAAACGACACTTTCAAGGAATACATTAACTTAAGCAAAGTCTGGCTCCGCCTCCCAGGGTTAAAGACCAGGTGCACCGCCACGTCGGAGGGATAAATAAATAAGCCCCATCACTCGCACCTCCACAGCTCTTACTAGTTTACAAAGCTCCCCCCCAGACATTACCTCGCTGGCAATTCATAATACCCCAAGAAATAAGTGGGACACGGTCCAAGGTCATGAAGCTAATCACAGCCAAGCTGGGACTGGAATCCAGGTCCAAGTCCAGAGCCCGAGCTCCTACTCGACTTAACCAAGAGAAGAACAGGGGGGAAAAGAAACAGCCTCTTTGAAAACAGCAAATTTTCTTAGAAGAATCCAAGCAGCAAAGTGACCCCAATTTTTATTCCACAGAAGCTCAGACTGCTCTCTCCCAGGACCCTGTATCTAATAAGCTCAAGTGCTCCTGCTTAAAACCAGCAGTGATTGCCCATCAACTGCTCTCCCCACCCTGCAAACCCAGCGCCCTCTCTACCCAGTCGTCTCCTGCCTGCTTCTCAACCTGAGGAAAGACCCCCACTCTCCCAGGCTCGGAGCGTCATCTTCTGCGATGCTTTCCCAGAAACACACATACGGGCACGCATATGTATGTACACACACACACACACGCACACACACACACCCCTCCAACCCACAGCAGAAATGTTGGCAATCCTCTTACAATCCTCTATATTCTCTTTTCTCACACTGCTTCTACTTTGTATAAATACCTCTCTATTGTACTCAACTGAGTGCTTTTCATTACTTCATTTATTTAACAAATACTATCCCAACTGATAGGCTACCGCTGCTGAACACCACAAAGAACCTAAATTCATGGAGCTTATACCTAGTATGGAAGATCGACTTTAAACAAATTCACATGTGAATCTAAACTGTAATTCCTGATGGTTCCAACTCGGAGCATTGCACGGTGCCTAGATAGCAGCAGATCTCAATATATACCTGATTTTTTTCCACTTTGAATCTTTACAGTTCGACTGTTTATCATAGGGTCTTGTAAAGAATTCTATGGAAATTATTTTTTAAATATGTTATTATTGATTTGAGAGAGAGAGGAAGGAAGAGGAAGAGAGAGAGAAACATCCATCGGCTGCCTCCTGCACACCCCCTACTGGGGATCAAGCCAGCAAATCCTCAACTCCTACTGCCTGTAACTGCAAAATATATCCCTAACCTGCATACTTCCCACCACCTCCTCCAGGACGGGCCCATTCAAAGCCATCAGCTCCCCTGGATTCCTGCAGGTAGCCTCCTGTCTGATCTCTCTAGTTGCACTCTTGGCCCTCTGCATTCTATCTTCCAGGAAGAAACCATGTGACAGCAGCAGTCATATTGCAAAAATGCAAATCATATATCACTGCCCCACTCAACATCCTCAAACTGCTTCCCATCCATGGAAAATAAAACCCAAACTCCGCTCCATACCCTCCAAGCCCCAGTATGATCTGGCTTTTGCTTACCTCTCTGGCCGTAGCTCCTACTCCTCTCATTCCCACCCTCTCACTTGAGACACTCTGACCGTCTAGATTTTCCTCATACTCACCAAGCTTAGGGCCTTTGCACCTGCTGATCCATCTACCCAGAATGCTCTTCCCAGGTTAGGATAAGGCTTCTCCCATCACTTCAGGCAGGTCTCTGCTCTACTATCACCCCTTCTTAAGGCCTTTTCGAAGCACTTGATCTGAAAAGCACCCCCTTGTCACCGATACTCTGTTAGCTTCCTTTTTTTTATATAAGTTATCACTAACTGACAGCAGCAGTCATATTTCATGAATAACTATATTATATAGTTATTTATCTACTGATTAAGTGACTGTCTCCACTAGAATGAGAAGTCCATGAGGGTAAAAGCTGTCCCCTTCCTATGGAGAGGTCTCAGGTGGAGCAGGTGGGCCCAATGTAAATCAGACCACCCATCCTCTAGTCACCTTCTCCCTCCACCAGTGACACATGGAAAGAATTTGGATAAGAATTTGGTGAGAGTAAGACGCAAAAGAAAGCACAAAAAACGTGAACAATCCCAGCAGGAAATCAAGGCAAGTCCTGGAAAGGACGGGACTCTATCGAACGCTTCTCCAGAAGTAAGTTTTGGAGAGCACACCTGTGAAATTGCATACGGGAAGCTCCTTAGTCAGAGAGAGTGTGCTAGGACAGCTGGGGACAAAACCGACGTGTGGGAACACAGATGCGCCCTTACCACATAGGGCTGACACACCTACCCCATTACAGACAGACGGCCGACATGGACTCAACACTTAGCAGTGCCAGGCATGGACTTGGCATTTTTATACCCGGTTTCTATTTTGAGCCTTACAGTGACTCTGCAAGGCGGTTATTATTATTATTATTTGACAGGCAAGAAAACTGACACATGGAGAGCTAAATTAACTAACCCACCCAGCTGCTAAATGGTGGGCCTGGAATTCAAACCCAGGTCTGCGTTACCACACACACAGTCCCATACCCGAGCACACACCCACACTCGCCGCATGCCCACAGTCACACACCCAACGCCACAGAAGTGCACCCCCACACATAGCCCGCGTGCACCACCCCGCACCCCCATGCACGCACCCATGGCAACCCGCCTCCTAACCTCAGCGAGCTGCCGCCCCCCGGGGTTTGACGCTTATTTGGCCACCAGTCCCAGAGGCTCCGCTCTCTCCCGCTTTCATTCGGCCCCGCCAGCAGCCCAGTAAACCCAGCCGCGCGGTTTCCCCACGTGGTCTCCATCTGTGCAGCAGGATCCCAGCAGGCCAGCTCCCAGGTGCTGCGAGCCACCGTGGGAAGGGACTCACAGAGCATCTGAAGTCCCAGGTACCCGTGGAGGTGCAGGCCTCCCCAGGGGAGCAGCAAGGGTAAGTGGTGTAGGTGCCAAATGCCCTGCTGGGCCCGCAGCTGAGGACACCAGAGAACCCAGGCCTAGACATACCAATTAACTCACCACTGGCCTTCGGACATCAGGAAAATATACTGTATTTAGAGCCATAGAGAAAAACTGTGACCAAAGGAAGCCTTCAAAGATCCGTGTATCCCTCCCCTGATTTTAGACAAAACCATTCAAGGCAGATCCGACTCTGGCCGCTCAGGAGATGCACCACTTCCTCTTCGGTTACCCACTTTGAACTCAGGAAGGCCCTCCTTGGGTATAAACTGCAGGCCTCGTGCAGCCACGCCCTGGCTCTTACCTCTGTGGACACGGGGACAACTGCCCACCGTCACCCTTGTCGCACACATTCAGGAACCAACAGGAAGCAGGCCGCCCTCGGACCGCTGCTCTCCAGGCGCTGAGCCCCAGGCCCAGGTTTTGGCCCTGAAGTACTGACTTTCTGTTCAAAGCAGATTCCACACAACACTGCTGGACACAAGCCAGAGCGCTTGCCTCAGTTTCCCCTTACTAACGCTGTGAGGGTACACCACGGCAAAGTGGGTCAAGCCCAGGATTTGGGTCACAGAGGTCTGGGTTCAAATACGATTCTGCCACTTACATTCTCCAGGTCTTAGTTTTCTAATCTGAAAAATACAGCTGCTGCAAGGGTGAAATACAATAAATAGAGCGTTGAAATTTGTGAGGCACTGTGTACATTTTTGAGAACATGATCAATCAATAGGCCTTTTCGCCAGAGAAATGCATATACACACGACTTGCACGCAATTTCAGGGGGTCCACAGACTCACTAAAGCTCACCCATGGCTGCCAAGTTGAGATTGTTGAGATAGAACAGGTCCCTCCAGGCCAAGCACAGTAACTGTTAGCTATTAATATTAATGATATCATATTATTAATAATTGTTTGCATGTTTGCGTATCTTCCAACTACACTTTCATTTGCTAGAGGACAGGAGACACAGCATGGGCCTGCCTGCCATTCTCAGTCCCTACACAGTGCCCTACAGTTACTGAGCCAACAGGCCCTTGGATGGTCGCGTTCCATGGGAGGCAATGTCTAAGGTCCCACGGGATTCAGGGAAGCCAGGTGTCCACCTTGGAAATCCCTCCTCCCCCCGCGTTTCAGAGATGCTGCCAATACACTGGAGCTCAAGCCAGACAGAGATGGAGCAGCTGCTTTCCTTTCCCTTGGCCTGGACAACCTCATTCATTCCATCTATCAGGCGTCCTGAGCGCATCCAATTTCCTCCCTGTTGGCTCAGCTCCGCAGTCAGCTTGCCTCGGCGACCACCACAGCAGAAGAGGCACGAAGTCAGGAGAAAAGGCCACTCAGTTCTTCTCCTCTCCCGGTGCCCCATGCTTTTGTGGGAAGCGCCCAGCCCAGCCCAGCACGAGACATAAGGGAGGCCTTCAGTAAACGCCAAGCACAGAGATGACGGGTGGGTAGATGGTGGGTGGTGATGGACGGGTGGATGGGTGATGGATGGATGGGTGGATGGATGGGTGGATGGATGGATGGATGGATGGATGGATGGATGGATGGATGGATGGATGGATGGGTTGTGGGTGGATGAACATATCTGAAACTGAACTGGAGATCTGAAGATCAAGACACTCAGAATTAACTCTTCATAAGATGCGGATTCTAATTTTCATTCTACAACTAACAAGCTACATAATCCTAAATAAATTGTTTTTCACAATGGGCATCAGTTTCCTTACTTTTAAAGGAGAAAGTGAGGCAAAAAAGGTGATTATGTTTATAAAACACCCCAGATTCACACACTTTGAATTTCAGGCCAGAGAGGGTCCCAGGCAGCCGCTTACACTGTTCCCACGGCCATGCAGCTGGCTGCAGCAGCTGCCACCAACGCCACTAAGGCTCCCGGTCTGCCTTGCAGGCTGCTCCCAGTCACTCTTATTGCTCACGTGCATGCTCCAAAAGTTCCTCGCCTCATGTCATGCCACCCACTGTCATCTCACACTCTGGGGCCTCCTTGATGCCGCTGAGACAGGAGCTATCACAGGATTCACATGGTGTCTGCGCACATGCAACACCGAAGTCTGGGAACAGGTGCTTCACGAAGGGAATTTACCCGCGGTGGCTGGGAGTCAACAGATGAATTCTTCTCTTCTCCCCCTAACTGCAAGGACTGTCTGCAGATGCGTTAACTACAGATGACCTCTAAGAACACATCCTGAGAGACTGAGCAACCACCTTGTAAGGAAACTGTGCCTGACAGGTAAAGAACTTTCTCTCTCATGTTGTTTCTCCCTCCTTCTCTGCTTCAGTCCACATTTCCTGACTCTGGCTTCTTAGACTTGTACTCCCCAGTAAATTGTTAGTGCAGAGAGTGATTATCTCGTATTTGTTGCATGCTCACTGTATGTCTGAGACTGTGCAGCACCTAGGCTAACTGCAACTACAATAAAAACAATTATCATTTATTAAGCATTTTCTATGAGCCAGGCAATGGCTTAAGTTCTTTAGATCATTAAATCGTTTTTAACAACCCTACAAGATACATACTATTATCTCCATTTTACAGGTGAGGAAACTGAAGCATATGTTAAGTATCTTGTCCAAGGTTGCACAGTTAGCACATGGGGGAGATGAAATACTCAAAACATTCCTGTGAGGTGGGCAATACTGCTATCCCCTTTGACAGATGAGAAATGGACTCAGAGAGGTCAAGCAACTTGACAAAAATCACATGGCTACTAAGTGGCAGAGCTGGAACTCTAACTTCTGGAATACAAAGCTTACTATGCCCCCGCCAAGGATTCTTTTAACTTTTACATGTTAACCTGTTAAGTCTCTGATAAAAAAGATTCTCCTAGTGCTACCTCCAGTTAGATCTCAGTACGAAAGCCAAAGTCCTTCTCTTCGCCGCCTGCTCTAGTCTTCCCACCTGCCTAGTCCCAAGGTGTCAAATTCTGTCCACCATCTCTCAGTACTTTTCTAAAAATATTCGAAGTCTGCTGTACTAGATGTAACTGTGCTCACAATTTTTTCCTGCTCTCCCCCCCCCCCCCCCGGCTGAAGGAGAATTGTATTCTCCATCTCCTTTAACTTAAAGCTTGGCTCTATGACTTGCTTTAGCCAAGGAAACTTGAGCAGAAATGACACCTCTCACTTCTGACCAGCAGCTTTAAGAGCCAGTGGCTGCTCCCCCTTTCTTTGTCCCCTTTGTCACAGCATTGGCCAGCCCACTGAGAGACATTGCACTGGGTCTAGAGAGAGAAAAAAGTGAGGAGTGAGGTCGCCAGTCTCTGCTGGACAAATGGCATGAGCAAGAAATTCTTGATACTGCAAATCACTAGGATTTGCTCGTTGCTTACTGCCACACTAGCCTTCTTGTCAATACATAAAGTGCTACAGGAACTGGGGTGCTAACGTCAACAACACTAAACTAAAAACATTTGGCATCAGGGGGCAGAAGGAAAATGCATCATTAGAAGCTGGGAAGATGCTTATTCACATTATACAGTGATGGAATAGTTGGTCAAGCCGTCATCTGAAATAAACTGGAAGAGAAAAATATATCTGATCAACCTGAAAAACAGAAAGTTACTATGTGTCTTGATGTGTTCTGCATGGAATTGTATTCCCCCAAAATGCACATGCTAAAGTACTAACCCCCAATACAAAATGTGAGCATATCTGAAGTTACAGAATTTTACAAAGCTAACAAGTTACTATGAGGTCTTTAGGGTGAGCCTTAATCCAGTATGACTGGTATCTTTATAAAAAGGGGAAATTTAGACATAGAAATACATGTAGAGAGAAAATCATGTAAAAAGACACAGAGAGAAAGCAACCATCTACAAGTCAAGGCAAGGGGCATGGAACAGGTCCTTCTTTCACAGACCTCAGAAGGAAATAATCCTGCCAACACCTTGCTTTTGGACTTCTGGCCTCCAGGACTTTGGGGCAATACATTTGCGTTGTTTTAGTCACTTAGTCTGTGTTGCTTTGTTATAGCAACTCTAGCAAACTAATACAATGTGGGGGAGGGGGTAAGAATTGGCCATCTTATAGCTGAAAATAAAAGAGAAGAGAGTCCAGAAATTCCAGAACTTGTAGGGTTGAAAGAGATAACTCTATCCCATCTCCGAACAATTAAAAAAGATAAAATTGAAAGATGCTTTGAGCAGGCACTCAAAACTCAGCCTTGAGGCAAGGATCAAAATCAAGGGTTTGGACGCTCTACTCTTATTAAAACATCTGCACCAGTGAAGGTCACGCCAGTGCATCCTCTGAATTGGGAAAAAATGGCTCAGGCTCTGGCTCGTCCATGAGAGCCTGACAGGTTCCAGGTAATCAAAATTAATTGTGAGGGTGGCTCTTGGTACATTAAGCTGACCAGAATTAAGTCGATGAGAAAATGACTAAGTGGTATCCTTGTTTTATAGACAAAGAGCCACACTATCTTAGATAAAAGAGACTGCAACTGTTCAAGAAACAAAACAACACCTGGGCCCCCCACCTTCTATGGGGAAGAAGTGGATTGACAGAGCTTTCCAGCAGCCAAACAGGATAATGGAAGAGAAGGGGCTCCGGGGAAAGTGTAACCAAGAGCCATGGAAAACAACAGGCTGAAAATCTACATCCAGGGAGCAAAAGCACAGCCCACTCCCTACCGGCTCTTGTAACAGCTGTCTCATTAAATCCCAAAAATTGCAATTGTGTATCTTCCATTCTCCCCCTTTCCAAAAACATTTCAGTTATTCTAGCCCTGTTAGAATATTGTCTATCGGGTATATGAGAAGCACATCATTTGCCTCTTTAGTTCATAGGTATCTGAAACAAGAGGGGACAAAGGACATCTGATGTGAAGACCCAGCCCAAGATGCTGGCCCTTCGGTCTACGGCTGTGCCTGGCTGGGATTTTTATATGATCCCCCGAGGCAGACACAGGGGCATGAGTGTGTTTTGTGAGCTGAAAGGAGACTGAACCAAATATTTGTGATGAGAAGGGAAGACCATAAACTGTATTAACATTCACAAATATCTGCTGCCTTTCCCTGGGGAAGGCCCCTTCCTTGCTTGGTCATGGAAGTTGCTTTGAACAAAAGTGACAGGCAAAGCTTTCAAGGCCAGCGTGTGCTTGGCCACGCTCTCTTTTCCCTCTGTCACGACAACCGGGAATGTCCCGCACAAGGACGCTCGTCAGCTTGTTCCACAGCCCCGGATGTCCCATGATGAACATGCAGAGAAAACCCAGCTCTTGCTGTTATTGCCACAGTGAAATCCAGTCATACTGAGCAACACAACCATAAATGTCACCCTCCTTGGACGGTCCAAGCCAGTATTCCTTTGACTCCATAAACATTTGGCTCCTCCGTCTCGTCCCACTGGGGCCACTACTCACATGCAGCTACTTAAATTTAAATTTAAAATACTTAAAATTAAATAAAATTTAAAATTCAGTGTGTCAGTTGCATGAGCCATAATTCAAGTGCTTAAGTCACATGTGGCTGGTGGCTAAAGTCCTGGACAGTGTCGATATGGAGCATCTCCGTCATCACAGAAGTTCTATTGCCCAATGCTATTCTGAAATAACCAATTTCATTTTTAAGAGCTGCAAGTGACCTTGGTGATTTAATCCAACCCTCTCCCTTTATAGACAGTAATGAAATTTAATGGTAATGAACATAAGGACATAAACGTGGGCACAAAAAAACAACTGCATAAGATAAAAAAGGGAGAAGTCGGAGCTTAGCAGTAATGAGTAAAAACAACATACAAACAAACATCTGTGGGATCTGGTCCACAATAAATTTAATAAGAATTAATTCTGTGATGGGGCTGCCGTAATAGAAACACATGAACTTGATTGAACAAGGTGGGGATGCTCTGCTGTGTCCGGATCCGATCATACTGGAAGCAGCCTGCTCAGATAGCAACATCGTCAAGGATATGAACAAATGACCAAGTATTCGAACGAGAGAAAATACTGTCCACAATCTGAACGAAGCCAAGTTTCCATCAATAGGCACGTGGATGAGTTCAGCGTGGTGTTATGCAACAGTCCAAACTAAGAACTAGATCTGTATGTCCTCAGGGGCATACTGGTGAGTGAAATGCTAAGTTTCAGAAAGATCCTACAGTAGGGTGCCATTTACATATTTTTTAAACCATGCAAAGCATCAGCTATCATGCACTGAATGTTTGCCACATTTCCAATAACACGCTGGCAATACATTATATGAATCAACCGACTTATTCCAGAGAACAGCCCTATAAGACAGATGATGTATCATCATCTTATCACACATGGGGGGAAAGAGATGTTAAAGAACCTGCCCAAGGTTACAGAGCTGGGGTTGGCCCCAAAGGCCGCACATTTAGCCACTACACCCACGCCCTCTCTATTATATATCTTCTACGTGCACACATACAAATATACACATGTGGTAACATAGGTGCACACACACTCACACGAACTGAATATTCATCAGCCATGTCGGTGATGGCCTTTAGAGAGGTTGAGAGAGGAAAGCAACGGGGAGAGGAACATAGGGACTTTCAAGTTATTCTATAATTTGGTTAAGGTTCTAAGAAAATATGACAAAATGTTCACATTTGTTGACTCGGGGGAAGAGCCACTGCATTGTTGCTTCTATACTCCTCGGTGCTTGTCTGTATTTGCCTTTTGTCTTGCAAAGTAATTCCTTATCAAGCTAAAAAATTCTTTGACTTTAAAGGCCCGAAGGCCCAGAGAAGTTAGGTAATATGCCCCAAAGTCAACAGTGACGGAGCCGAGCTAGAGCCTGGGTCCCCAGGCTCGTGGCCCCCTGCCTGCTCGGCAACCCCGCGCTGCAGGCGGCTGCCTTGTTTGTTAGCAGACTGGAAACTTGAGGATTGAGCCAGCCCAGCTTATCAGGACATCTTGGCTCCACTTCATGCGTTGGCTGCAGCCATGAAAAGTTGTATTGAAATAAAATATTTGCATATCAAATCATATTATTCCAGTTATTTACATTATAATTTTGGAGATGTATTCCCACAGAAAAGAATTTACTCCCAATATGTTAAAATAAATCCCAGTTAAGAATCACGGCATTCATCAAAAAGCACTGCAGTCAACGCAGATCTCCTTCTCCCACAATGCTCTCTCATGAAAACCCTGGTCAAATGGATATATATTAAAGTGCAGCCCCGTGTGTTAATTCTGATTTTCTGGCCTGCTCCCTTTAGGCAGCCAAACAGATGACCAGGTATTCCTCCACAGGTACTCAGCAGGCCCCTCCAAGTGAAAGAATCATAAAATTCTATTAAACGGAATTCACCAGCTGACAACACACCATCTGTCCTGGTTGATTTAAAATACCTGCCAAGAGGTATTCTGCCAGATGTCCTTCGGTTTCTCTTAAGAGAAGCTGCATCTTTATCACATTGCACGTACTTACTCGTCCCACTCTCCTGGGTTAGAAAACCAGCCCGGAGGTGGAGTGGGGCAAAGACAGGCTCTGCAGGGACAGGCTCCAGGGCTGAAACCCTGTGTCAGCCGCTACAGACAGTGTGAGCGACTGCAACTCCCTGGGTCTCCAATTTCCTCATCGGTACAATGGGTATGAAAATAGTACATACATAGGAGTGTTAGTGGAAGAATCAAAAGGCAAGTAACTTTTAAGAGTTGAGGCAAACCTTCTGTTTTAAACAAATCCAGTTCAGACAACAGTTACCCATTCTCATTAGGAATTAGTGCAGCGGGGTGTTGCAAGTACAGACTCCTTAAGAAAAAACAAAACAGAAATAGTTTCCTGACTTTTATACATAAATTTTTAATGTTATCTGAACTAACTTTACTTATTTATTTGCTTATAGTCTGTTTCCCCTTAAGAGTCAGACTTTGTCTGATTTGCTCACTGCTCTATTCCTTGTGCTTGAAAGATTGCCTAGCACATAGTAGGTACCCACTAAATACTTATTTAGTGGGGGGAAAAATGTATATTTTCTGAATAAATACTCTTAGTAATAATATTGATTAACATTTAAAGTTCTTTTTTTACTCACAATAAATTTATATTATCAAAACTAATCCTTAAAAATATCTTGTATCTGGGACATTATCTTATTACCCACCGTATGCAGAGGAGACAAATTCCAAGAGGTAAAGTGATCTGCCCATGATCAATCTGTTACTGTGGAGCAGGCGCATATACCTAACCTTTTCTAGAAGGACTCTCGCCCTTTCATGTTCTCTGCTGTCTCCTCCATCTCTGCTTTCCACTGTGCTAGTTGATGGGCAGAGAATGGCTGAGAAAACAGACTTAGTGCAGATGTTAGAAGTGCTCAGATTTGGGAAATAAATACAGAGTTTATTTGCTCTATGATATACACTTAGTCACATAACCACTTAATGATTTTCCAAAATATGCCAGCGCAGGTGTTAATTTGCCCCAGAGTGGGACTTGAAAGCCCACTCCACTTCGGCAGCCTGCTCGAGTTTTATTTTGGCAAGAGAAAAATACCTATATTTGGGAGATGCTGGTATGTGAATTGAATCACTCCACTAATTGATTAAATGCAAAGTTATACTAAATCACTCCACTCAAAGTGAGGTTGACTCATAAATGCTCCCAGAGGTAATTAGCGACGAAGCGCATCCAATCAACAGAAAAAACAATTCAGACTTGGGCAACAGTGGGTGGCAGGAAATCTGGAAGATCAGCATTAAACAAACCCTTTGGGTAGCTCCATCTTACTCAGATTTTCTAAGCATTAAGAGCTATAGCTCAAGCTTCAAGCACCGTTTTGTGAAATGATTACACATGGGCAGTGCTCCTATGCAATGGAAACCACAAATTAAATTCCCGTTCATCTTTCAAGGCCTGGTTCAGGTGCCTCCTCCCACAAGGAGCCTTCCCCAGGTTACCCAGTGAAAAGAAATTTCTCTCTTCAACATATTTGGGACTTGATCCATACCCCACTGCAAGCCAGTTCTATTCCCCTCTGCATTAGAGTGCCTGAGGGCACGCAGGGTCTGCCCTTCTAGGCTGGAACCTTACTGAGGTCAAGATCTTGGCCTTCCTCGCCTGTGTCTTCCACGACATCTAGCATAAAAGCCTAGAACGCAAACAGGTGCTGAAAGTCTCAGCCTTCTCTTGGGAGTATCCCACTTTAGCTTTTGTTCTATCTTGTCACATAAAACAAGCTACTTGAAAGATACTATTATTTTTTCTTGAGAAACTCCTAAAATAGAGCTCCTAAAAGGTAGCACTTTCCTGGAAGACAAAAAAAAATAAAAAATAGCAACACAAAGAATTTGCACTTATGCATATCCTAATTCAATTTTAGAAAAGAAACAGCAATGGAAAGACACATCCTCCCAACTACTTGACAATAAGGCATTGTCAGTCAGGAAGCACAGTTCCAAACCCTCCGATCTTCCGAGTCCCAGGCAGGGCAAAGCAGAGGTATTCCAAAATGATTTTATTTAATTTTGTGTACTATATAAGAACAACCTTAAAAAGCTGGCTAGCCCCAAAATAAATCCTATCAGACTTTGGAGTTTTGGTTATGGGAGTGTTTCCAGTTAAGTATTTCTACTTAAATTTATCAGTATTATTACTAGGCTATCATTGAAATAAAGGTTTTCACCGCTTAATATCCGTCAGCTCAGAGCTGGACTTAGGATAGTGAAATATGAGAAGAAATAAAAATTAATGAAGGAAAGTAATAAATTCATTTTTTACACTTTACACTTTTCAAAGTGCTTTCTCATTCATTGTCATTTAATTCTTACAATCAGTCTGTGTATTCTTTCCATTTCCAGATGAGAAAACTGATGCCTGAAGACATTAGGAGACATGTCCACTGGCAACTCTAAGTACTCCCTCAAGGTATTTTCATTTACCCATTGATAAAAGGGAGCAATAATAGCATTTACCTTATATGGTGGCAGTGAGGATGAAAAAAATTAATACTTATAAAGGACTGAACCCTAATCTTCTGCCCACTCTCCAGTCCTCTGCTTGCCCCACTATTCCAATCTATTTCCGCAGGTTAAAATCTGACATTACTAACACATATGACAGTTGATACACTTAGGAGAAGGTCAAAGTTATATCCTATTATTTAAAAATGTATACAGTCACATTTAATGGGTTAGGGTTAGGGTTAGTACTGTTGTAGCACTTTATATGTATTAATTTATTTCATCCTCACTATAACCATATATAGTAGGTACTATTATTGCCCATTTTATCAACGAGTAAATGGAGGTAAAGAGCTTAAGTAGCTTGCTAGTTGTTATGATGTATTAACACTGAAACACAGGATTTTGTAGCCTGAGCAGTGGTAAAACAGTAAAATCTGTGAGCCTCTCTAGACCTGTACTCTCCAATACGGTAACCCCTAGCCACATATGTCAATTGAGCACTTGAAATATGACCAGTGGGGCTGAAGAAATAAATTTTAATTTGAATTAATTTGAATTTAAATTTAAAATGAATATTCAATGAGGCAGCAGTTTTCAAGACACTGGATATCACAGTCAATGAAGGGCAGTGATCTCTGAGAGACAGAAAACAAAAGAGATGAGCCTTACAATTACCCAGGCTTACTGCTCTGATAGAGTTCCCAAGCTGTGACATAGGGAGAAGAAACTCAGGTAGAGCCCAGCAGTCTCCATGAGTTGAAGTGAGGAAGCTGAGAAACAGGCAAGGCTAAGGCACCAAGATTCACAGGACAATATTCATAAGAGGAGACAGCAGCACAGAGAAAAAAATATGGATCTCTCTCACAATCAGTACTCAGTGGAGTGCTGATCAGTGCATGCACATGAGAAAACTACCCAAGAAAAAGGAACCACCATCCAAAAGGTAACAGAGCCCAGCATATATTCAAGACTGAGAATACTACCTATTCCCACCAGTTAAACTAGAAAAATCTCATGATTCACGGGGATTGGGTAGAGTACATAAGGATAAAAAATAATTGACTCTACTCCAGCCATTAGCACAAGCATTGCTCTGGGTCATCTAAGAAATCTTAAAAGTAGGACCCAAAAATAACAAATTGTTTTCCAATAACTTAACTGTATCCTAGAACAAAAGTCAATAATATTTATAAAAATACCCAGCACCAAACAAGGTAAAATTCACAATGTCTGGCATTCAGTCAGAAACTATCAGTCATGCAAAAAAAAAAAAAAAAAAAAAAGGGTAGTATGGGGAGAAAATTAATCAATCAGAATTGACCCAGCACCGATACACACATTAGAATTAGCTGTCAAGGACATTAAAGCAATCATTGTAACTGTATTCCATTTATTCAAAGAGTTAAATGAAGAAGATGAAGACATGGAAAATCTTTTAAGAGTCAAAACTGAACTTACAGAGATGAAACAGCAGTATATGAGATTTTTTAAAAAGCACTGAGTGATACCAACAACAGACAATACAAAAAAAAAGTTCAGTGATCTTGAAGACACAGCAATAGAAACTATCAAAAATAATACACGGAAAGAAAGAAGAATTTTTGAAATAAACCTAGTATCATTGAGCTGTGGACCAACTTTAAGCAGCCTAAGGTGTATATAATTGGAGTTCCTAAAGAAGAGGGATGGGGTAAAAAAAAAATATTTAAGATATAATGGCCTATTTGTTTTCTGAATTTGATGAAGCTTAATAGGTTCCACACACAAGAAACATGAAGAAAACCACACCGAGACACATTATAATCAAATTGCTCAAAGTCAGTAATAAAGTCTTAAAAGCGGGGGGGAAACTTGCAATAGCTACAGAGGAACAAAGATTGGATGACAACAAATTTCTCTTCAGAAACAATGCAAGTGAGAAGACACTGGAACAACCTCTTTAATGTACTGGAGAGAAAAACTGGTAACCCAGTATTATATACCCAGCAAAAATATCTTTCAAAAAATGAAAACAAAATAGAATTTTTTAGACACACAAAATCTCAAAGAATTCATCACCAGCAGACTTGCACTCTAAGAAATGTTAAAGGAAGTCCGTCATGCAGAATGAAAATGATACCAGATGAAAATGTGAATCTACATAAGGGAGTGAAGAAAATGGTAACTACATGGGTAAATATATGACTGATTTTCTTATTAGCTATAACTGTTCAAATGATAATTGACTTATTAGATAAAAATAACAATAATGTATATAGTATGGGGTTTATAAGTAGACAAAAATAAAATGTATGACAATAATCAAACAATGGTCAGGAGGAGAGAAGTAAACTATTAAAATGTTCTTATAATATACATAAAGTTGTATACTATCACTGGAAGGTAGACAGTGATAATTTAAAGATATATACTATAAGCCCTAAAGCAACTACTAAAATAATAAAACAAAAAGTTATATCTAATAAGCCAACAAAGGAGATAAAATGGAATCATAACAAAAAATTTCAATTATCCAAAAGAAGGCAGAAAGCAGGAAAAGAGAACAAAGAATTAGCAAAAATATATATTTAAATATAATCATGTCAATAATCACATTAAATGTAAATGGTCTCAATATCTTGATGAAAAGCCAGAGATTGTCTTATTGGTTTAAAAAACAAAAAGGAAAATAAAGGTAAGACCCAACTATTGCCTATAAGAGAAGCAATTTATATGCTACAACATGTATGAATCTCAAAATAACTATGATTGGTAAAAGAATCCAGGCCACACAAAAAAAGTATATATCATAAGATTCTGTTTATATAATATTCTAGAAAGTGCAAACTACTCTATAGTGACAGAAAGCAGATCAGTAATTACCTGGAGAGAAGGGCTGAGAGGTGCTGGAGAGAGAGATTATAAAAGGGAAAAAGAGGAAGTATTTGGGCTGATAAATTTGTTCATAATCTTGATTTGGTGATGGTTTCACGGGTGTATTCCAATATCAAAAGTATTAAATTGTACTCTCCAAATATGCACAGTATATTATAAATCAATTATACCTCAATAACACTGTTTAATCTTTAAAATCTGATAATTAAGTATGTATGGAATAACTTGGGAAATCTACTTTTTCAAGTTTAAATTTTATGAAAACTAACGACAGTTCAATTATTTCAGATGAAAATTTTGCTTCCAAATTAGCATACATTATAAGCATAAAATATGAACTAGATGTTAAAGGCTTTGTAAAAAATTATAAAATATTTATTAATAATTTTTGTGGCCATACTTTAAAATGACAATATATTTTTATATATTGGGTTAAATAAAATATACAATTAAATTTAATTGCACCGGTTTCTTTTTACCTATTTAACTTGGCGACTACAAAAATTAAAATTACAGGTACAGCTCACATTGTATTTCTATTGGACCATGCTACATAATTATTCTTCCCCAATTAAAAAATGTTCACATCTTAATCCTAAAAAGCTATAAATACGTTACCTTACATGAGGGGGGAGGGAGCTTTGTTACTGTAACTAAGTTGTAGATCTTGAGATGAGGAGATTACCCTGGATTATCTGGGTAGGCTCAATATAATTTCAAGGGTCTTATCAGAAAAGAGAAGAAGGCAGAAGAGTCAGTACAAAGACGACAATCCGACCACCAAAGCAGAGGCTGGATAGCCACAGCCAGGAGCCACAGAGTGGCAGCCTCTGGACTCCGGAAAAGGCAATAAAGTGATTATCCTGTGGAGACTCCAGAAGGGACACAGTTTGGCCAACACACTGATTTTAGGCCCCTAAAGCCCATGTTACACTTCTGACCCCCAGAACTGTAAGATAATAAATGTGTTTTGTTTTAAGCCACTAATTCATGGTCATCTGTTACAGCAACAAAAGGAAACTCATGAAGATTTGGGTACCTGGAAGTGGGGCGCAGCTTAACAAATAACTAAAAATGTGGAAGTGGTTTTATGGAGTAATAAGAGACTGAAAACATTTTGAGGACCACGGTACAAAAAGCGTAGATTGCCTTGAACACACTGTTGGTAGAAATCTAGATGATAAGGGAGGACTCAGAATGAAGTAAAGAGTATAATTTAAAATAAAAACCTCTATTTTCTCAGAGAACATTTAAATCATTGTAAACAGGCTATTAGAAATATGAACATTAAAAATACTGCTTGTAAAAAAAAAAATACTGCCTGTGAGGGCTAAAAGGAAATGAGGAACATATTATTGGAATTGGAAACCTGAAGACAGGGGATCCTGGTTACATAGTGGCAGGAAACTTAGCCAAATCGTGTCCTGTTTTACATGGGAAGCAAAACTTGTAAAAGACAAATTTGGATATTTGCTTAAGGAGATTTCCAAGCAAAGTGTTAAAGGTCCAGTCTGGTTTTGCCTCGCTCCTATAATTAGTTGAGAATTTCGGAGCTATTGGGATGCAACAGGCATGAATTTAGGGGTGCCAGAGGACAGACTTTGTGATAAGCAAAACAATGACTCCCCAAAGATTCCATGTCCTCACGGCCAGAACCTGCGAATATGGCAAAAAGGGACTATGGCCAATTTGACTAAATTACATATCTTGAGCTTGAGAGATTACCCTGGCTTACCCAAGTTTGCATAATGTAATCACAACAGGCCTTACAAGGGAAACCACTCCTCAGCTGAACTCCCACAATGGAGTTACCTTCCCACCAAAGAAGCTGAGAATCCCTCCCTGTGGCTGGAGCCTCAGGGATATCCCAAAGGCAGTTTCCAAAGCAGAGGACACAGAAATCAGAGAGCAGAGTCCTAGCCCAGGAAGCCCACGCTTGTGGAATAAATAAATGAATGGATGAGTAGTGAGTAAAGCAGGCAAAGTATCCTTTTATAGGACAGATGACACTTTCTCTTCATTTCATAGTTAACTGTATTGTGGAACGAAGAAATTCTAATTCAATTCAAAATGGTTACTGATCGCTACTGTGTGCCATGCACAATATGTGGCCCTGGAGATGGAGGGGTGTCTAGATAGGCACGACTCCTGCCCTCATGAAGCTTACAGACAAGCCAGCCTTCCACAGCACTGCCCTGGCAAAGAATGTCAGGGTCACTCAACAATAACTGAGCAGATCTCGCCCAAAGTGAAAAGCGATCCAGTCTGTAGTCTCCTAACCATACACAATTTACACACTTCAATTCCTTAGTCGGATTAAGTGGAAATGAGCATATCTGTAGTCTTCTTATGGATCATAATCTAATAACTGTAGGCTTAAGTTATCTGCATAGTAAATATGTAAATCTCATCCCATAATGCTGGTTCAGTCACTCTAAAACAATCCTTTTGTTATCTGCATAAAAGGCTGAGCAAAAATAAACCAAAACACCCTGCCAAGCATTTCCACAGAGGACTATCCAGGCTGCCCGACCACTCTCTCTGAAAAGCAATGGAAAAAAACATCCTCGGGTCACACCCTGCTTCAGCCTCCACATAGGGCCCCACTGCTCTGCGAGTCAAGTCCAAAACCACTAACTCGGCCTCCAGCCTGGGGTAATATTTACAGCAGTTGATAAGTACATTGCCTCCCGCCTATCAGAACGGACACTGGCCATAAATCATCAGTGCACCCAAACCCGTGGCTATCAGCTAACTACCAGTTCTGGCCCTAGCTGGTTTGCTCTGTGGTTAGAGCATTCGCCCGGAGACTGAAGGGTCCCAGGTTCAAGGGCATGTACCTCTGTTGCAGGTCCATCCCTGGCCCCAGTCAGGTCATGTACAGGAGGCAACCAATCAATGTGTCTTTCTCATATCAATGTTTCTCTCTCTCTCTCTCTCTCTCCCCCCCCCGCTTCCACTCTCTCTGAAAAGCAATGGGAAAAAACATCCTCAGGCAAAGATTTTAAAAATTAATAATAAAAATTAAATACCAGTTCTGCTCACAGGTCCAGTGTAAGGCAGCCCCTCTCCAGCCACGCACCACCCTTCAGTCACGCCACTCTGCTTTCTGTTGGGTTCTGCTTTCAGACCTTCATACATACTATTTCTTCTCCCCAAAATGCTCTGAGCCCCACCCTTTCCTACACCAGGCTTTCTATTTCATTTTTCAAGTCTCAACGGACAGCGCTTTTTCAGGGTAGCCTTTCCCTGACCACTATCATCTCCCCACCCCAGTTAAATCAGATCTGACTACTACTCTTATTTGATTATACATATAGCCCCTTCACTGTAAGTATAACAACTGGAATTCAATAATCTCTTGCATAATGACTGTTTCCCTCACTATATTTTAGAGCAAGGGCTGCCCCTATCTTATTTACTCTTGCTGGTAACCCTACTATTAGCATGTTGCCTGGTGCACAGTAGGATTCCCATAATAACAGCTAGTACTTACTGAGGGTTGTCTATGTACCGGTACTATTTTAACCACTTCCCTGGATTCTCTCTTTGCAATTCCCATGAGGTAGTACAATTATTTTATTTTATTTTTTAAAATATATCTTTATTGATTTCAGAGAGATGAAGGGAGAAGGAGAGAGCAATAGAAACATCAATGATGAGAGAGTCATTGATCGGCTGCCTCCTGCACGCCCCTGACTGGGGATCGAGCCCACAACCCGGGCCTGTGCCCTGACTGGGAATAGAACCTCAATCTCCTGGATCCTAGGTCGATGCTCAACCGCGGAGCCATGCCCAGCCAGGCAGTACAATTATTTTAGATGAGAGCACAAGCAGAGTCAGGCTAAGTAATTGCTCAAAATCTCAAAGCCTGTAAGTGGCAGGGTAGGAATCTGATGCCAGGCAGTTGGGCTCCAGAGCCCATGCATGTGAGAAGCACATGATGTTGCCTTTGAATGCTTGTTGGATGATTTAATGAACTATATAGTCAGAGTCAGTGGGCAGAACCAACTAAGCTGCACCCCTAAGAGAATAGAGCAGTAAAACGCCCTCCATGCTCATGATCTATCCCTTAGATGAGGGATATAGGAATAGGTGTAGTTGTAGGTAAATATGCAGATAATAAAGAAATACCTTGTAAAAATAATATGGCTGGTCGATGGCCATCAAGGACTTCACAACTTCATTCCACTTTACATCCCCACCAAAATCCCCAGAGAAATATTTCACTGAAAACCAAATATTTCACCACCGTGTCCTCTAGTGCCCCCCGGTACCATCAGAACACCCCCCGAACATATGAACATCCTCAACATTTCTGAACATTTCTTATGAAAAAACACAAGAGAAATAGCAGAGATGATCTTCCAACAAACACAGGCCAGGTGAGCACTCCCTCCCCAGGCAGCCCTCCTCCCCATGCTCTGCCCCGTGCAAAGGAACGGACGCCTTTACCTTGAAACAGAAACGCTTTGCTGGCATTGTGCAGCCCAGACACCTGCGTGACGCCAAGGGTAGTGTTCACGAGGTCAAGCTCGGTGATAATATCCATCTGAAGGTCAGGGTCCATCCCAGAGCCCAGCACTGAAAAGGAACAAAGAGCTGTCTTGGCTTAACAGGCAGACGGCTGGCAGTAACATGGCACACAAGTCAGAGAAGCCAGGAGTGGCCAGGGAGACGGGGAAGCCAGTGACCACGGCTTGGGGACGCTCGCTGGCTGAGCGGAAAAAGAAGGCAACTCTGCTCCATTCCCCCCAACGTCAGAGTTGCTTGGTCCCATTTCCAGCCCCCGCCCCCACTCGTTATAGATTGATAATCCCGTGTCCTAAACCCGCAGGGCCTAACATATTTCAGATTCACAATGTATCATACGTTAGAAAGGTAATATATTCATCCTATGTAACACCTTCAGCAAAATCTGAATCAGGAGCCCATAACCAAACACAGTATTTCTGGAGCAAAAAGTATATATGACATTTCCCTCTAATTGGCAAAACAAAGACTATAAAT
This sequence comes from Miniopterus natalensis, assembly GCF_054644295.1. Classification (NCBI taxonomy): domain Eukaryota; kingdom Metazoa; phylum Chordata; class Mammalia; order Chiroptera; family Miniopteridae; genus Miniopterus; species Miniopterus natalensis. Next base: position 53,124,634 of record NC_142091.1, on the reverse strand, counting down.
AGCCGCATATCGGTTGAGGTCAAGTTTTGCCACCAAAGGAGTTTCAGCTCAGGGTACGTGTTGCTGTAGGGTGAGTTCTGGAGAAACTTTGGGTTTCTGAGCTTTTTCAGATCTGGGGACTGTGGATTCAGAATTGCGGCCCTGAGAATTGTGGCTTCAGAGACTGACGCAGCAGCGAAATGTGACACCCCATCACGGGTGAGGTGAAGACCTCCGCAGAGCTGAGCTCGCCCTATTAACTGGGCGGCAATGGGGAGAGAGCCTTCCTCACCGTGGAGAAGCGTGGCAGAGGGTCTGGCCAAAAAAGAGAATCCCGGTAACAAGGAATGTACATTTCCATTCAGGAGACTCCTGAATGGACAGGTAAGACCCTCTGACTACTCCTGTTGGGGAGAAGCTCAGCACAGAGAAACATGGCCCTGAGTCCCCCACTGCCCAGGCTAGGAAATGGCAAACCTCTAAGGCTGTCTCAGAACCCACTGGCATGGGGGGGAGGGGGCAGTTCTGCAGAATGACACACTCATGGCTGCAAAATGACTTCCAATTATATACATTAATAAGGCCGCAGCCTGCTCTAAGGGACTGCGTTTAAGCCATTCATGAAGGCTGTGTCTGTCTACGCTTAGCATCTCAATAGTGCAGTTCCGCTTGCACAGTTGGGAATGTTTTAATCAGCAACAGCTGTCAACTTTTGTCTAATGGTAATGCAGGCACTGAGGCAAGATTTGGAGAGCTTGAGCCCAGCGTGTCCCAGAGAGACCGAGTGGATGCTCATCAGGACATCATGAGCCATTACAACGTCATCTCTCCTCTCTCCCTCCCTCAGCCCCTGCCCCACAGGCCCTGGGAGGAAATCTACCCTCTCCTTACTCTTCCTGCGAGGAAACAGCCTGCTGCAGCAATCCAGGCTTCTGTCAACAGAAAGTGGGTCAGCAGAGGCTCTTTGGAGCTGAAGTCTGTCACTGCCAAGGCAGACCAAGGGTTAAATTAAAGACAGGGTGCATTTAACCGCCTTCTCAGGTTGTGTCAGGCTTTCCCCTTGACCTCTGCACTAAAGATTCAAGGTTTCCCCTTGGCAATGCAGCAGTTATGAGACCAGCTTACTCAAAGACACCCTTCCACCCATCCATTCATTCTGCATTCAGTCATTCAGTCATTCATTCAATACTTTTTCAACAGGTACCAATCACTGAGGCTTACTGTATAACACACGCTTTGCTAGGCACTGGAGATGCTCTCCCTGAGCACGCATTCCCGGGGCAGGGGGTGAGGGGAGGGCAAAAATAAACAAACAAACAAGACAATTTGAGATAGCAGTAAATGCTCTGCAGAAAACAAAACAGAGTAATGGAAGAGAAAGCAATTTGCGTGGGGCTTTAGAAAGGATGGCCAGGGAAGGTTCTTCTGAGCTGAAACCTAAATGACGAGAAGGGACTGGAGATGGGAAGTCTGGAGGAAAATCTCTCCAGGTTTAGAGAACAGCAAGAGCAAACCAGGAACAAAGTTGGCCCATTCAAGGAACAGAGACAAGGTTAGTATGGCTGGAGCAGAGTGGGCTGGGGGAGGGGAGAGTGGCAGAAAATGAGGCCAAAGAGTAGGACCTGCCTTGTGAGCGACAGCAAGGAGACAGGGGTCGTTCTCATTGCAATGAGACGTCATTGGAGGGCTCTAAGGCGTGTTTAAGGGACAGAGGAGTGAGATATGTTCTGATTTACATTATGGTCTCATTAAGTTTCCATCGGACTTAATTCATAAAGACTGACTGAGTGCCTACTGTGTGCAAAGAAGCGCTGAGCTAAATGGGTATCTACCTGCTCAAGTAGTACTAGCATGGGCCTCTTGAGACTGGTGATGTTTTCCTCCAAGTGAGCTCAGTTACCAGCAGTTCTGTGCTCTCCTTGAAATGGCCAGAAAGGAACTAATATGTCAGTTTGACCTATAGTGCTCTATACTGATACGGCAGAACTTAAATCAAGAGTGATCTCAGAGGACCTCCATGCTGGTCTTTGTCTGGACAGGAATTTGCAAAGTGCTCTGGGGAATAGCTGGACACGAGAGAAAGGAAGCATTCCTGTAGCCCCAGTGCCTTGCACAGGGCCCAACCTGGCAGGCCCTGAATTTAGGACCCAATTAATTAACTTGATGCATAATCACTGCTTTGGGTGCAATGACCTCAGAGAAACATGCATATCTGGGGAAACCATGAGAGGATGGGACAGCATTCGGGCCAAGGAAACTGTCTAAAAGGACTGTGGTTGGCTGAATTATTGGCCTCAAATCTTTACACACACACACACCCATATCCACACCCTCTGCTGTGTGGCTGTGCAGCTCCCTCCACTAGAGTGGGAGTGAACTACCCATCCCTTGACTTTGAGCCTGGCCATGTACCTTGTTGGGGTCACTGGGATGGTTAGTGATGTCACCCGAGCAGAGGTGTGAATGTCCTCGTGTCCCTCTGCACAATGATGAGAAACCATGGCCCTGCTGGCCCGCTGGTCCAGAAAGACGGGGACAGGAGGAGCACATAGCTTACCTGAGTTGAAACCACACCCAGCCAACCTGGCCTAGATCAGCCGACAGCAAACCAATCTACAGACACGTGCACCAAAATAAATGTTATTTTAGGCCACTGAGTTTTTGGTAGCTTGTTATGCATGTTATTGTGGTGACAGCCGACACGCAGGGACTAAAGACCCACCATGATGGTCATCCTTACGATGCCCAAATCTCTCAGACTAGGAGCCCTGCAGCTGGACAAGCCTAAACGGCACCCAAACAGATTACGAGGCATTGACAAAACACCCCAGTGGAGCCCTTGGATCCCTGTCCCCAAATGAGAACACAGCACCCTCAACCCAGAAAGTGTTGTGGAGACAACCCTAAACGAAGACAGTTTCAGCCCTATCTCATCCCCTAACTCTGCACGCTTAGAAAAATCCCTCTATTTCTCCGAGCCTCAGTTCCCTCATCCATAAAACGGGGATGATCACACCTGCCTCCCAGGCTCGTGAGGTTTCAGTGATAAATATGGGAACAGTCCTAGCACATCTGAGGTTTGCTGCATCTGTCATAAGACCAGCTTTCCAGACTCTTCCAGCTCCCTGGTCCCTCACTCTGATGGAATCATACAAAAGGTACAGATGGCCCCCTTCCCCCCAACCCCTCCACTTGCCCAACTGACCTAGAAAGTCCCTCACTCTGGCTTTGCTCTGTGAAATCTAGACATTAAACCTACAGTCGCCCCTTCCCCTACAACCTACAAGTGAAGGGGCTTCCCTGGCTTTAAGGTCACTGTATTGCTCTTGTCCCACAAAAACAGAACAAGAGAAACCAATAAAGCTTCTAGATACGGTTTTCTTCTCTTATTTTAATTGGTCCCCCTCAGGATGAAAATGCCCCGTGCCAATAGCTGCACGTGTAAAAGACAGCACTTTGCACACTGCCTGAGGAATCAGGACATTTATTAATAAGACAGCACTTACAAGGTCTCTCCAGGACCTTACGTAGTATAAGTGTTCATTCCATTAAAAATAATTCTTTCATTTTAATGTTTCTGCTTCTTGTCCAAGCATGGAGCTGCTGCCCTTTCCAAAGAAACTCTATTACAGTTTTCTACTTTGGCCATAAGTGCTCTACAAATGGCTGAAGCTAAGAATTGGAATTAAGCAGTATAAAAAAGCTTCTCCAGAAGAAATATTTTTTAAAACCTAGAAGGCAGAGTGTCAATGTCTCAGAGGCACTTGGGGCCTGGCTCTGGGATTCAGCACCTCCACCCTAGTCTCTCAGGACACCTGCCGTGGCTGCTGGCCGATCCTCAGCCCTGCCCAGGGGAGTATTCAGGGCCAGACCCACTCAGTCCACTTTCAGGGTAACGGGCCTAAGCTTCCAAGCAAATCCTTCTGGGTCTGGCTCACTTTGAATCTAATCTGGCTCTTTGTCCATGATGGCAGCTTTCCCCTGGCCCATGCAGAGGAATGTGATGCTGGAGAGATGCTCCAAGACCTCATTTCACAGCAAGATTTCACAACCACCTGATCGAATTTGGGCCCCCAGACTCCTACAGAAGTTATTAATACCCCAAAAGCAATATCCTTGAAGAATATGCTCTAGGCCTGTTCCAATCAGCCAATATTTCACATGATCACTAGAGGCTGGGGGCTCGTCCACAGCGCTATTCAGTTCATAGTTAATCAACAGCATAGGTGTTTCAAAAAGAAAATCTCTCCTTTCCAGCTGGTGGCAGCAAAAGGCATTCGCTTGGCCCCTGGAGCTACCTCCACCCCTCTACCCTGGTAACTAAAACAAACTGGAAAACCAAGTGATTACTGAGTTTTATATCATTTACACTTCCATGCCATTGGAGAAAACTCATGGACATAATGTGCTGTTATTGCTATTATTTTAGCCTTTGAAATTTCCATTATTAGTAATACCTGGAAGTCCCAGAATTATTTTTCACCCATAATAGAACTGGAGAACAGCACCTCCTATCTTAACTCCACTCTACTCTCTAAAGTTCTCCGAACAATGAACAATTTAAGCAGCTTCCTGTGACACCTATCATTAGATCTTTTCCTATGTAACTGCTACTGCACTGCGGTGCTGCTTTAATTAAAATGTGCCTGATACCATCTATTCATTTCCATTAAAAGGCAGGGATATCTGAGCGGCTCGCTAAGTGTACCACATGCTTATTTCATCTTGGGCTGTTAACAGCCCAGACAACAATTGTCCCACTTGACAAATAAACTTTCCAAGCGGCTGTTTGGATTCTGATAAACTAATCACAAGACCAGCCTCTGCTACCTAGGAAGATGGATGTGTAATGCAGAAATGATGGTCTGGGCAAAATCAAAGAGGCTGCCCCCAGAAAGCCGTTAATCATACCCCCTCAGGCTACAATAAAGTCTAAGTGAAAAAACTGAGATATAATCACTCACACACCCTTCTCTCTGATTCCTCTGATGATTTCCGCAGAAGGAACATGTGGCCTCTGGTGTCCAAGCAGTGCCAAGTGGCACTGGGAACCCAGGCTCCCTAACCAACTGCCACAACCACTGGGCAGACCCTCCCATGCCCCCTGCCTTTGCACAAGCTGTGCCCTCTGCCTGGAATGCTTTCCCCACTCCGTCCACCTGGAAAACTCCCTACAAAGCCCTCAAGACCACTCCCAGGGGTCACCTCCTGATTAAAGCTTTCCCTGACCACCAACCACCCCTCCCCAGAATTCATTCCCACTCTCCCTCCTCTGGATTTCCTCAAGGCAAACTTACGCTCCCACCTCTTTCCCAGCCCTTCCCCATCAAACTGTAGAATAAGAGTAAAAGTGCTGGGGGGGGGGGAATGAAAGGGTAAAGGGAGTCATGGTGAGGGAAGACTAGACTTTGGGTGGTGAGTACGCAGTGCAATACACAGATCAAGTATCACAGAGTTGTACATCTGAAACCTACAGAATGTTATTAACTAATGTTACCCCAATAAAAAAAATTTTAAGGTTTCCAGTTTCTATCTAGATTCTCAGCTGAACTGTAAGTTGCTGGAAGTCAAGGGTCCATCCTGGCAGCCAGCAAGACACCCAACTGCCTATGGAACGAATTAATAAATACATGAATGAATCTTCCCTACAAGTGAGTTTTTACAAGATGCCAAGGAGCTTGGTGTGGGGAAGGGGAAGGCCACGTTCCTAAAGGTCTCCACAAGCAGTGCGCCCCGAGGCGCAGTCCACTCCTGCAGGGAGGCACTTTTTGCTGACTTTTCAAGTAAGTAATGAGAACAAAGGAGCTGGGCCTGTGCACCTGAGGGTGTGAAATGACCGACGGGCGCCCCTCCCCCACCTAGTTTCTCCGGGTTCCCCCGTAAGACGCGCCCCGCGCCGGGGGCTAGGAGCCCGCGCTCCGCACTAGCCTCGCGCGTCCTGATCTTCTGGGGGCGCGTTTCTTCCACTTTGTTCTTGGTTTTTAAAAGACGAACGGCAGCCGGATGGGCCTGAACTCCACAAACAACTATTCTAAGCGGGGCTGAGCCTCGGCCTCTGCGAAGCCTGGGGATCGCGGACAGGAAAGGCCTGGAGATTCTTTTGTCCGTGGCGCGGGGCACACACGACGCTCTTGCATTGAGCAAAAAGAAACCTGCTGCCCAGCTCCGCCCTGGCAACAATGTGAAGAGCAGCAGAAGTGTCCAAGCCGCCCAACTCCACGATCCTCCCGCGAGCAAACTGCCTGAGAGGGGCGCCCGGGGCAGGCGGAGGGAACTTTGGAGCCAACCGAGGCCAGCCCCCGCCCCACTCCCCGGCCCTCTCGGGATAAACTTGCTGTCTAGCCTGGGAAGGAGGCTATGCCTCTGGAGAAGGGAAATAAGACCGGGAAAAGCGGAAACGACAAACGGACAGGCAATGAGTACACGCCCAATCTGGGGTTCAAATGGGCAGCGCGTAGCGGGGCTGGATGGGGTAGGAATATAAACTCGCCGCGCGCGCACCCCTCATCCGAGAGCCCTCATTTTGCCAATTCCCTACTCCATGCCACCCCACCCCCGCCCTTCCACATCTACTAGCCTCTGGGATAAGGCGGCAGACGGCGGGTCCCCCAAACCCAGGGGACATGCGGGGGGGGGGGCCGGGGGGGCGAGTGGAAGCTGAAGGATGGAGGTGCGCCCAGCGTCCTCACAACTGCGTGTCTGGAGGCAGAAGGAAGTGGGGACTTCAGAAAATTACGCCAATTCCCCTTGCCCCCGCCCCACGCCCCTGCACAGCCTCCAGCCTGCAGTTACAGCGAGGGAAGGCTGGTGTGGCGCTTGGGAACATCTCCCGACCGTCTACCGCTCCAATTCCCCAAAAATTGTACGTCCAGCCCTCGGGCGCAGGGGAATGTTGGGGGGGGGAGAATACTCCTGGAGTTCCCCTGGGGAGAGTCGGGGGGGGGACGGGAGGAGAGCGCGGAAACCCGGGGCTCGCGCCGCCCGCGCCCCGCGCCGCGCCCTCCCGGCCCCCGCGGCGCCCACCAGCCGGAAGCGCTCCCTCTGCGGGTGCGGCTCCCGCGGCCGCCCCTGCTCCGCCGGCGGGGCGCGATCTCCAGCGCACCTTTCAAGTTCTGGGGTGCGGGGCTCCCGGGCCCGCCCTGCGGTGGGTTTCCACCCACCGGCTACTAGCAACAGAAGGGTGCGCTCCCCCGGCCGCGCCCCTCGCTCCTGCGTCCCCCTGGAAGGGGGCACCCCTCGGGGGCATCTCCCAGCCTGGGAGTCCCACTTCCCAGGAGCAGGGCAGAGGGGGCCCAGGGACCCGTCCGCGCCGCCCTCCCCGGGACCAGCGCGGAGACCGGCTGCAGGTCTCCCGAAGCTGGCGTGGGCGCTGGGCACAGCGGAGGGGGGTCCCCGCTTTCCCTGAACCCCTCTGACCGCCCCAGCCGCTCTTACCTGTCCTGGCGGTGCACACACAGAACCACACGACTAAAATCACGTCCATCGGCATCGTTCCCGAGGGTCCCCGCCGACCGGGGCGTGCGGAAGCCGGGAGGAAAGAAATGCGCCCGGATCCCGAGGCGCGCGGGGATCGGCGCCGCCAAACTTGCTGGCGGGCGACGGGGGAGGCGGCTCGCGGCGCGGGGTGCTGCGCTCGGAGGTAGCGCCCGGGAAGGCGACCCTGGCCGCCCCGCCCCCAGCCCGCCCCCCACGGCGGGCGGCGACCGTGCGGGGCTCCGGCCCGGCCCCCGCTGCGGCTGCGCTGGCCTCGGGCTGGGGCGGAGCGCGGGGCTCGGCCGCGCCGGCGGGTTGCGCTCGGCGCGGGGATCCGGGGCTCTCCGGTGCCCGCAAAGCTGCAGGCGCGGCAGCCGCTGCCCCCGGGAGCACCCGAGCTGGAGTCCCGGGACCCGCGGCCGAAACGCAGGCGGCGGAGGCGCCGGGCGCGCGTTTCACACGCTCCGGCCCCGGCGAGCCCGCCTCGCCGCTGTCGCCGCCTCCGGCTCGGCGCTGCCGCGGGGGCCGCCGAAGTTGCCACAGTTCATGCCGGTCGCGACGAGGCACCGCGGGGCCCTGGCCGGTGGGCTTTTTCCCGGGAACACCCTAACCGAGGAGGTGCCACGGCGCGCCCGGCCCCTCCCTGGAAAGCAGTCAGGCGGCTGAGTGGGGCGGCGCGCGGGGCGCTGCGGCGGGTGACGGCTGAGCCCCGGCGCCCCACGTGCGCCTCCCGTCTGCTCTCTCCCGGGCCCCCTGACCCCGTGCACGGGAAGGGGGGCGGGTCAGGGAGAGGGCGCCGAGGCAGCGGGCGCAGAAAACGGGTGCCGGGCCGGAGCCAGTCACCGTGCGGTCTGGGGAGCCTGTTTGCAAACCTTCCCGTTCTGCAGGGCAAATGCTGCCACATAGGGGAAATTCCTCATCATTTTTTTCCCTTGGAAGACTTTATTGATGGTTTTGTCAAAAGCCCCATTCTGCTCTCATGGTCCCATTTTGGCCTGTCCTGCGGTTCCTCCAGGACACCCCCCCCCCCCCGCACCTCCACCCCAGTTCCATCCCCTAAGAGAAAAGCTGGGCTTTGTTTTCCGTGTGGGCCCCGGGAGAAGCCCTCCTCCCTCTCTGCTCCAGGCCCGGCCTTCTCAGTGAGGATCTCCCAGGCTGTCTCCCTCCCGCCCGGGAATGCTGTTTGTAACTAGATGCAGAGTCATGAAGCCCGACGACAGAGCCTCTGATTTACACCACAGGAGCCCCGCAGGACTTAAAGCTCCCCAGCCTGCTCACCCGGGCCACCCTCTCTGAGAGCCCACCACCCCTTTTATACGCTCCACAGGGGTCCCAGGGGAGAGAGGGGAACTTCTTGGAACAGCCCTCCCTCATTTCCTGAGCACCAGAGTAGGGACCTGCCCTGGTCCCTTCTCCCGCCCCCTTTCCCCTATTCCTAACCCCTACATAGCTGTGACCCCAGAAGCCCCCATGGGAAGTCACCAAACTAGCAGAGCTGCTTATTAAGAGAGAAGGCTATGTCTACATGTCCTTCCGATCTCTGCCCTATTTTTCTGGATATTTCTGTTGTGCAAGTCACTGTCCCACTTGGCCCTTCACGGTGTGGTCCTTCGGCAGGTGGAAAAAGAGATCAAGCAGGTAAATTCCAGCTCCTGCCAGGTGAGAGAGAAAGAGGGAAGTCAACAAAGAAGTGTGCTGCCCACTCCAGGCCTCGGGCGGAAAGAGCGAGAGATAAACGGATGTCAAGACTAAAATGATTCTCCGCGTCTTCTGGGATTCCGCTCAGGCCCAGGAGGGATCTGTCTGCCTTGATTTTCTGTTTTCATTACAGAGTCGGCACTTTTCCCAGGCACTTTCCTGGAGCTTGTTACATTTAAAGCTAACATTAAAATCACACATCTTGAAGAACACAGAATTCCTCAGGTGTAGTTAGGCCTTATGAATGGGGGTACCCACAAACCATGCTGTGCTGTGAGAGGCATGCCACTCTCTCCTCCACAGTTTTTAAGGAAACCTCAGCAGGAGCAGCTTTTAGTCACTTTGAACTGTTGTTTCAAAGGCCTTTTTATTGATCTCAGGAATCCCAGAATCCCTAGAAGTCCCAGTGACCCCAACCAAGGGAAAAAATGTGGTCTGGGTAAGACCCTTGGAGCTCTATCTTAAAGTCTCTGTATAATTAACTGGTCCTGTGGGATCAGGCTTCCAGCATGTTCCATTAAAAAGTAAAGCAAGACATATGTTCTGTCAAAGCTCTGCAGCATCACAACCACTAACAGAAACAAGAGTTCATCTGGACAAGGTCATAAATCTTCCTAGACCACTAAGCACTTCAGCCTCCTCCTACAAGTGCATTTCTCGAGTGGGGACTTTGAATGTGCCGACCTGTTAGGCTAAGGTCACCTTCATAGAATTGGCCAGGCAAATCTCTGCAGTGACAATGAAGGGACTACATGGCTGTTTGTGCTTGATGTAGGGATATTGTAATGGGAACTGTACTTGGTGGATGCAGCAATGAGTCTTGATTTACCCAATGCCGTGTCCCATGTCCACCCTGCCCTTCCGAATGGCCTCCTCTCCATGGTTTTTCCAGGAGCCTGGAGCTTCCTTTGATCATCCCATTGTCTCTTTTTCCTAATCGCTAACTGTTGGCGAGCCTTAGGACTCAGCCTGCGCCTTCTCTTCCAGCCACACTCACTCTGTCTTCTCGACCAGCCCGATGGCTTCAACCACTATCTATGTGGATGATTCCCAAATGTGTATCTCCAACCCCAGCCTCTCATTTGAACCCCAGGCTTACATACCTATTTTTTAGGTATCTTAAATGCTATATGGCCACATCATCAAAATTAAAAACATTTGTACTTCAAAGGACACCACAGGAAGTGAAAAGACAACCCACAGAACTGAAAAAAAAAGTGTGCAAGCCATATACCTCATCGAGACTTGTATTTATTAAAAACTATTATAACTCAATAGTAAAAGACAAATAAAGCCCAATTTAAAAATGGGCAAAGCCTCTGAGTAGACATTTCTCCAAAAAACATATACAAGCAACCAATAAACACATGAAAAGATGCTCAACATAATCAGCCATCTGGGAAAAGCAGATCAAAACCATAATGAGAAATCACTTCCCACCCACTAGGGATGGCTAAAATCAAAAAGACATAATAAATGTTGACAAGGAAGCAGGAAATCTAGAACCCTCATATACTGCTGGTGGGAATGTGAAACGGTTCTTCAGTCAAAGTTCCCATGTCATCCAGCAATTCCACTCCTGGGTACGTATACCAGAGAAATGAAAACATATGTCTACGCACTAAGCTGTACATAAATGTTCATAGCAACGTGTTTGTAAGAGCCAAAAAGGAGAAACAGTATCCATCAGCTGATGAATGCATAAAAAAGTGGTATGTTTATACAATAGAATATTATTCAGCAATAAAGAGAAATGAAGTTTTGATATATGCTACAACACAGATGAACCTTGAAGAAAACATGCCAAGTGACAGAAGCCGTCACAAAGGACCACATAATATTGTATTATTTCATTTATATGAAATGTCCTGAATAGGCAAATCTATCCAGACAGAAAGCGGTTGCCCAGGGCTGTGGGAAAGAAGGATTAGCAGGTGATGGCTAACGAGTGCCGGGTTTATTTTAGGGGTAACAAAATGTTCTAAAATTGATGATGATGGATGCTAAACTCATGGATTGTCACAACATACTAAAAGCCATTGGATCGTACACTTTAAACGGGTGAACTGTATGGTGTGTGAATTATATCTCAAAAAAGCTTTCTCAAAAACTTCCTCCATGGTCATGAAAAAAATCATAATATGGCTAAATGGGGACTTTTGACGTTTCCCTCCTCCCAAACTCTCTTCTAAGGAGAGGGCACCAGGCTGCAGCAGGTACTCCAACCAGATAACCCAGAGTCCTCCTAGACTTGCTTTCCAGGTATCTCGTGTCTAAGCCATTAAGGCCCTCAGGACCTCCCAGGAAAATCCCAAATCAGTCGCTCCTCAGCCCCCACGGCCCCGCCTTCCTCCAGCCTCCGCGGCTCCTCCCTGGGCGAGACCCCCGATGCTCTTGCCCTTGACAGCTTGGTTACACACACAGCCCCCAGCAGTCATAGTCTCTATTTTAAAATGCGTATCGGACCCCATTCCCTTGCTCAAAATTCCTTCTTCACTTTTCCATCATAGTTTGAAAAAACCCAAACATCATACAAGGCTTTGCCCACCTGCCCATCGTTGCTCTCCCCTTGCTCACCCCAGATCAGATCTCTCGCTGGTCCTCACATGTTACAAGTTCGTACCATCCTCATGGGCTTTACACTTGCCGCCTCCTCTCCCTGGAACTTTCCTTCCACAGCCTCTGTATGGGTCACCCTCTGCATGACTCAAATTGCTGCTCACATGTCAGCTCCTCCGGGAGACCTGCCTAAAGCAGCCTCTCACCTGGCTCCTGTCACTCCCTGTCCCCTTACCCTGCTTTATTTTTATAGTGCTTATGAGCATCTGAGACAGTGGTTTACTCATTGACATTTATTCTCTCCCTCAGTGTGGTGTAAGCTCCACAAGAGCAGGGTTTCTGCTGTGCGCCACTATTCTCTCCACCTGGAACAGTCCCTGGCACATCCCAGGAGCTCCCTAGGTGTGTGCTGAAGGATCAGTGCTCACTCTCCCGGGAAGCAGCGTGAACTGGCATCTCTGTCGGCCTCACCCACAGTCAGGCTGCCTTGTCCCCAGAGCTGCTCCATTGCTGACTCTATGTGGAGCAGCAAATTCCACAGAGGAAAAGCAAAAAAAAAAAAAATCCTTTGTAGGATCCAAACTAACTTCATAAGTGAGAGGCTATTCCAAGGCTGAGGAACTCTCCATCTCCGTCGGTGGCCTCCAGCCCCCCTTCCAAAGCCACCCTCCTCTGTCCACACAGCCTTTCAACCACCTTCATGCTGTGGACACACAAAAGTTCCCTTGTAAAACTGGGGGTGGGGGATGAGAAGACAGTGCTGCGATGGATCAGATTGTGGCCCCCCCAGATATGTGTTGAGGCCTTCACTCCAGGTACCTCCCTTTACTTGGAAATTGGGTCTTTACAGATGGATTCAGGCTAAGATGAGGTCATTAATGGGCCCTAATTTTAATATGACTTGTGTCCTTATGAGAAGAGGGAAATGCCGTGTGAAGACAGAGACATACAGGGAGAACACCATGTGACAGCGAAGGTAGACATGAAGTGTCACAGCTGCAGGCCAAGGGGTGCCTGGAAGAGGCCAGGAAGGATCCTGCCCTAAAGGCCCTACTAACCCTTCATCCCAGACTTCCAATCTCGAGAGCTCTGGGAGACTAAATTTCTTTTGTTTTAGGCCTCCTAGTTTGTACTACTTTGTTACGGCAGCTCCAGGAGACTAATAAAAGTGCAAATTTGCTGGCAGAGCCTAGGAAAGTGCAAAAACACTGGGGTTTCCTTCGCAAACACAGCAGCCCTGATGGTCTCGGAGCTGTGCGAGCCTGGCCTGGGTGAGTGTTTTCACTTCCTGAAATGTGCGTGCAATCATAAAGGGGGTGGAATGAATATATCCACGCGTGTGCCTCTGGTTTTATGTGAATGGATGAATTCTATGTGAAAGGTGGATTCTTGACTCCAATTACTTTGATCAGCTTCAATGCTGTTCAAATTAGAGGGACCCATAATTTTGCTAAATTAACTATTGCCCTCCTCTCTTACAGCTTCAAACACTTTCTAGGACAAAGCTCGGTATAAATATGTAGGAAGGCAAATGGAAAAATCTACAGACATATAGGTAAAGGCATCTCATAATTCTTTGGACGAAACCCTCCTAATCCACAGCATCAATAATCTCAGATGAGTTTCCAGCTTCTGACGACAAGAACCAGGGTGTGCACGTGCCCAGGTTTCGTTAAGCGTTGTGTAAGCACGTGCCATCCATTGCTGCCAGCCAGGGGAAAGCAGACCCGCAACCCTCACACAGGCCCTAGAAGCTGGCCTCGCCCCGTGGCTCCATTTATCAGGTGTCACTGTGCGGGTTCCACTCTAAGTGCTTTCCGTGGATTTATTACTCAACAACCTGACCAGGCCGGTGGGATTTTTGAACCTATTTTACAGATGTGGAAACAGAACCATTTGCAAAGTGAGTGGCTGGACCACGCTGCAAACCCGGGCAGCAGGACAGCACCGTCCGTGCCCAACTGGTAAGCTCTGTTGCTTCTCCCGGGATGAAGCCTGTGCATTCAGCCTCTTTGCTGAGGTCTTTGGGAGCCCAGTAAGGAGCAGCCCTGCTCCCTGCATGAGTTCTGACCAACTGAGAAATAAGAGTTAGCAGGAGTCCCAACATCAGCTTTATGAATATAGAGACAGAGCTGGAAGAGCACAGCCTGATGCAAAAGCCAGAGGGAACGGCCACCTGCCCTCCCGCCCTCCCGGCACAGCCAGCTGCTCCCACCTGCTGATCTGGATGAAGAGAGGGAGCGAACAGAATCACTGAGAAACAAGCACCAGGAGCAGCTCCCTCCCCTCGAGGAGAGGAGAGAGTGAGGAGTGTGGTAAGAGGCCAGGAGTGTTTAAGGAAAATCCCTCGAAACCAAAAGTGTGGGGAAGAGATGATCCCCTGGGTCAGCCTGAAGGCGCCTTCTATGGTCCAGTGGCCCTGGGCTGCCCACAGAGCCTCACTCGGTCTTCTTCTCCAGGGCTTAAAATGATCCCTTATTCCTGGTAGAAGTCCCATGTCTCAACATGGTTAGCCTCCCGCTGCAGGAAAATCAGGAGGAAGGCATCCTTTTGTCCTTCCTCTCACCGGGTTAGGGAAGATTGAACTTTCCTCGGCAAAGCACAGCTCCATGAGCAGGCCTGTGGACAGCCTGCCCACACCCAAGGCAATGAGTTTCCATGGACGACTCTCAGGCCGGGGAGCGTAGAGTGGGAGAGAGACGTTTGGCCTGGGAGAGGCTGCTCTGGTTACTATAGGCCGCAACCTACTGCATCAGTGCACGAGACTGGCTCTGCCATCTGTGCAAAACAGTCATTCCAGGGCTTTCAGACTATTTTCCCAAGTTATAGGCCACGAAAATTCTCCTCACCAGCAAAGGGACATTAAACTCGCCTGTATTTTTCAGTGGTTTCCTGGGTCTCCTTCTAGTCACCCCAGTTTGTTTTATTATTTGTATGAGTAAGGATTATTTATAAGGATTCTATCTGGCTTCATATAACAGGAAAACTCCTAAATAATAATAACTTAAATAAAAGATGTTCAATACTCTTTCCGGTAAAAGAATTCTAGATTTGAGTAGTCGGGGTTTACTTTGGTGGCTCTACGAAGTCGTCAGGGAGCCAGGCTCCTTCTAGATCTCTACCCCACCATCCCTATAATGTAGTTCTTGCCCTCATGGTTCAGTATGGCTGCTGGTGCTCCAGCCATTATATCCACATTCCAGACAGCACATGTGGAAGAGAATGGAGAGAGAAGAGCGTGCCTGAGTCCCATGTGCCACTTCCATTTATAGTTGAGCAGAGCCTAGTCACATGACCACTCCCCATGTATCTGTTAGCTACTGATGCATTTTTAAAAGCCACAAAACTTCAGTGGCGTATAACTAAGCATTTATTCGCACCTATCTGCAGGTTGGCTAGGATTCAGCTCATCCAGGCTGACCTCAGCCAGCACGCATGCCTCAGGCCAGAGTGGGTGAGCTGATTCCACTTCTCTCAGCAGGTCTGTGTGTCAGGTGAGTGACCTGTCCCACTTATCTTTCGTCTTCCTTGGACCAGGGAGCCAGCCAGGACAAGCGCTTCTCATGGCACAAAGAGGCACAAATGAGCAAGTGAAAATAGGCCAGGTCTCCTAAGATCTAGACTCCGAACTGGCACACTGGCCCTCTGCTCACGGCTGTTAATGTCCAGGGGCCAGAAGGACAACCGCCCACAATGAGAACGGAGCCTGGCTGTGACTGGGGTGGGGTGAAGACGTGTAGTCCACCCACCGTGCCTGGCTGCTAGGGACCTGGGAAATGTCCCGTTGTGGCCAGGTGACAGGCCTAGCTAACATCAGAGATGTTACTGAGGGAGAAACAGAAATTCAGAGAAATTCAGTCTCTACAGCACTCCATCTTCGCAAAATGCCAGTGCTGCAAGTCCATGGCAATGCTTCCCGTCACCTCAAGACACAGGGTGTGTAGATTTATGAAGGGGTCACAAGAAGGCAAGAAAGGAATGAGCACCGAGAATGTCAAGGGCCTGCGCCGGGCAGTGCTCTCCGCTTGTGAGCAGGTGCGACAGAGTGATTTTTTTTATTATGGGCTCTCTCAAAGCCCTCGGGCAAGAAAGAGCAAACTCATGCAAACTTCGCGGTAGGGCCCAAAGCCCTCCCTGTGCACGGCGCCCCAGTTCCAGCATGAGGTGGGCGCAGATGCCAAGCAGTCCGAGGCAAACTGTGCAAATTGAGCATCCCTCCGAAATAACCACCGAATCCCTCGGCCTCTGCTTTCTGAGAGGACAAGACAGGAGGGACCAAGTAATGGGATAACGATATCCAGGCTGGGCCCCTGAGCCCCACCTGCCCCAGCACGTCCTCTGGACTCGGAGACTTCGCCAAAATCCAGAAACGAGCATGGCAGCCCTGGCAGGAGAGTCTCCGGGACCACGCTCCAACCTCACTGTGTGTCCTTTCCTATTAGCCGGTGTCATCTCCATGCTGATTGCTTAAATTTTAAATACAACCCCAGGTGGCCCCTGTCACGTGAATTGGGAAAGAGATTACCTGCTAAAGGACCCCTATATTTCTGGATTCATGACCTGGTGTCTTGGAGTTCACGTCTAACCTTTTGAAAAAGCTGCACAATCAAAACCGTGTTCTTGCCTCAAGTCTCTCCCCACTCCAGTCTGTCCTTGAAACTGCGACCCAATGCACAAATCTGGCTCTAACAAAAAATAGCCAACATTTATCTGCAGTGTTAGAGTCTCGCATGCAAATTTCTGTTTAATCCTCAGAGCAGCTATCTGAGATGGGCATAATTGTTCTAGCTTTACAAAAGAGAAAACTGAGACTGTGTCAGTAAGAAAGAGAGCTGGAACTCGAACCCAGGGCAGTGCTTTGTGTCC